>NC_090780.1:2190000-2548333 GCF_040054535.1 Antennarius striatus | reverse complement strand
AGTGGGAAAAATAGACTGTGTTAGGTAATCTGCTGCTGTATCTATTTCCTGCTTGTGAATTACGTTTCTTCAAAGTTCAATGTCTTACACAAATTTGATTCAGTAAAAATTTATCTATGGTGATAAAGGAACATGCACTAAGTGCAGCAGTGTCCCATCCAAGCTACATAAAAAGTAATACTTACTGTATTACCCAGTGTCATGCATTTTAATGCTGTAATTTATATTGACGTTGAAATGTTTCACAGTAATATGTATTGGCAACGTTTTCTCTTAATTATTATGTCAGTCTTTTGGTAAAGAGATTTAGTACACAAAGTGCAAAAGAAACTGTAAATCTGATCACATAAGGAATCCATGTGGTGCAAGAGTTCTTGGATATGTTAATCCAGTACAAGTAGAAATATCAAAATGTGTTGGACACTCTATCCAAAGTTCTGCCTTTAAAATGGAACTTGAGTTCAAGTACAAATGTATTTAAGAGCATCTAAGGCAAGATGTTCTTGAAAAAGAAATTTCTATTCCCATTGTGATTTTCTAGGTAAAGAAGGGTTAAATAATAATAATACTGTAATAATAATAATAACAACAATTACAATAATAATAATTATAATAATAATAATAGTAATAACAGCAACAACAATAATAAATAATATTAATAATAATACAACAAAAATAATAATAAATAATAATCATAATAATCATAATAATCATAATAATCATAATAATCATAATAATAAAAGAGATACAATGAAAATCCAAAAAGAAACATTAAACTAAGAATTTAAAAACCATGAATATTATTGAGTAATAACTAGCAATGCATTTATAATTTCTCTTGAACTATGCAAGTATGTGTAGTATGTAAATACTGTACAGTATGTAAAAAAAATAACAGAGTAAAAGCAAAAACAAATGGAAAAGCAGTAGAATTCAATGAAGCCGTTTTTCCTAATAGAAGTAGTTTGGAAAGTACATAATTTAAGCACATGTACATAATTTATCATGTCAAAGAGCATTTCTAACATACGCGAAGTAACCATTGAATTATTAGCCATACCTGATAGGTTTGTTTTTCACATCAGGATCCCTGGCATTGACGATGCCAACCAGCGCTCCTACTTTGGCATCCTCCTGCACTTCCATGATAGCACCCTCTGTTGGTTGAAAGATGGGTGGCTCATCTACGTCCGACACACTGACGCGAACGATGGTCTGATCACGGAAGGAACCCAGGTCAACGAAGCGAGGATCGACGTGTTTATTTACAGCCTCAACCACGACATTGTGTGTGCGCTTGCTCTCGAAGTCCAGCAACTGAAAGAAAACCAAGCTTCTGTTACACAAACTGTTTTACTTTACATTAAGTTAATTAGGCTGACACCATACTCTGTGCGAATAATTGATGACCAAGCAGTATAGTCTACTGAAACAATGCTAATGAACTGGAACACATTTTGGCAATTTCACATTGTTGACTAATTGTGACTGTGAATGTGTGGTCTCTGTGTTTAACAGGTCATGACCCGGGTTCCCCCACCCCTACCCGAACCCTAACCCACCCTCAACCCTGAACAGGTTAAAGGGATACAGAAAATAATGAATAATGCTGGCAATGCCTGAAACATCCCAGTGAGCAACTAATGGTTACCCATCATTAAAGACCAGTCATCTCTCTGTCTTCATGTCAGGAATCTGACTTTATTCTCATTTTGACAGGATATTTATGTGAGCAGAATATGTATGTCATAAGGCAGACATGTTAAAGCACCCACATATTCCAACCGTACATCCACAAGGTGTTATCATGTCACATGCACAGCTGTCAGCTAAACAAGGCCTAAAAATAATGTGCTGACAGATATAGATATCATTCTCGTATTTCACTGTAGACTTTCGCTTCTGACTAACCATATTTCCTTAGGGTTACAAATACGAAAAAAAAAAAAGTTTTTGTAATCACAGAGATCACAGATACAACGTCTTAACACAAGGGTAACACGCGATGAACTGGGAAGAGGCAAGGCACATTCAGTCTGTCATTTGCGCCATGTAAACAATGGACGCAGTGTCAAACGTAAGATTGTTTGAATGTCTCGTACTACGGAGAGCGCGCTAAACTCAAATATTCACACACAAAATTTTTTTTTTTTTACAAAATTATTTTACATCCAGTTCAAATGTAAAACCAAAAAAATGTAAAACAAATGAAGGTAAGTAGAGGAACGTCTGTAGTCACGTGATACCGTACGAGCATGCTATTCGCTGATGACATCCGTGTGTGCGCTGTGTTCCGAAACTCACGGTTCCTCCTGCAACTTCTCTTGAATATGAAAGTGTTTTAAACAGTCCGTGATAACCCGAGTTGTTTTGTTGTGTGTGTGTTGCCCTAAGTTGGCCGATGTGTGTGTGTTCTGCATGTGTTCTCGAGACTGAGATGCAGGAGTGAAAGCGAGACCAAGAGTGCGAGCGGGAGATCGTTTCAGTTCTATTCTGTAAGCATGTGGAAGAATTAATACAGATGTTAATACAGATGTAAGGTGTTTTAATATCACTATGAGGAAGGTTCATGAATGTTAAAATTACCATAAATAATAAAATAAATAGTTTGTCGCTTTATCGCGGAATTTCATTTTTCGCTAGTGGTCCTGGAATGCATCAACCGCGAGTAACGAGGGATTATTGTATTTGTAGAAATATTGATTAATAATCAAGAGCTCAACTTTACCTTTTTGATGGAGACAACAGCTTCCTGTGTCTCAGCATCAGTAGAAACCTTGAAGAGCTCTCCTCCCTCTTTGATCAGGTAGCTCATGTCTGTATTCTCTCCCATGTCTGCATCCGTGGCAATGACGCGTCCAACTGGCGTCCCGACAGCTGCCCCTTCCGACACAGAAAACTGGTACATCTCTGGTGTGTAGAGGAGATGACCGGTGGTAGATATGGAAGTAAAAATGGCGATAGGTTAGATTTAGTAAAGCATGTAACAAAGAGGAGTGGAGTCATAAAAAAGAACAAGAAGAATGTTTGGGACAATGTAAACGTGAACGAGATTGAGTGAGCAAGGATTAGGAAAAAAATAGATAGGATGGTGGGGGGAAAAAAGGTGAAGAGGAGATGAATGTGGAGTACAATCAGAAAGTGGGAGAAGAGAAGGATGGATGAGTGAGTAATAAACAAACATTGAGTCAAGTGAGTAAAAGTCAGGCAATGGAAAAAAAAAAGGATTATATTCAGAAACAGTAACAAAGAGATTACAGGGATTTAAAATCAGCGTCAGCGATATATTTGCACAAAACATACAAACATCCTGTAGTTTCTGATATGAGAACATTTTCAACAACACAATTGACCTTACACTGTGTTTAGTCCATAGTACAATACTAGAAATAGAAGAGTATACATGGATTATCATATGTAATTGTAACTGTTTAGTCAAATGATATAGAAAGATAAAAACGCATTTTAAATATGTATTTTCTTGATCGTAAATGTCACATTAAAAAACAATGCATGTGATATCTGCCAGATTTCACTGCGAGTAAGATGAAAACTTGAAAGTAAGGTGAATAAACTTTAGTGTTCCCGAGGTGGAGTCCATAAGTTTATAGGATGCCATTTTTCTCGGCATTTTATTTGTGAAGCTCTACTACAGTCTATCCTTTCTGTTACTCATACTGTAGAGCAGAGAGAACTACAATCCTGCAGGGTTTATTCCTCTGACTGGGTGAATATGATTATCTGGGATGAAAAAAAAAAAAAAAAGATTTACACAAAAGTGAGAAAAGTTGTCTGGAGACATATCAAATACAATCAACCAGGCTGTCAGATGGTGCTCCTCCAGCTGTAACAAAAGTAATTGTGTTTATGGTTTATCTCCAAAAGAAAAGGGGACAAAATAAATAGTTGCAATGAAAGCCAAACAGGGTTGCACTATTTTATTCATGCATCTTTATTCAGTGGGGAATACCATGTTAGCATGTTTATGTGCCTGTAATTGGGAAGCACACCACAGTACGTGCCGGTAAAGGCTTCTGAGGTGTGAAGGTTTGCCTTCTTTCATTGGTAGATGATTAAAAAAAATATGTCAGAAAATCCAGCAATCTTTCTCTGTTTGCTTCATAAAAACATACATTATCTTCTCACAGATGAATCTAGACAGGTGAATATATTAGCAGTACCTGTTGTACATGTGTGTACCCAAAAAAACCAAAACAAAACATACTGTCATACATCCATGACATTACAATAAGGAAACAATCAGCTGTATTGATTTTGTCCTCCCTTGAGGCTCACTTAAAAAGAATGATAAAAAGTGCAGCGGAATGCTTCAATTCTCAGCATTTGTTACAAAGCTGAAGGTTTGATAGGCCAATAAATTGAAGTAAGGTGATTTTCCTGGATTACATGGAGGCCGTGCTGCATGGCTGCTGATGCTGCCATCGCTTAGCGGTGTCAGTGGCCTCCGCTTGCTAACTATATCGGGTGTCATTTAGAATCTTGTCAGTGTTTCTGTGTCTCTGATTTCCTCTTGGCTCACTATATTCCCACACGCTCTTAATTCTAAATTCAGGTTTTTTCTTGTTTTTTTTTACACTTTTCATTCATTCACCGTGTCGTTTTCTCTCCCTCTCCTCCCGCCCTGTGGTCCCTAAGTAAAGTAATGTGTGTGTGTGTGGGGGGGGGGGCACTCACTTTGCGGGAAGCGCGGTGGGTTGTCATTAACGTCTGTAATGACTATGGTCACTGTGGTGGATCCAGAGAGACCACCCATTTGTCCAGCCATGTCTGTTGCCTTGACGACTAACTCATAACGATCCTGGGTCTCACGGTCCAAATCTGCCACTGCTGTCATGATGATCCCTATTAATCAAGACATAGAAGAAAAATAGAAATAGAGATAAATAGAGAGAGAGAGAGAGAGAGAGAGAGAGAGAGAGAGAGAGAGAGAGAGAGAGAGAGAGAGAGAGAGAGAGAGAGAGAGAGAGAGATGGACAGAGTGGGAGTAGTAAGTGAGGCCAATGGAACAGGTTGTAATAGAACTAGGCTAGAACTTATGCAATAACCAACTAAATTTCCTCTGTTTGAATATCCAATCCTGCTAAGCATTGTATCACGGAGACAGAAGAGCACCACATTAAATTTAACCTCCTCAGACTGACTGGATGGAAGAGGTTGTGTCGTATTTGTGCCTCTGGGCATACACTATTTTATGGCTCAGCTGTATTAAAATAAATAATATATAGGGGCAGAATGAAGGCATGCCTCAGCAGCCCCGAACAGCATTACAACTCTTCTATGGTGGGTAGGAACTGCAATCAGACCTGAGAAATGGATTTCCAAAGAGCAAGCAAGAGGCGTATGTTGAGTGCAAGTTGGAAAGGCAAGCAGAAAGCTTCAGTGGCTTCATTTTTTTTTTTTCCATAGTGCACATTTTAATGAGTTTGTGATCATTAAAAATACATTGGATATACCTATCAAGCACTGTTTTCACCAAGACAGGCATCTGTGAAAACACATTTCTCAGATTCCTGTGACCAAAATGCAAATAAACAAATCTAATGATACAAACATATTACGGTAAATTTGATTTTGGTGTACTAACATTTTGACCGTCTTGTTTGGGGAATATCTTTCCTGTTGGCCCAGCAGACACATCAACATTTGCGGGTTTACTATATATAGAAATGTAATTTCACTTTTCCCCCATGATATTTCCCACATCAAAATTTATTGATGCACTGCTTATACTTATAAGGTTTGCATTGTATTTGGTGCACAACTCACTGATTTTAGTCACATTTAGCCATGGATTAAAGTCAGTAGACAAAATACAGCATATGCAGCACTGAAGCTAAAGAAGGAGGCAAATTCCACGGTCTTCCTTCATCCACCAAAGGTCAGAGGAGAAGCATTTGCATCAGGGCTGTCAAAGTAAGGGCATCAGTTCACAGCTAGTAGACAGTGTCATTGCTCCAACACCATGGCAGATACTCTATGCAGATGGTTTTCACGGTTTGCAGTCAAGAGTGGATTCAGTCTATGTAGTCCATATTCCAATGCATATCACGTAGCTTTAATATTAACAGATTTAACTGGGTAATGGGGGTGTCGGCATGAACTGTGAAATAGCACCTTAGCATGTAAATGCATTATATTAATATAAATTAATGATTGTAATGATAGTCATGTTTTATTCCCATCAATTACATTTCTGTATTTGTCTCACTTCGCACTGACGATGTAAATTGGAAACTTGAAACTGAATTATGTCCTTCAGACAAAAATGTTGTCTGAAAATCTTAAAATTGATCACCGTTTCAGGCTGAGTTGAAAGCCTGGTTTTCAAATGTATAATGCTTCCTGCCACTATGATATGATATAGATATGCAGGATATCAATGACCTGTATACATTTCTCCAGCCCACTGGGGTGACATTACACTCAGAGCATAATGCCAAATCTAGTTGGCACAGCCATACATATTGTGAATAAGACTAGGAAAAAATGTCAATTTTTTCCAACATATTCAATGTTTTAATTTATTTTTTTTTGTCTTTTCTATACTGGGACTTTTCACCTTGAAATATAGAGGCTTGCTAGTGTGCGATGGAAGTAGGAAGAACAGAAAGTAATTGGATCTGTGTTAGCACAGACCGAAAACCAAATCACCAGCATGGGACGATGACCACAGTGTGTTTCATTTTTGAGAGGCACACAGGCCCTTGTGGAAACAGCTCAAATCTAATAGAGAAGGCATGAAGAACATGAACAAGTACAAAGAGCATTAAGAGGCCCTGAGGTAGACTCAATTGTAATACATGCCTTCATATTATGTGTCATGGAGATCGTTATCCATGTATGGGGAGTGTTCATAAAACGTGAGTGTGGGTATTTCTTTTTCCCTTGCTAAATTATAACAATAAGAAAGAAAAAAACAGTAACAATCTTATTTATGATATAATTGGAAAGTTGGATGCATTTATATGCAATTGTTTGTTATATTTGCAGTTCTCTGTGAATCAATGATATACAGTGGTACCTCTACTTACGAATGTCTCTACATACGAAAATTTCTACTTACGAAACGCCTCAACAGGAAAATATTGGCTCTAGTTACGAAAGAAATTTTGAGTTACGAAAGGTAAAATACAGTATGGGCTGATACTCGCAGCTCCCACAGGTTCCTGAATGCAACATTCTTATAGCTGCTCTGTCATTGGCTATTACCTGGCATCCTATTGGCTAAGAGGGACCTCTGTGTGTAGCTACATAGGTGTCTATGCAGCGTCCTCGTCATTCAGCCCTCGACCCATGAGGTGTTCTGATAGCTTCACGTAAATACAGTATATTAACTTTTAGAGTATTCACTATGGACCCCAAGAACGTGATGGAGAAAAGAGGAAAAGAAAAGACAAAGAAAAGTTTTTTTGTCCGTACAAACAAAGCAAGAGATGATAGAAAAGCATGAAAAAGGGATGCGTTTGGTTGATCTCACCAAAGAATATGGCCGTAATGCATCTACAATCACCACGTTATTAAAACAAAAGGAAGTTGAAGGAGTTTAAGGCATTGCGTGGGTGGTTGGAGAAGTTCAAAAGGAGGACTGGAATTCACTCTGCTGTTCATGGTGAGATAGGAGCGTATGAACCAAAGAGGGCAAAAAACAATGAGGACAGCAGTTAATAGGCAAATGACCATCATTTTTATTCTTTATTCTTTGGAATATTCTTTAATTATTTATTCTTTGATTCTTAAATTAAATTAAATTAAAATAAAAATTAAATTAAAGTTGTTTTTTTTACATTATGCACAAATCTCATTTATTGTGTGATAATCTAATTGTAACATGTATTTCTTACACGTTTTGATGCATTTGTATGCTTTATAAAACATTTATGTCTGAATTTTGTGGGCTTGGAACAGATTAGGGCATTTACATGGAAAACACGTCTCTACTTACGAAATTTTCTACTTACGACATTTCTTCCAGACCCAATTAATTCCGTAAGTAGAGGTACCACTGCATGTTTGTTTTTTGTTTTTTTTGTTGTTGTTTTTTGATGAAAGGAGTTAATATAACTAAATGTCATTATACAAGGTGTATGGTTCAGCTCTTCACCTCTTTAACTCACAAACTCAAAACACCTACGGATAATTCCAGCACAGCAAAAGAGAAAGAGTTTGTTGTCAGGATGACAGAGTGATATTAATGAGGCATATTTCTTCGCCTCTTCGTTTTGACCTTCTTGACTCACACCTATAAAAACTGGCCAATCTGCCTACAAAAATGGGGATCGGTGGTAGTGGAATGGGGCTCGTGAGATGGAAGTCAGACTGAAGGTTCCCGTTTCCTGGCTAATCCCACCAAGGCAGACCCATTTATCATCCACACTCTCAGGATGACCAAATCAAAGTGGTGGAGACCAAAAAGGAGTCATTAAAACTTCAGAGCTTTTCCCTAGAGGAGCAGGTATTTGAAGGTAACACAGATGCTGGGCAATGTCTGAAAGACTATGGCTTTGGCAATATCATTCCATTAAGCCCCCAGATGAGAAATAGTGAATGTTTCATTATATTGCTTGGGGAATTTTTTATGAGGTAACTCTAGATCTGGACGGAATATATGACACAAGATTCCAATATAGTGGTGTGTGACAAGTTTGCTCCGTGTCAGTATTATCGGTAATAGTCAGGCAAAAGCGCAGTCGGTTCGGCACCTATTGTGAAATCAGCTGAAAATAGTAGCAATGAAATCAAAACAGTTTGAAGATGAAAACATATGAAAACACCTGGAAAGATTTTGTCACTGATAATATGCGCAACATTTATGCTGTCTGTTTGTTTATTTCAACAGAAAATCAAGTTTTCAAAAGGCAGGTTTGCTGAGCCAAGCAATTCATGAACTTTTACTTCAGATTGGACTACAAGAGCTAATAATTACTGGCAAAAAAACTTTGTTTCTGGCCACAAATTGAGATCGATGTGGGAGTTATGGTCCCTAAGCGTTAGATGGCTTCATGAATGGTTAAAAAAAGGAAATTGTAATGGCAAAAAAGCCAAAGGAATATATAGTCTTTACAATTAATACCTGTGTGTTTGTCGACAGTGAAAAACTTTTCTCCATCCAGTACGCTGTAGATAACTCTGGCACTGCTGCCGTATGTAGGATCATCAGCATCTGAGGCAGTAACCTTCATAATAGATGTTCCTGTGGAGGAAAGACACCATAATGTCAAAGATACAGCTTGTGAATCAGGATATTTGATATAAAGACAGTTATACAACAGCCCACTACCATAGACTGACTCATTTTGGATAGGGTTAACTTAAATGGCATGTGTCTTAAGGGCATACCTCAGAGTACACAGGCACAAAAAAAATAAATTAAAAACAATTAAAAAATAATATATATATATATATATATATATATATATATATATATATATATATATATATATATATATATATATATATACACTCATATATACATCTTTTTTTTCTTATTATAAATTGGACTATGAATTAAGTAATACTACTCAGCGTTAGTGTAACCCCCCGTCCAGGCCACGACTGTGTGGGCTTGTTTGTGTGTGTGTGTGTGTGTGTGTGTGTGTGTGTGTGTGTGTGTGTGTGTGTGTGTGTGTGTGTGTGTGTGTTTACGTCATGCTTAGTTGAGGTTACACTAGAGAGAGTGAGTTTAATACATTTGGGAACCACTGCAAAAAGACTTTATTTCATCTATTTGCACACACAAATTTCTCTACAAACGTTTTGATGTTGGAGTTACATTTCAGTACACCAATGCTGAGTTGTTTTGCCTCATCGGCACAGAAGCCGTCTTCAGAGATGAAAGTGAATATGAAGTGGTAGAGTCAGCATTATAGCTTCAAAGAGGGTTAGAAGCTCATGAAATCTACAGCAAACAATTACTCATGATTACCAGCACTTAGACAGAGAATACAGTCATTTACACTTGAACATTTCAAATTTGTGTTTGTGGAGCAACAGTGTTTGAGTCTTTTTTTTTACTCACTCAGTGCAGTATTTTTGCAAGCATTGTGCAGATACCAGAGTCTAGCAGTTAAGTTCATGTGTGAATCTCTCCTTTTAGTGACACAGTAGTAGAAGCTCAGTCTAAAGCAAAGTTTTCAGTTAAGAGGCAAATGTGCGCACCTTTAAGGAAGTGAGCACCCTTTCTTTTCTATTCGTAGTTTCACCCATGGGATGGTAAAAAGAGACGCCTGGGAACCATTGGTCCTCAAGGACAAGGGGTCTGTCTTTGTCTCGTCCCTCTTGGCCGTGCTATGGGTAATTACTGACAGCTGGTGTTGTCCACTAAAGGTCATAGCTGTAGCCTTTCATACAGCCCTGCCATGCTTCTGTCCAGCCACATAATGACTGCATGGTAATGATGCTCATTAGAGGAAAGTGTCAGGATAGTGTTTGTTTCCTGTCATCCAATGGAGCTCTTGAAAGAGGGGGGAAAGGGAGAGGCTAGTAGATTATCTTGAAAGCCACTTGGCCATTAAATCAGTCGGTTCAGATCACTCTTATGTTTCTGTCACTTATAACACTTCCCTTGTCCCCGTGTGTAAGCTGAAGTTGACTTGCATACTGGCATACAATTAGCACGTGATGCAAGATTACAGCTGGACCATGTTCAGATTAAAACATATGAGAGGGTGCTGTTTTGTCTTCTCCTCTGTGCAATATAAAAGTTGGATACAATTGTACAAAGGTAAAATATCATTAAACACAACTCGTGTCACCAAAGGAAAAAAAAATAGGTGAAATGATTAAATGAAGCTACACAGAATTGATGATTGGAGTGATTCTTTGCATATTTGGTATGAGTTAATTCAATGAATATGGTGCTTTAAAAAAAAAAAAAGTGTGAATCATCAATTAAATCTGGATATATTGCAGCTCCCAGTAGATTCATAGCAGCACATATTAACTAGGATAGAATAAGCTTCTAATTCATATTCTGAGTCATATCATGGAGTTTTTTTCCCCCCCATCCAAATATGAAGAAACTCTCACTAGCTTGATTCTCAGAAGATCAAGATATGCTGCATACCAACTGGGGGATGAGGAGGAAATAACTTTTGTCATATCTAAAGAAAATATATATATTGGCCTAGACATTTTCATTACTGGAAACAAGCCAAGATCTGTTAATTCTGCCTACCTGGTTGGCTAAAACTGCTGTGGGTCCAACAAAGCCATTTTCGTTCATGGGATTATTCCCCTTATCTTAATTTTCCCCAGGTAACAATCAGTTTGAGGCTCAGCTGTTTCTCTACACTGGCTGGCAGCAATGTCAGATGGCTTGGAAGAACTATATAAATGCAAATGTTTCTTTATTGTGTTTATATTAAATGGAGAAGGGAAGCAGTGGGTTTGGCACTTGGGTTCTTATTAAAGCTCTGGCTTGCTTTAGTGTTTTCAATGAGAGAAGTCATTACTTACAGGATCAACTGGCATGGCTCGTGTCTCACTTAAGCAGATTCTACTGTTGATGGACATCTAGAATTTCAATAAAAAAATA
Organism: Antennarius striatus; assembly: GCF_040054535.1. Lineage (NCBI taxonomy): Eukaryota > Metazoa > Chordata > Actinopteri > Lophiiformes > Antennariidae > Antennarius > Antennarius striatus. Next base: position 2,536,779 of record NC_090780.1, on the reverse strand, counting down.
TTGACTTCCGTAGATTTAAGTATTATCCATTCTGATGTAATAGAAATATGCGCGTATGCTTGTAAGTCTGTAATGGGGAGATGCTATAGATATCAATAAGCTTAAGCGTTGTATTTACTCTGCTCTCAAATGAGACAGTACTCAATGAAGCAATAGAAATTTTAATTGGAAAAAACATTTTTTTCTTTATTTATGATCATAGGGACATGTATTTGGGCTGCATTTGCATATCAATTCCTCTTTTTTTTCCACTAATCAAACTGAATGGAAGTCAGATCTTGTGTAATAGTCTTTTTGATTGACCACATAATGTTAATACATTCAGGCACTTATTTACACCCAGTAATTCATGTTGGCCTATTTTCTGAGCTGCAGCAGGAGAGAACTGATTTGCCATCTGACATCGCTTTTCAGTCTCCTTTATGCAGTGCTGTTCTGACCACAGTCAACAAGTGAGGTCAAGGGTACTATTTCCAACCAGAGAAAAAGTCATTCAGTGAACAAATCTTTAAATCCACAATCATCTTTTTGCCTGTATCTACTTGCAGAAATAAATGTTGAGTCCTCTCACAACAAACTGCATATTGTGCCTCCAAAGATATCAAGTTCTGATATTGGATCAAAATGACATTAACACTTTGAGAGATTTCATATGTTTTATTTTTGCATTTTAATGAAATTTACAATTTTATAAAATTCATGATTTTATCAATCTCGCTATTTGATGAGAGTGTATTCAATGTTTATTGATGATTCTCCCTGTGATTCCGCATCATAGAGGACTACACAGCATGGAAACATCTCATTCAGATTATAATGAGTTTATGGCATTCTTATTTATTTAATCCTTACCGGAGTAAGTAAATAACACAAGTTAGACCCGACTAGGATTGAATGGATGATATTTATTTAACGTGATCCACATTGAACACTTCTATGTCAATAATTCAAGGAAAAGAAAAATCCTGATTTTATTAAGTTCTATTAGGCTAAGAAAATAAACTTCAGTTTTTAGTATTTAATTATTTTTAAGTTGTTCCTTTGGTTTCTTCAATTAACGTGTGAAACATCTGACAATGCATTGAGACTGTCATGTGGTATGAACATCGAAGAAGCATTCCACATTCAACACATACCAATAAATTAGCATTGTATATTTAGACAATACAATATCCGTCAATGAATAATCTAAAAAAAATATATATATATTGCATGCCACCTAACTCTGAAACTGAGTCAGGAGTTAGGCTGTTTGTGAGTGGTGGAGGATTCTGTGGGGAGTGGGTGATGCTATATAGTCAGATTTATGCACGAGTTTGCTTTAATGGTATCAACACAGGCTGTTGGGATGGCTTCCCACACCATTTCAGCACTCTGGGGCGATGGTTCAATTACTGTGAAGGGAGTTGGGGGAATGTGCCACGTGTGAGACACTAGACTGACAGCTATTTAAGAGGCAGTCTCGTAAAAGAGATTTGTGCCTATCTCAGCTGGTACCATACTGGAGCAAGCTTCTGCAGAGGAATCCGAGGGGCCAGAGACTCTATCCTGCTCAAACCCACCTTAATCTGCAGGACTGAGAGCTCCCCCCACCCGCATTATGGATCATTTAGTAAAGCCATAAAAGCTGAGGTGTTTTCACATGAAAAGTTATTTCTTCACTGCTTCTACTGTGATTCATTTCTTTCTCATCCACATAAATGCTCAGAGAGAGAGAGAGAGAGAGGAAGATGGAGCGGTGGGCGAGGGAGAAAGAAGCACAGAGGGAACAGAAATCCGCCATGCTGTAAAAACCAATGGCCTGCTTACATTGATCCTCGCCCGAGATTCTCTACAATGATTTAGAAATACTTTTCATCTCTCCTGGCAGAGGTTGTAAATCTAGTCTTTGTAAGGCTTTAAATTAGTCATTTAATGTATCAGATCATTATTTGTTATGTAGAACACATTTTCGTCAACTCTAAATCTTAACCTCTTTTAATCTGCAGCATTCGTCTTCGCCCGATCAGAATACATCATCAATTTAGACAGAGAAATGTCTCTAATTTTAAACATTAATATAATTTCCCTTTATTTTTTAAGGCATTTCTGCATGGACACAGCGTCTTCCTGGTGTAATATCCAATTACTATCAATATCATTTACAAGAAACTGAAGAAACTGCCCATGTTTCTCTGCTGGATATCATCCCTTGAATAAAAAAGGAGCTTTAATCAATTTCAAAACTAAGAAACTATTGTGTTGCTGTTGTCAACTATTGTGTTGCTGTTGTCAACTATTGTGTTGCTGTTGTTCCATGCCCTCACACACACACACACACACACACACACACACACACACACACACACACACACACACACACACACACACACACACACACACACACACACACACACACACACACACACACACACACAGACACACAAGCACACACACCCTTCCCCAACACACTAACTGATTCATACACATGACCACATGCACAGAGTAGCTAAAATCAATTATGTCAAGCACTCTGTCTGAGCCCATAATGGTGGATGTTACTGGTCATATACATAGAGGTGGTTGGCAGAGACTATTGATTGTACGTTGCTCCTGCCCTGTCGCATTGCTCCCTCCTGCGATCCCGCTGCGCCAAATGTCTCATCTTCTATTACGATGACGGGCCCTGGCTGTCCTAATGGTGACTGCAGCAATTTGCAGCCTCCTGGGCAACCTTTCTGGAACCACAGCAATAGAAAGGGTGATTATTACTTTAATCCCCTTGTGGAGTTCTCAAATTACATACAAAAGGAGCAGGGACTTTATCTCTCATGCTGGCTGAGGGTGAAAGAAAGAGAAAGAGAGATAAAAATAAAGGTCAAAAGAAAGAAAATCAGAGTATGTAAGACATGTTGCAAGATGGCATATCCGAGTGCTATACATAACGTAATTTACAGCAAGACTCCTGGTTCTTGGTTGAATGCCTAAGAAAAAGTGACAAAAAATATCAAAGTGTGAAATTTATTTAAAAATAATATTGGCAATTTGCATGATATCATTTGACATGCCAGAAAGACCCTTCAAATGTCTGCTATTTAATGCTTGTACAGGTAGACATTCACAAACACCCCCCCCCCCCCCACACACACACACACAGTTCTGCGAGCTTTCATATTTGTCAGAATTTACACTACTCTTCATGTATTTTATGAAGTGAAGTGTAAAAAATACCAATCTAGATGCTTTTCATAAAGGAAAAAAAAAAAAGCCAGTTTAAATAGTGCGGACACATCCTGTTGTCATGGTATCCTGAGTTCATTTGATACTTGAAAACAGCATAGCAAAACGTGATTAACTCCACGTGATGCTGTGGCGACTACAAGAATGTAGGACAGTCTCAGAAGTTTACACTTACTTGCTGAGTGAATTGAAGAGCAGGATATTGTTTCTCGCTATCTCTTAAATGACCTTTCTAGTCGGTAAATGTCATCATCCTGGCTGCATGCATTAGACAGTTCTTGATAGAGTAGAATAAATGTTGATTGAAGGAAACTACCTTATTTTGACTCGTGTCGTTCTTCCACATATCTCCCATGAGTCAGTTTGTGCCATTAGGAGATAACAGCTGAGAGTAGCGGTCAGCTTGGTGTCTGTAATCAGACTGCTATTTTCCTGCTTGCAGTCCATTGCACACCCGGTACTGACTTGTCAATCAGTGCTACCTGAGGTTAGAGGCTACAGCATAGATGCTGTGTTGTGCCACATCGGAGGTCCTGAGGTCCTTTCTAATGGAACCACATTATTTATGGGGTTTAGCTCAGTGGAAACTTCACCCTGTTGTGATTTGTACTATCAAGGGCCACCACTCCAGATACATTTCCAGCCTTCATCCTAATATTGTCACAGCCTTTTTGACATAATGGGAGAGAATGTCTGCTTGGGTGAATAGGTATTTCAAACCTAGCAAAACTGTGCTGCTTCATCAGTTAACTCACACACACACACACACACACACACACACAAATAAATAAATAAATAAAAGGCAACTGGGTGGATGTCTTAGTATTCATGTCGTAACATGGGTTCATTCTGATTTCAAATTGGAAAGGCCTGTCTCCATTACTTCAGCATTAGCTCCGCGTGTGGAGCATAAGCATTAGTTTTTGGTGACACCGTGTCACTGACAATAATGCCTCTGCAGCGTATGACTTAGACATTATGTCCAAAAGCTTAATGGTGCTTAATGGTGCAACATGCAAATCTATGCATCTATGTAGGTTTCCACACCAGTCTGACTTTACTATAGCAACTGGTTTTTAAACTTTGTTGACCAAGCTGAAAGTATAAATATTTAAATACTTACAAGGGTTGTAAAAAAAACTGAAGAAAAAAAGTTCGATCAAAATCACATATTAATTACCAGGCCTTCCATAACATAAAACATGTCATCCTATATATGAGTCCCTTGGTTTGACATTACCATTATATGAAAACTGCAGTTCATGTAAAAAAGGTAAATGTTTTCAATGATAAATCCTGCTTAAAGTAAGACGATATTAAATGAGGCAAAAACAAATGACAATCAAGACACATAAAATATGCAAAAGGGTTGAAAGACTGATTTGGAAAAGAGAGCTAAATAATTATAAAATGAGTCAGTAGAAGGATCTAAGACACAAATAAGTAACCCATCAGCTTAATTATATCATAAATAAGAAAATCAATTCCAAGCAGACCTAAAAGACCAAGGTATGAATATTAAAAACCTGTTGAAAAGTCAGATAAATGGTCAAAAAGCCACACTTGACAAATCGCTAATGGTTTTTCCAAAAGGTTGAAATATTTTGCAAAAAGGAGATTCACTCTATTTCTCTGCATTGTTTTTGTATGTATTTTTTCCCTTTCAACAATTCACTAACTTAACGCATGGATTTTTGTATTAAATAATTAACTAGGTAAGTAATTGAGTTTGAGTTTTTCCTTTCCTGTTTTATTTTGACATTTGAATCTCCCTCTGCTTGTTTGCCAACCAGACTTTTAACCTATGTATGGTTAGATAGGTGATTTTTGTCTTTTTGGTTTTACATTTACTTTATGATTTGGTGCCTACATGGTATTTTTCTTTGCTTATATCTGTCCCGTTACCATTCGTGGTAAGCATTATGTTTAGAACCCTTTGTGGTTCTTTTGTAGTGATATTGATTTTCCAAAATGAGATGAGCTCCTGTGGATGATATGTTAATTCTATAGAATAATATATTGAAATGACAAAATGGATGGTACACATACCAGGTTACCATAAAGCATAAAAAAATGAAATGATTAGGATGAGAACCATGTTATCAATACTTTCTATGCTTGGTGCCAGATTGTAAGAAGCTCTCTAAAAGCCTACTTATCTATTTTGTATGACCCTTGATGAAGAGATGCTCTACTAAATAAAATAAAACACTCCGGAGAATAGCTGGATGACTGATTGTCCCAAATGCCACTGGTATTTAAATTATAATAATTATTTCAGGACTATTTTACTGACCAAGTCAAATTAAAATGGTTACCACAATCAACACATTGGTTGCCAGCCCTCTCTAGTCAGTTTGTTGGGAGTGTAGGAGTGTGTTATTTAAAACACGATTTTAGCCATTGGAAGTTATCTACCAATTTGTATGTTCATAAATCACGAGACTAAGTGGTCCCAGTGGATGTCATTGAGGATTTTGGAATGACAGAAGGCTTTTTGCCAGAGAAAAACTAAATCTTTAATAATGGGAAGATAGGTGTTGTAAATGGAGAGACCTGTAACTTTAACATTACATTGTAGATGGACATGAGGCAACATTAGCTTTTAACATCACAGGTGATTAACAATAACGATGGGTCCATTTTTTATTCATAAAATATGAGGGCATAAGCCATGAAGAAAAATATGACCTGTTGGATGGTAAGCGAACATCCATTAATCAAATAGACCTCTAGTACACTGTGTTTTTTTTTTTTTTACAATACATCTTTATTGCCTTTGAGCCTGAATAACTTACATCTCATAACTTATTCAGGCTCATTTAAGGACAGGAAAAATGCTTTATTTTCATGATGAATTTCATGTTTTTCAACATGAAAATTAAGTTATTTATATATCATAAAATTATTTTTAAGTAACTTACGGTAGAAAATATCCATGTAGTATATTTGTATGCAACTGTGAAGGTACATCAGCTGGAGAATATTGTGAAATTGTGCGAGAATTCAACTCAAAAGTTAGCTATTATATCAAACCTGGTCAGAGTAACCCATTCTTAGTAATAATAATAATAATAATAATAATAATAATAATAATAGTGATAATAATGATGACAATACTACTACTACTACTACTACTACTACTACTACTACTACTAATAATAATAATAATAATAGAAGTAATAATAATAATAATAATAATAATAATAATAAAAGTGATGATAATAATAATAATAATAATAATAATAATAATAATAATAATAATAATAATAATAATAATAATTATTATTATTATTATTATTATTATACTTTCTGTGATTATTCAATTTTGTGTTGTGATTATATACACAATACATTATATCATGATTCATGATTCTGTATCTGTCATATGATGCAACAGGAAAGATGAAGAAGCAATGAATTAGTGATCACCAGATGGAGGACTGCGAACAAAAGGAAAAAAGAGGATTTATCGGTCTACTGCAATTAGTAAAATTAATGCATTGCATCTGCTTCCAAAGATTGATTTATGTCTTTGTCCGGATGACAGAGATACCCATTCATTTCCTCAACTTGCGGATCATGTCAGCACTGGGAGTGAGATCAGTCAATCACAGTGTCTATTTGAAGTATACAGTGGATGTGAACTCCAGTTGGCCAAGCTCAACTGAAAACTCACTATACCCTCAACTGTTCCAACATAAAGATATGCACAGTTCTTAAAACAACATGCAATCCTTCTCATGCTGCAAGTTTAATTGAAATCGACTTTAATTTCATTCATCACTCATTTCTAAAAGGACAACATGGTGCCCTTCACATCATTATCATTTTCACCAGTCCTGTTTTATTTAATCTCTCTTCTCCTTTTAAGTGTTAACCAACAATGTAAATCACAGACGCAAATTCACAAATATTACAGCAATCCTCGTTACTCGCAGTAAATGCGTTCCAGGAACCACCTGCAAAAAAGAAATTCTGCAATACAGCGAAAAACTATTCATTTTATAATTTACAGTTATTTAAATGTTTATGAACCATCCCCATGCTGATATTAAAGCACCTTCTATCTGTATTGTCTTTTTCCACACTCTTATACACAGTTCAAAGCACTTTTGTATTACGTTCCGTGAGTCTCAGAATGCAACACACTTCCTAATATTGTCAGCCAATAGAATGCGTATGGTATCATGTGACTACCTGCTAAAAGTCAGCGATGTAGCGTTGATGCACAAATGCACCAAGGATTCCTGTATTCCAAACACGAGGCACTCAGCACTCAGCACAGACAGACAGACAGGCAGCATGAAAGACAGACAGAAATGAGAGCGGGTTGGGGGGTGGAGGTTGTAAAGCTATGACAAAGACATCCACAAGGAGACATGACAGGAGTGATAAGTAAAAATGAAATGCCTCAGGCAGCTGACTGCTCATTACTTTCATACTATTATGGCGTCACGTTTTCCAGGGTAGTTTGGTGTGTGTCCGGCTATAAAACAGTACAGTGAACATATCACTGCTGTGGCTAATGCTTGCAAACCCGATTTTATCGCCATAAGCCGCACACCCCTGATCCAGAGCACAGGAGCAGCATCCAATAGAAAATATTCTAAGCTGATTTTAGGTTCATTTTCATGCGAGTTAAGATAAAAAGTTTAGATTTCATAATAAGTCCAAACAAAGACCTCTAAAAATAAATACGATTTTATGATGCAGTCTGATTCTCAGTAGCATTAATTTGTCTGACTACATCATTCAGATACACAGTAATTCCTCATGTATTCCTGCTTCAAGATGCATGGTTTCATTACATCGCGGAATTTTAGTAGGTAGTCACGTGATACCAATGGCTACATTCTATTGGCTGACAGCATCAGGAATTGTGTTGCGTTCTGAGAGTCACGAAATGTAACACGCTTCCGTGTATTGATGAAACAGTTTTCTACAATACAAAAGTGCTTTAAACAGTGCATAAGTGTGGGAAAAGGTAATACAGACAGAAGGTGGTTTAATATCAGTATGGGGAGGGTTCATAAACATTTAAATTACCGTAAATAATAAAATAAATAGTTTTTCGCTGTGTTCGCGGAATTTCACTTTTTGTGGGTGGCCCTGGAACGCATTAACCGCGAGTAATGAGTGATTACTTTTTTATTTTTATTTTTTTATTTTTAAAAAAGAAATCAATAATCCAAACTTTTTAGATTCAAAGGAAAAAATAAAGTTACATTTAAGCTGTTCTCAGATTGAAGCGCAGCGGCTCAATGGGTATATTCCTCCCACCTCCAGAATCATGCTACTTAGGTGAATTGGAGTTGCTAAACTTGTATGAGTGTGAATCTTTGTTTGTCTATGTGTTGCCCTGGCGACTTGTCCAGGATGTACCCTGACTCTTGCTGTAGCCACTCCAGCATGACCAATTCCAGTATTTGAGATAAGAATCTGAAGACGAAATGATTTACGATCTTTTGATCTTCAGCAAGATGAATGAATGAATGTGTTATCAGATTGCCAATAACTACAGTCCTTAGAAAGTATTGCTCAATGTATGGGTATATTTGGTAATAGCATGTTTGCTGCTTTTAGATTAGCAACTAACTCATTGGTTTGGAGGCATTAATCTCCTACTTAATCGGTGGACTTTCTACGAAGGTCTGGATATTCATTGGAGTTTCTTTCTGTTCTTGATTGATCACAAGATGCTTACGTCCGTGCGACACCGTGTTCACTCGCAGGTGAGCTCTGACATACCAAATCTTTGTTGCATCGTAAGCCTTCTTTCAATTCGTCATCCTGGATCAGCCGTCATTACGCTAAATTCTATGATTACATGCCTGATTTTCACTGACAAGCTCCGCCAGACAGTCCCCCAGCCCTCCCCATTGGAAAAAAAAAACCATAATTGATGTCTGTAGATGTCATTGGCAGCCATTGAGTTAATGCTATTGTGACTATTCACAGCAAGAACACTACTGATTGAAGAGTTGACACAAAATTAACAAGAGCCCAAGTTAACATGTCAACCTATGTGGTGATATGGCTTAAAAATGTGTCTCTGAAAAGATTTTACACATTTGATAGGAAGCCAGTGATTTGCAAAAAACCCCACAAGATATTGAGTGACACATTCACACACACACACACACACACACACACACACACACACACACACACACACACACACACACACACACACACACACACACACACACACACACACACACACACCCATGCTGGTATTTGCAGCCTCTTTATTTTTTACGTTTTAGTCCCTTTGCTTGTTTTCATTGTTTGTAACCTTATTACTAAAATGTCAAAAAATAGTTGCTTGACTCGGCTGATGTTCGACTGGAGAACAGCAAAAGAAACAGGAGCAGGGCAGGAGAATGCTTCATTAGGCAGTAGCTGTTACCTCATTAGAGTAGTGCTTGACAGTGATGTTTAAAACATGAACTGCATGCTCATTTAGTGCATAATCTAACTGAGGTGTGACAAGGCTGAACAAGGGGGAGCAGCCAAAGTGTAAGGGTCATGATCATTAAGGTAGCATTAACTTACATTAACTAACCATGGTCTTTATGAGTCCAATTTCTCATGTAGTTAAGGGCGCTTGCTTCCCAAGGTATTGCAGCATGTTTTATTTTTGTATTCTAATTGGGTCCATCTTGTATTTGTTTTAGAAATCTGCCAGTTGATCCTACTTCCTTCTCACTCTGTTTTTTCATTCACATACAATAATATAGTAATAACACATCAACACAGAAATCATTCCGTTTTTTTTAGAGAGCGCCCTTTGGCTTGGTTTGGATCATGCTGAGGAAGCAGAAATTAATTCCAACCTGCTTTGAACAGGGATCAGGCATTCCATTCTGCACCACTCAAACAAGAGGCACCCCCACCTCTACTATGTATGCATCAACACACACGCACATACACACACCGATGTGCACAGTCATGCTATCGTGATATTTACTGCCAAACAGAATTTTATTTATTGCACATCAGCCGTATCTCTGACATTAATGTAATGCTAATGAAGCCCCTGACACCTTCATCCTCATCCTCATGTCGCGTCCATTTCACTAAGAATTTTAAAAAGCAACACGATTTCTCTAATACTGTTACAATAATAAAAACAAAAACAAAAACATGCATGTCAAGATTAAAGCATTGTGGTTTCAGAAAACCCTCGTGTTTTTTTTTCTATTCTTCTTAAGCACCGCTCCTCAACATTTTGGTCCATTGATTATTTTAATAATAATAGTTCCTTGGAAGAAAACCAAGAAGCTCATCTACAATTTATCTCTCTCTCTTTCTTTATATACTAATAACGTCTCCTTGTCCCTTTCTTGTGGAGGATCTTACAGTTCAGGTCAATGCAGAGACACAAGTTCATGTGAGGCTCTTCTTCAAAAATCCATGTCACCAGTCTACTTTCTACTATTTAAAATAAACTCACTGACTTCACATATATTTTTATCTTATATCAAGCGTTCGTTTTCCTTTTTTTCCTATTTCTATATGTACAACAAGGAGGAACTTTAAGCATATTGCTCATCCTTGCCCTTTCTAACTTCCTCTGAGTCAAGAACATCCTTATGTATCATATACATACTGTAGCTGTAATCTAATTCTGAACAATACTATCAACTTTAGGTCATGTTGAGATTAATGCTTGGAACAGCTATACAAATGGTCCCTGCATAAAGTCACTTCCTGTTTTTGCCTTACCTATGGGTGAGAGTTCCGCCACACTTCCGATATAGGGACCTTCCAAGAACTTGGGCTCGCTGTCGTTGATGTCCTGGACTTTGATGACAAACTCGGACTCCGGTTCCAGAGGGTCGTTGGAGAGTCGGTCTCTAGCCTGAGCGCGGAGCGTATAGAAGGCCTTCTCTTCTCTGTCCAGCCTCTCTGTAGCATGGATGTCTCCCGTCAGCTCATCGATGATGAAGATAGAACCCGCTCCTTCTCCAGAAATAGTGTACTTGATGTTCCCCTCACCTTCATCAGAGTCTGTATGGATCTGGAAATGAGTGAAAAATTTACATGACGACACTTAATAACAGCACCCGCAACAGTTAAGTACATTTCAGAGCTTGAGCAAACTAATTAATTTTTTTTGTGTGTTGACTTCAGTACATCAAACATTTTGAAGAGGGATTTCTGTTTAATTTCAGTTGCTGTGAATGCCCAGGGTTTGTGAAAGTGATAGTTGTCAGAAAATTGCATTTGGTCATCGGCCGTGACCAAAAGAAATTAGCACATTTATTCCTCACATTTCCTTATCTTATCCCTCAATAGCAATTGCAGCTTAAGAACCTCTCAAAGCTTCCTGATGTCAAGGTACCAGAGTTTCAGTGATGATTTACACCTTTCTTGCACATTGTGCCCTTCATAGGACGTGATGCTCAAACTGGGAAATCAAAGTAATTTCATAGATTGTAACAGGTAGGAAGAGAGAGGTGCCAGGGCTGAAAACGAAACTTAAAGGAGCCCCTTATAAATCAGAGATATAGTTCCCCCTCCTAATGTGATTAAAAGACATTCCGGAGGCAGCAATAGGGGCAGGATTGGTCCCCCATTTCAACCTCCCCTTTGGCTCTTAGCACTAGAGCGCCGCTCGCTCTCTCTCGCTCTCCCTCACTTACCTTTTATCTGAAATTATAATGCAGTGCTGTCTATGCATTGTAACTGTTGTTCAATCTACTGAGAAGACCAAGGGAGAGGGGGGAAATCACCCTAGCCTCCCTGGTTAATATTTTATAAAGGCTTAATTAAATACAGGCTTTTATCACCCTCGCGGGGATATTCATTAAGTATTTGTCGTAAAACTGCAGAATACTGCAAGCCTGCGCCTTGATATTGCTTCCCTCATCCATTTTCCCCACCCTTTTTATCTGTTTTTGCCTTTTTCTGAATCATCCTGAAGACAAATACAGGAACACTCTAAGACAATATACTGCCGGATACTTTGGCAGTATCAATATTTCAGTTATAATAAAGAAAGTTTCATTTGTCCAAACTCTGTGCGATATCCAATAAAAATGTGCATAGTCACACACACATGTGCACACACACACACACACTCACACACACATGTGCACACACATGTGCACACACACACATGTGCGCGCACACACACACACACATGTGCACACACACACACACACACACACACACACACACACACACACACACACACACACACACACACACACACACACACACACACACACACACACACACACACACAGCTGGATGTTTCCAACAGATAACATTTTTCTTACACTGTATTCTGAAGTAACATTTGGATGAAAATGTGTATGAAATATTATTATCAAGTATTACTTCAATTGAATGTTGAATGCTGGCACCACAGGAGATCCCGTGTTGTGTACATGTGTGAAAATACACTACATACACCTACAGGACAAAGCATACACACACACACACACACATACACACACACACCCACACATTGATGGTTCATCATTCTGCTGGGATGATGTTATTTCTCCTCCCTTAGGCTGGATATACTCATCCGTCTGTCAGTCTATCCTCAATGGAGTGATTCAACTTGGCAGATAGAAAAACACACATACGATGCTTAGCTAAGTTGTTCTCTGCAAACGAAAGGTCGGATCCAGGACGTCACTTTGCTTAAGAAGAAATAGCCAGGAGCATAAATATGCTGTTAACAAATTTTATATGAGAAGAAGATGAGAAGAAACAAGAATAAAAGCTGCTTCAATGGGAAAATATTTGGTAACTACTTCCTAGCATTTCATGTTGCAGATTGAGTCCAGTTGATACAGCAATATGCTGGCTGTGAAATGAAGCAATATCAGGTTTTTATTATTATTTTTAGTTAAAACCTTTTTTTTTTAATTCCCAGATAAAAGCAAATGTAAAAATTGCTGAACAAATTATTTTAATTTCCATAAACTGATCAAAGCACCTGCTGCTGATTGCTGACCATTTCCAAAACTGCCCACATCGGGCACTTGAGCATCAGAACTGAACTATTCTGCAATGGATTTGAATGCTTTGAGGAACACAATAAGTTCAAGGGGCTGACCTGACCTTTATTGCCCTTTGATTTCAATTCATTCTCTGGGATGTGCTGGATAAACAAGTCCGTCAAGGTTCCGCTGTGTAACTTACAGGCATCTCTGTCTGTCTTCACGTGGCTCGGCAGTGCATTGGCATCCCACTCGGAGTGTACCCTGCCTCATGCCCCAAAGTCCGCTGGGATAGGCTCTAGCAGCAACCCCGCGACCCGTGACAGCAGAATAAGTGGGTATTGAAGATGAATGAATTATACTACTCATATCCCATAACCAAGTTGTCCGAAAGTTTTTATAAAACACTTGCTTCAGCTCCAGGCAACTTGAATTCCTAGTTTGAAGTAAATCAGATACTCCTCACATAATAAAATGATGCTTTTGTTTTTACCACTCATCCATACAGACAAGGGAAGGACTAATAAATGCCAACAAAGACAAAACCTCACATCCTACATGTGTGAGCGACAAACAGCTTGAAAGATGGACATTCATTTCTTGTCTTTTAAATATAAATTCCACATTTGTGGTTTACTTTGGTGATTGGTGTCCACACAAAAACAAATAACACCACCAAATGTACTCTGATAAGAGTATACACGGTGGCTCCATCCACCACATATACTCTTATCAGAGCAAGGACCATAGTAAGTCTGTTACCTTGTGTCGATATTTCTCATATTTTTGTGCTGACCTCTGAGGCTTCAAATTAGCTTTGAAAAGTATGTTGACACGGACTAAAAAAAAAAAAAATTGGGGGGGAGGGGGGAGACAAAGAGATGACATAGATGGACAGAATGATTAAATGTGGCATAGGAGCTGTTGCTTGATGAAATAAAAGTGGACTTTCTCTTTACAGTCACTAAAAATATGTACCGTCACTGTTGGTTGGCTAAACTTTATGCAAGTAGAAAGCCCCCCAGGGGTTTACAGTGGAGGGCTGTGGGCTGACTCAGGGGACAGAGAGGTTGTTGATGCCCTGTCAAGTTCACCTTTGGGTCAAGTGTCGAGCTGTCACTGTGGGCTAACCTGCTGAAGGGAATGACATATGACTCACATGCTGTGACTGAAAGTTTATGTGATAGTCAGCTCTCTTGTAGATTAAAATTATGCTAAAGGACAAACAAATGGAATAAATGTCTATAAGTTGTTATACACACTTCAGTATTTGGAATTTTTTCCTTTCAAAAGCTCTTGCAAGTCACGCCAGTAAGCACTTAAGCCTGAATTCAAAATATTTCCAGGCTTCTAAGCACAAGTAAATATGTTACATACTAACTAGCATCATGTGACAAATGGAAAATAAAATATATTTGGAGTACTAGAAATATGATTTTGCCTTTCAAGTGGAGATAGCAGGTGTTGGGTCTATTAGAAGCAATGGTTGGTAAAATATCATAGCTGATTATTTAAAATAATAATCAATAGTTAAATTATGAATCGTGTTTCACTTCATAAATCTACAATGAACAATTTGGCCTAGAGTGAATTTTGATGCTATTCAAATAATGATTAATAGTTATAATAAAGAATAATCATTATTAATAAAGCAATTTACCATATTATTAACAATAAATATGAGGGCACTACCTCAGAAACGTAATAATTTACCAATTGCAATCAGTGTGTGTGCATGTGTATGTGTGTGAAGGCGTGTGTGTGTGTACAGCTGAGTAAAGAATCATAGAGAGAGATAAAAAAAAAGAGGCAAAGAATAAGAAAGGGGATCCCTGCAATTGTGTAATGAAAGGTGCGTTTGTAAAAATTCACAGTAATAAATGCTACACAGCTCAATAATCCAAAAGCCACATCACTGATCTACTCTGCCAAGACATAGATACTTTTTGTTGGTAGCTGGTGAGAGGAGTCTTCTGTCCTTTTTTTGACTCAGTCTGTCACCAGGGGCGGGGTATGGACCCGAATGCAAGACACCGTAGGCACAGCTTTTGTCCATGGTTCTAATAATTAACTTAAACTTAACTACACGGGCAACAATGCAAACAAAAACGCAGGCAGAACAAGGCAGGAACAAAACAGAACTACCGGGCAAGACTTTGGGAAAAAACTACAGGAACAGAACATCAGACACAGACTCCAGGAACAAACCGGTAAAGAGCTCTGATAGAACCTGGCTTGAAAATGACCAGTTGTCCTAAGCCTACGATCACAGGGGCTGTTAATAAGTTAAATTGTTAAGTTGTTATTTATTAAATTTCAATCTATAATAGCCAGTTGAGGTCATGTAAATTTCATTACTACTCTAAATACAAAAGTAATATTCCCTAAGACTTACTATAAACAAGAACAGAACATAAAAAGAGTACATACCTGTACATGAAATAAATACTGTACAATCGTAATGTAACTTTTACACGTCTACCTCCACTGAATGAATTTTATCCTCAGGGGTGTAGAGGCTAAACCAAGCTTAAAGCCAATGAGGTGTTCCAGCACTCTTACATGGATGACGTGCTGTTGAGATACTTGTAACAAAAGTTTGACAAGCCACTCTAAGCTAATTACTGTACTCTGTTTTGTTTTGTTTTTTTCATCTGTGAATAAAAGAAGGACAAAATGCTGCAGATGATGCAACAGAAAAGCTGAAAAGACCACACAAAGTCCAACATCAGGACAAACAGTTCACTTAGAGTTATATTTGCTGAGTTGACATGACATGACATTTTAATCTATTGATTTTTAATGTTATGCGGCTCGGTGTGGGTTGTGACAGAAAGGGTCACAACCCACACCATATCCGACTACTGTCGGATATGGTGGCTTTCAGTTGTTCGTATCCACAAATGTTCGTAAGTCGGATGTTTGTATCTTGAAGACTTCGCTAGAGGGCAGATACTTGGCCAATTCATGCAAACAGCAATCAGGGTCAAGCTTATCTACAGAGTCCACCTTCCCAAATAGAAGATGGAACATGCCAAGCTGTCTAACTATCTTTGTTATACACGTTTGAATTATCCTGTCGGCTTTGAAGCAGTGGTTCAGAAAGAAACGCCTACCGAGTCCGGGGCGTGCACCGAAACAAAGCGGACATCAGTACTTGGAATTTCAAGCCATGGTCTTAATGATGCACATTACTCATGGGATGGTTTCCAGATTCCACCTGCATAGCAAAGATGGAGTGTGAGCACAGTAATAGACGTAAGTTCTAAGAAGTTTGTAGCTCCCGGGGCAGCAGGGGTCTGAAGTTCTTCTGGTATGATAGAGAAAGACTATAGATGATGTAGGGATGGGAGTTGGGATCTATGTACCGCACATACCACACACATTTGTGTGTAGATATGGGTAGGTCTGGGTGAGTGAAGAAGAGAGACAGATAGAAATATAATACATGGGTAAAGATGGAGAAAGAGTATGACCACATGTTTTGATGTAGTCATTAGAAAAGACAGCAGCTGGTTCATGGCCCACGCTAAGAACTGAGTCGTTTGCTGGCTCTTCTAATCTTCTAATGCAGAACGGATGGCAGCGATACTGGTGTAGCTGAACTGAAACGTTGGCCTCATCTTTAGGCAAAGTGAGAGAACAATCTGATCTGTGGCATGAATTATGAGCACATGGGCTGGTAGCCCTGATAAGATGCAAGGGTGGTAGTGATGGTACTTTGGTTTTAAGAGGACACAAAGTACATGTTGCAATTCTACTAATAGAGAGAGAAAGAGAGAGACAGGGAGAGAGAGAGAGAGAGAGAGAGAGAGAGAGAGAGAGAGAGAGAGAGAGAGAGAGAGAGAGAGAGAGAGAGAGAGAGAGAGAGAGAGAGAGAGAGAGAGAGAGAGAGAGAGAGATCTTTTATACTCAATAGTCTGAAGAAAGAAATTTGTATCTTAGGTGTAATGTTGACCCCTGGGAAATGCTGTGTCCCTTGTACTCCTGATGTTGTCATTCCTATGCTTTATTTGACCTTATTTCTAATAGGCTTCTAGGCCTTAGTTAGTCTAGGCCTTTCTTTATTTCAAACCTTGGAACGTGCAGTCCAACAGTGTGCTGCACTAAATTTCGGAAGTTATGAAAAGTTTAAAATGAGCGCAAATTAGCCATTTTATATGACTGTGTAATCAGGAGTAGGCCTGTCACATTTTCACGGCAGGTTTTCAAGCTCTCTGATCTTAACAGCTTCAAAGTGTTAACAAGGTGAATGTATCAGAGGCAGTCCAGGTGAAGACAGCTACAGGGAAGGAACAGTACAGACCATGGGAGACAGAACAGGTAAGTGAATGGCAGCAAAGTACACGGTGGAATAAAAGAGAAACTCAGAGGGAGACAGGAAATCAAAATGAGGGGGTGACAGAGCTGGAGCTGAAGCTTCAGCAGAAGACAGAGAATAGAAATACAGAGACAGTAAAGAAAAACTACATGAGATTGTAATTACTAAAATCATGTCAAAAAATGACAAAGGAGAGTAAACAAAAGACAGTCCTGCACTGAAAAATGTATTATATTTCTACAAAAAGCCTTGTCCAACAACAGTACAGTCTGTTTTTTGTTTATTGCCTTCTCTATCTTAAACAGTTTTGTTCTTTAATGCCAGTTGTGTGATGTTGTTACAACTGAATGTTTCTTTTGATGAATTATAGCTAGAACCATTGCCAGATTAAGAACTGCTTTACCACAACATGACCAACATTTTTTTTTTTTTTAATTTCTAAACTTGCAAACATCTTTCAGTGTATGGCATCCAAAACAAAATCACCCATGACTATATTATATAAAAGCAAAATGTGGACACAGAAACATAAATAGAGGTAGCCCTCAACCTATGAACACAATTGGTTCCTAGAGGTTGTTCTTAAGCTGAATTCTTCGTAAAATGTTGATCTATAATTGGGTTTGGAGAGAATTTAAATGTCATTACTACTCTAAATACGGAAGTACTATTCCTTAAGAAACAGAAACAACTACTGGACATAAAAACAACACATAAATGAAATAAAATACTGTAGTACCATAATTAATTATTCTGTTGAATGAATTCCATCCTCGGGGGGTATAGGGGCAAACCCAAGCTTTAAGCCACTGAGGTATTCCACTGCACTTACATGAATGAAGCACTGGTGTGGTTCCTTGTAATCTAAAGTTCAACATGATTTGTTCCTACATCATTTAACTCCTACAGGGAGCCACACCCAGCTGTAATTAGATTTAAAAAAATAAATAACAGGAAGTATTCTTACAGGTCACCTCAAGTCTACATTGCTGGCTCTAACTTTCAACATATCCCGAAGTCTCAATGCTTTTGAACATCCCCATGTGCATAAATACATTGCACATTCCCTCCTCAGAAGTTTTCAGAGTTGTGGATAAAAAAAAAAAATGGCAACACGATGAAGATTACACATCGACAGGAAAGACACGTTACATCTGACATCAAATTGTTCACTTAGTCTTATATTTACTGAATTCTTTTGACATGACTTTTAATCTTCATCAGTGGGGTGTTAATGTGACGCTACCATGAACCGAACATGGCGGACAATTGTTCGTATCTATGAATGTTCGTAGGTCCGATGTTCATATCTTGAGGACTACCTCTGGTATACATATGCATGATTAAAGACTCAGGCCAACTTTGGAAACCTCATCAAATGTGCTATTTGCTAGAGAAAAACCACAGACTATGATATTATTTTACTCAAAATGATATTGTTCCTTTCAAGACAAATTGGTGAGAAAAAAAAACTCGGGCCATCTGCTTCATTTTGGCTTTATGTTAAATGGCAAGAGATTAAAAAAGTACTTACAAGGACTGTATTATTCATTGTACAATTCTTTTTTTCACTGTTCACGCTGTGACAAAATGAGAAAATTCCTGCCAGAAATGTATGGCAACTCTTTGATACAGATCAGAGCGCTGGAGAGATGCAAAAAACACAATGTGAAACTAAGGAAAACTCTTGAATTATACTCTTTGTCAAAAATAATGTGTCTCAAACACACACACACACACACACACACACACACACACACACACACACACACACACACACACACACACACACACACACACACACACACACACACATACACATACATTCTTTTTAGCTACCTTTACTTCTCTTAACATCCGTTTATCCATGTTATCTGGGGTCAACTGCAGCTCTGTAAGAACTCCTGTGTTCCTGCTAATTTTCCTTTATAACAGCACCTTTATAAGATAAATTAAGCTATGGCAGCTATTTACATGTCATGGAAATGACAGTTTTATTCAGAAATATGAGTTCATTGGCAGACACTTGGGTAATACGCGATGTGAAACAGGGTAAGCTTGGCAAACTGGCGTATCCAAAAAAAGAAAAAAAAAAAAGAAATCTGGGACAGAAACATGCTGCTTGGCTTTAGTCCACTACTGCTCAAATTTAAGTATTTATTTAAAAAAAAATCTGTTTTGATTGCATGAAGTCATACCAATACACACATATCAATGAAATCAGTGACAACATAATGACAACTGGTAATTTTCATTTTTGTTTTTTTTTCACCGTTTCATTTTCATATTATCCCATCAAGCTCATTCCGCCTTTCTATATCAGTTTTTACCTCCCACAGCATCTTGTTCAGTAATGAATCCTGAGTGTGTGAATGAAGTCTCTTCTTTCCCAGTCCTCATATATCACTAATTTTCTCTCTATCTATTTCTCCATCCTTCAGCAGACAGACAATACTGCCTCTGGGCCCCTGTTGTTGGGCACACCAGTAGGAATGGAGCACAGGCACACAAATAATGGCCTAATGATAATTATTCTGTTAGATCCCCAGCCGCAGCAGAGAACATCTACATTCATTTGTAGGAATGGAAAGATCAATATATGCAGATGCAATATTAGTTGTTCAATTGCCATGTCTAAATGATTAGAAACAAGGGGGATCACATGATTGATGTGTGTGACTCCTCGCTGAGTCTCATGCTGTCTGCATTAATATTCCTTCTTTTCACATCACGCCCTATGTAAGGCAATCAAATCGTACATGTTGTCCACTCTCATCAACTCACTGAGGTTCATCTGAAGAGCAGCTGATATATAGAGTGTGAATGAGAAGACGTGAACAAAGACGGCAGAAATATTCCCAAATGGGTGCATGTCTCCAAGATAGGCAAACCAGATTTTTATTTGACATACGCTCATTATTTATAATTATAATAGAAGAATTGGATTCAATAATTCATTTCTAGTGTCAAATTTTGCAGCACTAAAGAGAAGGACGCTACTTGGATTGTGATTACCGAATGTTTTTTGTAAAAAAATATACATCCAAGAATCAATTGTGGCACTAGTTATGTCTTTTATGGGTTATGTTTTGTTAATTAGTTGAATAATTTGTTAAAATACTTAATGTTAAGATAGAATTTTGACCCTGGAAAACACAGCGGATTGGATTTAATTGCATGTAATCCATGTAGAGATGGAAACAAAAATCCCCAAACCCCCGAGCATCATCTTCTAAATTGGCTATGGTGTGCTTAGTGTTTATGAGGCCTTATTTCTGGGTTATTAGGTTCCACCAGCACAACAATTAGCAAATTAATGTACTGTCCAATTGCACACAAATAGCAAAGCTATGTTTGACCAGTCAAAATGTGTCCTTCTATTTATTAACCAAATACATAAAATGAAATATTACTTTATTTTTTGCTGGATAAACCACAGATGTATTGTACTTTGTTGCATCAGCTGTAGCAGATCAAGCCTTGCCAAAGCAAACGTGGCACTAAGAGCTGCACTGACTGCATTGTGGACAAATCAATGAAGACATGAAAGTAAATTTAGAATGTTACATTTTTCAGAATTTTTCAGTGACTTATGTAATGGTAAGACAGAACTAAGAGTAAGCTCTTTGCAGTAATTTAATGTGACGTCATCTTTGTGTCCCGTTATTGAGTCCAACTTCTTCTTCGTCTTTTCCTGTCGGATTTTCCCTTCAGGGGTCGCCACAGCGAATCAGTTGCCTCCATCTAACCCTGTCTTCTGCATCCTCTTCTCTCACACCAACTACCTTCATGTCCTCTTTCACTACATCCATAAACCTCCTCTTTGGTCTTCCTCTAGGCCTCCTGCCTGGCAGTTCAAAACTCAGCATCCCTCTACCAATATATTCACTATCTCTGCTCTGGACATGTCCAAACCATCTCAGTCTGGCCTCTCTGACCTTATCTCCACAACCTCTAACATGTGCTGTCCCTCTGATGTACTCATTCCTGATCCTATCCATCCTGGTCACTCCCAGAGAGAACCTCAGCATCTTCATCTCTGCTACCTCCAGCTCTGTCTCCTGTCTTTTCTTCAGTGACACTGTCTGTAGACCAAACGACATCGCTGGTCTCACCACAGTTTTGTACACCTTTCCTTTCATTTTAGCTGAAACTCTTCTATCACACATCACACCTGACACTTTCCTCCACCCGTTCCATCCTGCCTGGACACGCTTCTTCACCTCTTTTCCACACTCTCCATTGCTCTGGACTGTTGAGCCTAAGTACTTAAAATCCTCCACCTTCTTGATCTCTTCTCCCTGTAACCTCACTATTCCAATTGGGTCCCTCTCATTCACACACATGTAGTCTGTGCAAATTTTAACACTTTTAAAAAAAAACCCACAAATGCAATAAAACCATTTCATGGTTACGTTATAGGCGCCACATAATTACACATTTAAATGTTGATACATGTACATGATGAATAGCCATTTGTCACACTTTCTTGATATGGAAAAATAGTGTAATGTAATGCAGTGTAATGTAATTATTGGTGGTTACTCACAGACATATGGGGGATGTCTATGTAATCACACAAATCTGATCCGATCACTTCAAAAAATATTGAAGTGGAATGTTTATCTTACAAATCTGCTTTTTAAAAAATCAGATATGCCTGATAAACAGCCAGGTTGGTGTGTGCAGTCAAGCCTGCACACAAAGATAGAAGTGTTGCCTTTATAGATAAGAGATTCTGTAAGAATGAGAGCATTTGAAATTATATGGATATATACTGATGATATACAGTCCTGATGATATACCTGTAGAGGTATGGAAGTGCCTAGGAGAGGTGGCGGTAGAGTTTCTGACTGAGTTGTTCAACAGGATCTTATAGTGAGAAGATGCCTGAGGAATGGAGGAGAAGTGTGCTGGTGCCCATTTTTAAGAACAAGGGAGATGTGCAGAGTTGTGGCAACTACAGAGGAATAAAGCTGATGAGCCATACAATGAAGTTATGGGAGAGAGTAGTGGAAGCTAGACTAAGGGCAGAAGTGAACATTTGTGAGCAGCAGTATGGTTTCATGCCAAAAAAGAGTACTACAGATGCAATATTTGCTTTGAGGATGTTGATAGAGAAGTACAGAGAAGGCCAGAGGGAGCTGCATTGTGTTTTTGTAGATCTGGAGAAAGCTTATGACAGGGTGTCCAGAGAGGAACTGTGGTATTGTATGAGGAAGTCTGGAGTGGCAGAGAAGTATGTTAGAGCGGTGCAGGACATGTATGAAGACTGTAAGACAGTGGTGAGGTGTGTGTAGGTGTGACAGAGGAGTTCAAGGTGGAGGTGGGACTGCATCAGGGATCAGCTCTGAGCTCCCTCTTGTTCACTATGGTGATGGACAGGCTGACGGACGAGGTTAGACAGGAATCTCCATGGACTATGATGTTTGCAGATGACATTGTGATCTGGAGTGAGTGCAGGGAACAGGTGGAGGAGAAGCTAGAGAGGTGGAGGTTTGTCCTGGAAAGGAGAGGAATGAAGGTTAGCCGCAGTAAGACAGAGTACATGTGTGTGAATGAGAGGGACCCAAGTGGAAGAGTGAGGTTAGAGGGAGAAGAGATCAAGAACGTGGAGGATTTTAAGTACTTAGGCTCAACAGTCCAGAGCAATGGAGAGTGTGGAAAAGAGGTGAAGAAGTGTGTCCAGGCAGGATGGAACGGATGGAGGAAAGTGTCAGGTGTGATGTGTGATAGAAGAGTTTCAGCTAAAATGAAGGGAAAGGTGTACAAAACTGTGGTGAGACCAGCGATGTTGTTTGGTCTAGAGACAGTGTCACTGAGGAAAAGACAGGAGACAGAGCTGGAGGTAGCAGAGATGAAGATGCTGAAGTTCTCTCTGGGAGTGACCAGGAAGGATAGGATCAGGAATGAGTACATTAGAAGGACAGCACATGTTAGAGGTTCTGGAGATAAAGTCAGAGAGGCCAGACTGAGATGGTTTGGACATGTCCAGAGGAGAGATAGTGAATATATTGGTAGAAGGATGCTGAGTTTTGAACTGCCAGGCAGGAGGCCTAGAGGAAGACCAAAGAGGAGGTTTATGGATGTAATGAGGGAAGACATGAAGGTAGTTGGTGTGAGAGAAGAGGATTCAAAAGACAGGGCTAGATGGAGGAAATTGATTCGCTGTGGCGACCCCTGAAGGGAAAAGCCGAAAGGAAAAGAAGAAGACTGTATGTATATATCCTTATTTAAAGTGATCATACAGAAATGAAAATGTAATCATCATTAATTCCTTCAGGAATATTACAAATCTCAAATTTAACATTGGAAGTGCAACATGTTTTAAATAATTTTTTTTTTTTTAATTATTTAGAAAAGAATTATCTGCTATGCTAAGAGGATTAAATTAGGAACTTTCATCAGGAGTCTTCGATTGTCTGTCCAATCATATAAATTAGCAGACTCACAATAGTGGCATTCATTCATCATCACTGAATCCAATCATATATGATTAATACTTTGTAACTATTTCAAAGAAGATACAATTCCAAACAAATACTGACAATAGAAACCAGTCATTGATAGACAACTAATCTTAATTGCATCCTGACTTCAGAATTTTGAAGTGTTAAACTATTAACACATTTATGACTTCATAAGCCTTTTTTTTTTACTTCTGTTATGGTACGGTAAATTTATATTTTGGGATGCTTGGGGACAAGAGTTTTAACTTTACAATGTCTTTAACTATGCTGATTAGAAAAATATTTCCTGCTTTATGGAGCTCGTATTATTGGGCAAGCCTCTCTCTCATAATGTATTCACCCTGACGACTAAAGCATGCTTGGTTGCTCTAATTATACTATGAGAAGCAATTATTTTTATATATATTATATTCTCTAATATTTAAAATATCAGTTTTATGTTTTGTCTTTACTGAATACTAAAAACTTTCAGAGGCAGCTGCTTGATTTTAATTTATTTTGTTTTTATATTCAACATTTAAAAACAAGATTTAATTCCAGAGGTATTCTACATAATAAAAATTACATGGCTTACCTTTCCCACGTATAGCGGCTCTGTTCCTGTGTATTCTTCGACCACAAAAAACTGGTTCCACACCCATCCTCTTTTGACTCGTTCAAGTGACGAAGGTCCTTGTTCCTGCCCCTTCCCTCTTGACGTTGAGCCACTAGTCCTTGAGACCTCACACCAAACAAAACTGCAGTAGCTAAAAAAGCTCAATGTTGACATCAATGTCCAAGCTCTTGCTGTCCAAAAAAGAGCCATTTTGAAAGAAAATAGGAAAGGAAAATAATAAAGAAATCCAGCAGGGGTCTACATGTAATATCAAAGATGTATGCAGCCAGGAGTTTTTCAGCCAGGAGTTTTTCGAACAAAACTCCAACGCACTGGATTTGAAATGTCTTTGTGTGAGAACTTAACGCTTAAGCCATGGGATCACACAAAAAAAATAAAATAAATTTAAAAAAATCAGACGTTGTTTGCTGAAAACAGAACAGGTCATGGAGCATCCTGGATTCCTACCACCTGCAGAGTGTTTGTTACGTAACACATGTGTTTATTCTGATTATTTTAAAATATGGCATCCTTTAAAAGTATGACTGGAAGTAATAAAAATGGATTATAGAAAATGTCAAGATGATCAGTGGGGGACTATAGTTGAAAAAGATAACAGAAAGCATTGAGGACCATGTCTCTGAAAAGTGATGACTTCAATTCATTCTGGCCTCAAAGATTTTGTAATTTCAGGTATTTCAGTATTTCCGTATTAACCTATGCAAAAAATATCCGTGAACTTTCCTTTTTTGCAAAGAAAGTTATTTTGAAGTTCGGTTCCTTGAAAACTCATGACTTCTTTCACTTCATGAACTAGAATCCATGAATTGACAAAAGGTCAAGAAATCACTGTTGGTGATTTCATTTAATTTTCATTGACTTTCCTCTTTAGAATAGTCCGATGCTTTCAAAATTTCTTTCCTCAAAGGTCTTGGGGTATTTCTTTAGCCATACTAATAGCTCCCTTGGTGATTCAATCCAGGGAAAGGACAAAGCTGTAAAACAGAATAGAAGAAAAAAAAACAAAACTTTAGAATACAGTTTCAAATGAAAAGCGTATCATTTCAGTATTATTAAAACAAAAACAGTCGGGTTTAGTGTGACATTTCTGGGGTTTTTTTACTTGACGTATTTATAATTATATATATATATATATATATATATATATATATATATATATATATATATATATATATATATATATATATATATACATATACATATACATACAGGTTGTCCCAAAAATGTATACATATTTTAGTAGCTGATACATATTTTAGTAGCTGATACTAAATTGTATCAGCTACTAAAGACAGTCCTGTAAACGTTTCAGCAAAGTTTCAGGAACCAGACCGGACATCCATTTGAAAAAAGGTGGTGAAAAAACAGTAAAATTATGTTTGTGAATGCAAATTATATTTAGAAAGTTATACAACTACAGTAATCCCTCGCCGCTTTCCATGAATCTCGGAATGCAGCGCACTTCTATGAGACACAAAATTGCTTTAAACAGTCTATCAGAGTGTGGGAAAAGGTTATACAGATAGAAGGTGGTTTAATGTCAGTATGGGGAGGGTTCATAAACATTTAAATTACCCTAAATAGCAAAATAAATAGTTTGTTGCTATTTTGTGGAATTTGTTTTTCATCAGTGGTTCCTGGAACGAATTAACCGCAAGTAACGAGGGCACACTGTATACTAAACATCTAGTTTATATTTATTTATAGTGTGTCTACATTTTTGGGACACCTTGTATACTAAATATTCTCTATTTTATAATGATCACCATCCTCTGTATCACAATAAATGAAATATATATACACATAAAGTGCACCCTCACGCATTCGCTCATCAACATTCACGACTTCACCTCATCGTGGATTGCTATTTTGCGAAATTTGCTATTCGCGTGTGGTTCCTGGAATGCAATAACAAGGGCGCACTGCATATTACACTGTATTGTATGTTCTTTACAATTACTGTGAGGAAACTTTCTCAGGTTTAGTGAGAATTCCATCAGTGTTCTGTCAGCTGGAGAGTGACAAAATAACAGCGAAAAGGGGACAGAAAAGCAGGTGTGTGGAAAGTAAGAAGATGGGTGGGGGGTGTGGGGGGTCCATCACACATGAGACCCAAAGCATGTGTCTACCTTTCATCCCAATGATGGAGTGGCCCTACCATCAGCCAGCTGATTAATTGCATGAGGGAGCAGTAATTGGATAAAAGTACTAATCAATTAATTCTATCCAGTGAGGCAACAGCAGCCTAATACTTCAGACAAACATTGGAAAGTGTGTGTGTGTCTGTTCTTGACTGTTGTAAAACATACGCAGAGGTTAGACAAAAAAGACAAAGATAACGGAGCAATAACTGGGAGAGGTTAAAGACGGAGCAGTGGCAAATGAAACAAGAGAAAGACAAACAGTGTGAAATAATGACTGATGGACTAAGATGGGAAACAAAATAGAATGTGTTGTGGCTGTGACTAATGCTCTATTTAAAACATTCCAAGCAGAAAAGAACATTAAATAAAAAAACCCTAAAACATTAAGTGTGTCTTTGGCCTTGTGACCTCAAGAAAAGAAGATTGCAACACAAGTCAGAGAAAGGCTCCTCTGGCCAGCAGATGGTTTAACCTATTTTGTTTCTGTCGGCTGTGACAGGACTTCTAATCTCACTTTCCTTCTGCCCGGTAGCATGCTCAGAGCTTCCGGGAATAATTCCCTCCTCAGAGTGTTGGTCAAGGCAATGTCTGTGGTCTAGTACTCTGAGGGCATCCTGTCTCCTGAAGAAACATTTCAAGAAGAATTTCAACAGTGTGGACCATTTGATACAGTTATAGCTGGTGTATTAAAAAAAAAATATATATATATATATATATATATATCATGGAAAATGTCATTTAGAATTTCAGCTTTATCGCTCTTCTTATTATAATTGTTTTTATTATTATTTATTAACATTATATTATTAGTATTAGTATTAATTAACATTGTATTGTTATTATTGTTATTATTATTATTATTTGTTCAATCATTCATTTTTTTATCCACTTTTTCCGCTCTTGTGGGTCGTGGGGTGCTGGAACCTATATTTATGGAAATTTGACTGGAAAGAGCAAAGTGTGGAAGGAAGTGTTGCACAAGAGACAGAGATTTCTGTAGCCTTGAGAAGACGGTCAAGCAAAGCCAATTCAGGAACTTGGGGGAGCTTCAAGAACATTGGAGTGAGGCTGGTGTCAAAGAATCCAGAGCCACCCCCCACAGAAATTTTCAGTAAATACGCACTGTCCTTGTGTCTGAGACAATAGCAGAAGAGTCATACTTGGACACTTGGTGGTCCAAAGTTCTCTTTATAGAAGTGCATTTACTTTGGAAATCAAGGTCCTAGTATTTGGAGGAAAAGTGTAGTGGCATATAATCCAAGTTGCTTAAAGTAAAGTGTGAAGTGTCTTTGGTCAGTCATGCTTTGGGGTGTCATCCACCAGGAAATTATACATCACATCATGCTTCTATTTGCTGACAAGCTTTACGGTGATGATGGTTTCCTTTTCTACTTTTCTTCTGCCCACAGTGCCAAAACCACTCAGAACTGGTTTGCTGACACACGAGTTAAAAGCCTGTATCTCCATAACACCTAAGCAGTACCACAGGGTGTTCTCCTCCAAACCAGACAATATTGATGCAGAAATTCATTTAAATGGAGGCCCAACTAATATTTTGGGAGACCACAATGTTTTTTGATGAGCTATCTGCCATACTTTTTTTTAATGAAAATAGACTTAGAATATTTTGATATATGTGTGATAGCACTAAAATATTTAAACACCTCGCTGTGTGATTAAAATTACATTATTTAAATTATATTTATTTTTTTGAGATGCACATGTAGTGTAGTTAGTGGGCAAATGAAATGAGAATTTTAAACATATAACACTGTTGGTGTTACTATACTTACAGTATTTTAAATCATGTGACACAAAGGTGAATGTATGCCAAATTTCTTGGGCGTCAATCCAATACTTGCTTCACTTAAAGATCAAACTATCAAACTCATCTTGTCTCTGCAGATCGCAGTTATTAATAGATCAATGTCCTTGTAACCATGGACGATTTCAATGAACTTCAATACATGGTGACTCAGTCAATAATTTTCCAGTACATATTGGACAGATATTTCATACAGGATCAGATTGATGGAGCAATTTGCTGACAGATCACAGGACCAGCTGCAAAAAAAAAGTAAAAATAAAATAAAAATAAAACAATGCTTAAACATTTTGGCTTTTATTTAAAACAGATGCATTCTGTGGACAGTGTATTGATAGGGCAGTAGTAGCTCTGTCCACAAGGACTTGTATAGCCAAATAGCAGCAAGCTAGGCAACAGTCTTCAGAAAATAAACAACTAAACTGCTGCATCAGTTTGCATTCTACTCATTACAATACAAACTTTAGAAGATGCAGTCCAATGTCTTGACAGGAATAACTTCTGTGTCCTGGACTGGACTGAAACGACTGTACCAGTGGTACACTAAGTGCCTTGGCAATAAACAGATCACTGTCTGCTTTCTCTAACAGTCAGACTGTGCTTGTTGCAGTGATTTTATTCCAGCTTTCTCCTCAGATAGAGTTTTGCACTGACAGCAACAAGACAGATTGTGACTGGGCTCATCTGACTCTGCCTTGTGCCCCGCTCTAAGATGCACCATTTGACTTTGCTAGGGATGATGGCAAATTGATAATGGCTGGCACTGCACATGATCCGATTCCATTCTGAACTGAGAGGACTGTGTCTATCTGCAGTTCCCTTCCAAGATTGTGATGTTAAAACAGAATATTCCAACATTTTTTACTCAATTCATGTCCAGAGGCTATGGATGCCAAGATTGTGACTGACTGTTAAAGTCACAACCAGAAAGATTACACTCTGAAATATCTACCTTTCCATCTCCAGCTACTCATGTATGATGAGAATGGCTCAGAGAAAAGAAAGACTACTAAGAAATCAGTTGTGGTTTTAAATTTGCTCGAGCCAGCCGTTGATTCCAGTGATAAACCACCACTGTTATGGCAGGCGGTGCAAAATTGGAAGTTAGCCAGTTATTTACTAGTGGTAGTGAGAATTCTACTTTTTTTTTTTAAGTGTAAGAAGTAAATTATGCATTTACATTGGAAATTAAGGAAGGGATTATACAGTCTCATTATGTGGTAACATATAAATCAGGTAATAAGTGAGAGAAGGATATATACAATATACATTGTGAGGTTATCACCCACATACATTCAAGCTATGCAAATTACTTTGAAATAAAAATGTGGACACTAAACAGCAGCATGTGATAGCAAGAAATAAAAATGTATATTTGTCACAAGTCACCAAAAAACCCCAGAAACATTTTTGAAATTAAAATGGAATATTTTTAAGAGAAAAAAAAATCAAATAAATTCCAAGTAAAAAAATTCACAAATCACAAAAATAAACAAAGACATAAAGTTAAATGAATGAATGGCAAGGATCAATTGCATTAATAGTCATTTGACACCAATCTTTCATTTTATTCAAGTTAAAAACAACTAAAGTTCACACTACCAAAGCTGCTGCCCATTCAACCCACTGCACATGCATTCTATTGCCAAAAGTATTTTCTCAGCAATTCAGGTCATTGAATTCCGGTGTTCCAATCAATTTCATGGGCAAAGGTTTATAAAATCAAGCACCTACTCATACGGACTACTTCAAGCACTTCTGAAAGAAAGGGTTGTTTTCAGGAGCTCAGTGAAACCTTTCATCACCAAAATCGCTCAAAATCCAATTGACGATCAGATTTGTGGGAGCAGTTTGGATATATCCCCCTTCCTTTTTTTTTATAAATTGGGCAATAAATTTGCCTATCTAGTCCATGTCTCTTACTTATTTTCCCAATAACCATCTTATTATATTTTTTAAATAATGCAGGGCATCAATAATTCAGTCCACATAGAATAGTGCTTGTGCGAATAGACTGATCTAAATCTGAATTCAGTCCAGTGTGCTGCTCATAAGCATGTAAGCATGTAAATCATCCACCCTCCATCCACACAAATTAATTATTTCTCTTATTCAATGACCTGTGGCCAAATAGACATTTCACTGCACCTCAACTGGTCCATGTAGGCTATATTGCCTTTTAAATTTGCATAGCAGTGCAAGCTTTCCAGGTCATTTATTGTGTGTTTAATTGATGTATTAGTGTTTAACAATTTCCACTAATGGCTACAGAGGCATTCAGCAATTTAACATTCTCAGTGTGTAGTAAAGCCATTGCACCAAACAAGCAGCAAAAGTAGTTGTAATTATACATTTGAAAGGGCAGAGGAAACTCTCAATAGGAGACAGAAAACATTTTAGGCTGTGTTGATGTGACATAGCTCTGGATTTATCAGGAGGACGGCTCCTTCACTCTGGGCAATTTTACTTTTTGAACCTGGGCAGCAACATTTTTGAAGTTTAGAAAACACAATATTGTTCTCCCCAAATATATATTTGAATAAGCTCACTTGAAAAGTCATCAACTCCACCCACTACCTGTCAATCAAGCGCCCAACCAATCACGGTGCATCTGCCAGAAGGAATCACATGAACAATATGGCGTAAGGCATCTGTTATGTTAGGAGAAGAAACAATTATACATGGAATTCCCATTAACATAATTTAAGAGTGTAACAACTGATTTAACAATGTTCACGTTTTTGAGCAGAGAGTCCAAACAGCAGGAATGACACAGAAAACAGAAACGAATTCTGAGTGAAACTCCGACTGAAAGAGAGGAAAGGATCGCGTCACAAAAAGAGAAGTCCTACTTAGCCAGAGCCGATGAATATGGGATATACAAAAAGTATGCTATACATTCAGTGGGTTAAATTCTATCAACCAATAAGCATTTCACCATTTTTATTTACTATCTGTCTTGCTCCATAGAACAAGGTAGCTATTTACTCTTTTCATATGTTTGGAATGAAGTCTGATATTATTGTTTTATCGTGGAATTTCCACGGGTTCCCACTAGTAACATTAGATTATGATTGTGAAATGCTGAGATTGAGGTGATCAATCTATTAATTAAATGCAACTCCAGTCTATACAATGTGCGCACTAAAGTGTCATAATTAACAACTGACATAGTTAACATAACTGTGATTCATCCATCCTTAATGTACCAGGCTTCGTTATCAAATAATGATTATCTCTCTCCGTCTGTTTGTCTGTCTCTCTCTCTCTCTCTGTGTCTTCCATTCAGACAATCAACTAATTGAGGCAATTGCACAAATAGACTTGGAACAGCTGTGCAAGTTGCAGCATATAGATAACTGAACAATCATCAACGACCAACTTGTTTAAGTGCCAGGGAGCACAAAATAATAATAATGAACACATTAATCTCTGACATAATTTAGATAATATAGGGCTGTGATTGTTTTTTAAAATAGTTACTACTTGTACATTTTCAAGGATCCAGAATGCTGCTCTTGCTTTGGCATTACATTCATGTGGAAATGTGAGTTTCAGCACAGGACTAGATGCTGCACAGTAGAAATACATCGGGCCAGCTCTGTGATATCCTGCTCCTGCGCCAGGAAACAAATTATGTGTTTGTCTATTTATACTGAGTAGTGCTTACATCTTGGTAAGATGTTGACCCCAATTATCAAAGATGCACTCACTAACGCAGTCTAAAATAAGACCTTAAGGACTCTAGGGGCAGCTCATATCAATGCTGATAATTCAGGTCTGCATTTTGCCGGTAAACTGTAGTGTGTGGTTGGGTGATCATGTTGGATCGATAAAGATTAAATTGAAATATATCCAGATTATAATTACTCATACTCATACTGTATTCATTAATCAAATATAATTAACTGTTATATACATTGTACCTTACACCAAATGACATCAGGTGGAAGCCAACTATAACACAAGTTTCATTTAGAGATTCAAATTTACTCAAAAATGTAATCATATTTACCTTAAATGAGACAAAAAGAAGGAAATCCTTTTCATAGATAGTCGATTAAAAAGAGGGAAGGAAACTCATCTCCAGTGTTTTGGTTGATTTAATTTGATCAAATGTATTTCTTTTCATGTTTCATCTTAAATACTTTGGAACTACTGTGTGATAACTTCAAAGAAAAAAAAAACAGTTTATTCCTCTGCGCCTTAAAGGCAAACAGCATCGGGAGGAAGGAATTAATTTGTTTTTTACTATCTACTCTTTCCCTTTTGCCTTAAAGTGGATGACTTAACAGTGCAGTAAGCAGTATAACTATGTGTAATCAACATTTGTATAGAATTTTTTTTCTGCATACACCAAGGTCCAAGAAGCTGATTTGCAAACTAAATCATTTACTCAGTACTGATTACAAAATCTATTCTCCTCCAATGCATTACTGTGCCTTCCTTCTTTGTGGAATGTCATTAAGGATGTATACATCCCTTTATAATCGGTCTAAAACTAACATATATTAATGAGTAAGAGGAGAAGAAAGATTTATTTAGTAGGTTTCGCTGTCAGTCAACCTTGTACTATCAGTGTAGAAGAGTAAGAATATTCTCTTGCATATAAAATTCAGCAGGAAGTTAATTACTGTGTTTCTTTTCCAGCAGTGGCAGGATAAACTTCTTGATCGTGAAAATTTGGCTGACATATCTGTCTTTCTCTGTATATCTCTCTCGTTTCCTTATGTCTTCTCACTCCCTCCTCTACTCATTCTCCAATCCAATGCTATTGGCAAGCACTGTGCAGCCATACGTGACCTATTAGAGTGCTGGATTGATTCTAGACCGTGGCTATAGCCTCTCATCAGTGGGCATGCCGAGAGCAGGACCTCTGACAGCTGGCAGTGGACAGACGACAGCCAGGCAAGACTGATCACTGCAAACTGATAGGCATGGAGCCAATGGCCAGTGGACAGCCCTCTCTGTCTCTTTGACAAACACTCATACATGCTCAAACTGTCAAAGACATGGACATGGCTTTGTAGCGCACTATGTATGTCCCAGTGTGTCTGACCAGGGATGTGCACAGCAGTCAAAGCAGCTCAAATCACTGTCTATTTGCTCTCACAAAATAATAATTAAATGAAAAAGACATGATGCTTAGCAATAATATCTCCTACTGATGTGTAGTTTTCAATCAGAAATGACTTTTATGTTTCCACAAGTGCTTAACAGCACATCTTTAGAGTAGATTTAGTTTTCATGTTGTGATGAATTCATTATTTTGCTCATGTTTAGTATATGGTTGCAATCAGCTGCTGACGTTTGGAGAAAGAAAGAGATGGAGGGAAATGAGGGGAAAAAATGGACATATAGGGTGGGGAAGACTAATTTGAATCCTGTTTTAACAAAGTAAATATAGAGGAACCAATAAATCCAATAAAATGAACTCTAAATGGAAAGAAGCAAATTGAATACATTTTGTTCAGTAATTTGTATTTTAAATATTAATAATTATAATGTTTCAAACTGAGGTGGTCACACCAGCTGATTAGTACCTCATCTGGTTGGGTCTGTCTCCGACTTTTATCACATCAGGATAATAAGGTTTTTTTTTTTCCTTTTCCATTTCCTCAGTCTGCTCTCACTTGTTGCTTCTTTGATGAATCACATTTGAGACTTCTTATATTAAGAGATAGATAGATAGATAGATAGATAGATAGATAGATAGATAGATAGATAGATAGATAGATAGATAGATAGATAGATAGATAGATAGATAGATAGATAGATAGATAGATAGATAGATAGATAGATAGATAGATAGATAGATACTTTATTAATCCTGGAGGAAATTGTATGAGAGTTGTGACAGTTGTATAGGACCAGTGGAATTGAGAAATAGGCAGCACAAACTCACTTTTTCTTTAAAAAAATATTTTTTGACAAATAATTTTGACTTTCTTTTACAACTAGTAAGTTAAATCAAGTTTTAAAAAAACCCAGCATCCATTAAATAACATAATATTAAATAACACTTATTGGGGTAGATATTCATTCATGATGATTGAAGGTTGAATCTGAAAGGACTTTACTTGACCCATAATAGTTCTTTTGACTCAGTGTGAACATGGCATCTGAATGTCTGTCATCATTATAGTGACCCCTGCGGAGTTTAAGGATCTACAGGTATATTCCTCAACTAGTCATTATGAACTGGAGACAATTCTTGAATGAAAGACATAGTGTCTTCAAACTCTAAATAGTAGTCTTGTTGTATTCATGGGAAAGTTGATGTTACTGGTGATCTGATAACATTTAGCCTGCTGTTATACTCAGGTTAAAATTATAATTACTCCAATACCGTATGGGGCAGCAGTGGCTCAGTGGTAAAAGCAGGCGGTAGAGCGGGTCGTCCTATGATTTCAAGATCGGCGGTTCGATTCCCGCTCCCGACCAAAAAAAACCCCCCAAACAAAAAACCTGGAGGTGAGCTGACAGTGGGAGGCGTCAGCTCACCTCTGGAGCACTGCCGAGGAGCCCTTGAGCAAGTTGCTGTCCCCTCTACAAATTGCTCATTTAAGGCGCATCGAGATGGAGCTGCCTGCCACTCTACCTCCCTTGCATGCCTACAGGCCCCCTTGTGTATGTGTGTGTGTGCTACAGGGGCCTGTACACACTAATATATAAATATGCATGTGTCTGAGTCATTAGCTAGAGTGTGCATTCTTAATTTCCCTTCGGGGATCGAAACAGTATATAAAATTAAATTTAAATTTTAAAAAAATGATGAAACCTACAAAAAACAAATAAGGCAAGCCAAACTCAACACTTAAAATGTTGGTTATATCCATTAAGAACATTGACTTTTTCAGCATTGGATCATTCTCCACTCCATTGAGTGTTCGATGGTTCATGAGAGTTTTCCCAACTAGTCCACATGTCTTTGGTGGATCTGGAGAAGGCATTTGATCTTGCCCCTTGTGGTATCTTGTGGGGAGTGTTCAGGAGTATGGGCCTTTTGCTGAGGGATGTCCAGTCTATCTCTATCACCGGTTCTGTTCATAATC
This sequence comes from Antennarius striatus, assembly GCF_040054535.1. Classification (NCBI taxonomy): domain Eukaryota; kingdom Metazoa; phylum Chordata; class Actinopteri; order Lophiiformes; family Antennariidae; genus Antennarius; species Antennarius striatus. The sequence goes on along the minus strand of NC_090780.1, from coordinate 2,501,164 downwards.
TTTACGGACAAAATTTCTAGATGCAGTCAGGATTCGCAGGGAGTCTGGTGTGGCGACCAGAGGGTTTCATCTCTGCTTTTTGCAGACAGTGTTGTCCTGATGACTTCATCAAACCGGGACCTTCAGCGTGCACTGGGACAGTTTGCAGCTGTGTGTCATGCGAGTGGGATGAGGATCAGCACCTTTAAATCTGAGGCCATAGTTGTCAACCGGAAAAGGGTGGTGTGCCCTCTTCAGGTCGGTGGGGAGTTCTTGCATGTCCTACCGGGAAGAGACCTCGGGATCCCCCCCCAGCAGCTGGAGGAGGTGTCTGGGTTGAGGGAAGTATGGGTATCGCTACTGAGACTGCTGCCCCCACGATCTGGCCCCGGATAAGCAGTTGAAGATGAATAGATAGATAGATGGATGGATGGATGGATGGATGGATGGATGGATGGATGGATGGATGGATGGATGGATGGATGGATGGATGGATGGATGGATGGATGGATGGATGGATGGATGGTTGTGGATGGATGGATAGATAGATAGATAGATAGATAGATAGATAGATAGATAGATAGATAGATAGATAGATAGATAGATAGATAGATAGATAGATAGATAGATAGATAGATAGATAGATAGATACGTTAATAATCCCAGATGGATGGATGGATGGATGGATGGGTGGATGGATGGATGGATGGATGGATGGATGGATGGATGGATGGGTGGATGGATGGATGGATGGACGAATGAAAGCTGCTTTGGCTGAGAAGCGTTAAGCCTTTTTTTTTCCTCCAACAACAGCAGATTATATATTCTTAATTACATATCTCATTATAACGAGGCCCTTAATGATTTATGTTTATACAGTTTGATTTTATATATGTATGTATAAGAAATAGTTGATACAATGGGAATAGTTCCAATGGAATTACCCAAACCTTGATATTACTTGCTACATCAGGGAGATTTGCTACCCATAACCCCTGATCCACAGGGTCAAATGAATGCGAACATTACAAAACTATGTAATATCTTTCTCTAATGATCTTTAAAAACATCACATACCGTACGTTCGGTGTCAATGTATCAAGGCAGTCTGACTAGCAATGAAACTCATTTCAATAGCTTCCAATAGTTCTGTAATCATTCAAGTACAGTTGTGTCTTATAAACTTAAACCAACAATTATACAACACATGCTCTATAAAGCAAGGACATATACAACTCCTTATAGGTCAGTGGAAGATGTCTAGCTTTACTTCATAATTAATGTTAATTCCTCAAAACTGGTTTTCTTAATGCATTCAAACAGGTAAACTTTATACACCAACATAACGGTCCCTGGCCCCCATCACAGACCTTATAGAGCTTATAGATGTATTCCTCTCTCTCTCTCTCTCTCTCTCTCTCTCTCTCTCTCTCTCTCTCTCTCTCTCTCTCTCTCTCTCTCTCTCTCTCTCTCTCTGTCTCTCTAATTATATATATATATATATATATATATATATATATATATATATATATATATATATATATATATATATAAAAATTTTTTTTTTTACTGCTGTCTCTTCATCCACATGTTTCTCCCTCATGTCTCACATACATAACCTTTTCTTTTTTTTTCTTTTTTCTTACATTGCATTCTTTGTTTATCATTATTGGTCTCTTTATTGCAAAGTTGTTGCTTTATATCTTCCAAGAATATCTCCTTGATATCTTTATCTTTTAGTAATTAATTGCTGATGTACTAAACACAGGTCTGGGGTCAGTGTATGTTCTCAATACTGAAAGCTTGCTTTACCATTCTAACATGGGATTTTCTACACATTCCTCCACATGAATATGCTAATGTGAATAATATCAATATCTGTGTTTCCTTAATCGGAAAATAGAAAATGCTACATTCCTCCTATAGTCTTTGGATATTATCTGCTCTATCATAACTTCTCATTTCAGAGGTCACAGTAACTAAAACATTCAGCATGGTGTGCTGACTATCTGTGAAACGGAGTTTATATGTTTTGAAATTAATAGCTTCAGGTTAATACGTGACCACAATTCCACTCCCCTGGCCCTCTCACTTATACCACAGCATTTCTGCCTTGAAAAGATGTGTGCACTGATTTTAAATTTATTCAAATCTGCCCTTGTGCATTTCCACAAAGAAACACACCACAAATGTGTGTGCACACACACATTTGTGGTGTGTGCACACAAACACACACAAACACACACACACACATACACCGTAGAAAGGCACGCAGACCTAGCATCATCTTCCATTGCGGGAATCTCCACATCAGATGGATGAAAGCTGCCATCAAAGCAGGGCCCAGGAGGAGTTCAGACTGTCTGCTTATTTGAGTGAACCCAACACCAGAGTACAATCCTCTCTTCTGTGCTTATTAAATAGCCTCCTTTGTCATTTTCAATCCCAATTTGTCACAGACTTTTGGCTCAGTGGCCCTGTGACATGTCATAGAGGGGTGAGGAAGCAAAAGAAAAAGTGAAACAGAAGCACAATCGGAAACATGCTTGTTTTTGTTAATGTTTACAAAATACTCAAAATGGAACAGAAAACAACACATTAAATATTAAATATATTGAATTTTATTCATTAAATTAGATAGATAGATAGATATACAGTAGATATAGATATAGATATATAGATAAAAATGATGAGCCTACTAGGCAGGGAATCATTTAGCAATGACAATTAAGATGAAACTTTCCATGAAAAGAAAACTAAATGGTTTTCCCCAATTAATTATAACATTTCGTTAAACTTAAGAGCATTTTTTTAACGGTTATCTTTTTGGTATAAACAAAATTATCTCATTAGTTCAGAAAAACAGTGGACTAATGATGCAAAATTATCCACAGCTTCAACAAAAATGCCGTTCTGATACCAAAGTAGTCAAAAAAGACAATAATTCAAAATTATCCTGCAGTCAGACCACTTCAGGATCAATACTTTTTAGTCATCTGGATTAATCAATCCTATTGTAGTTTGCATCTAAACTCGTCTGTCTGGCTGCCAAGCAGCATATACTCTAGCGGAATGCTAGTCGGACCTTCATCCTCTCTCCTCCCCCCAACCGGACTCTATTCAGCATCCTAAACCTTGTGTTGTATTGGCAAGTCAATGATACGCAGCGAAGCATGACTTTGGAGAACAAAATCTGCATTGACACAGGAACTGTCTGGAGAATGGGTGCTGCCTTGCATTAGGCTGCTGTGTTTGCTTATGGGTTATAATGAGACGTGACATATTGTCAGTGCCTTGCTAAAGCTGCTCTCCTAATTACACTAATTGCTGCTTTCCACCCTCGCCCCTGCCTCCCTTCGCCTTTCTTCACATCCTCCCTTGTCTTCCATGTCTCTCATGCCAATACTATTACTGCTCCTCAAAATTCAAATCTCTAGCGTACATACCAAGATGAGTCCTTATTCGAGCTTTTTTTTTCTATAAATCTTGACATTTCTTGAAATGTCTTTTTCACAAACTATCCCTGTTCTCCTCCTCCCACTCCGCCTCAACTCGTCTGTCTTCTCTCTCTTTTCCGTCACTCTGTCTTCTTTCCCCATTGGTTTGGCCTTTGAGGCCATTCCAGCCACAGTCTCCACTACTGCTGCACATTACCCCATGCCTACGTTGCCAGCTGCACAATTACTAAATCGTTCATCTCACGGGTGGCTGCTGCTCTGTATCCCCAGCTTTGGCGGGGGTGGGGGGATTGAATTGATATGAATGAGGCAAACAAGCAAAAACAAAGAAAAAGGCAGCGTGGTAGGAGCTTGAGACATAAACCGGACAAAGAGCAAAAGCAAACGCTTGCTCCTCTGTGGCTCTGTGTGTCTTTCTACTTAGATCTGTACACTTGTGTGCATGCATGGGTGCAAAATAAATATTAAGCATGTTGCTTACACATGTAGGTGTATGTATGTGTGCAATCTGTGAAAAAGACAAGTGATGTCCAGGATATTTGACAGCTGTCAGTGCAGATGGCCTCAAGTGTCTGTCACAATGTTGCTCTGGCTTTGCTCTTAACTCCACAGCGGTGCTACTTTGGACTTTTTGAAGACAACCGCAAATCAATGGCAACATTTAGAGCGACTACCAGTTGCAAAACGTATCAAATAAAAACAACTGCAATAATTTCACCAAGTCAAGTATGTTACTGTGACAGGTTTATTGGTCTGAAATTAATATTTTAAACATAATGGCTCAGTAAACTATTCTAAGATTAAGACATATCCATCACATATTCAGCATGTTCTGCTCTGGAATTGTACATAACTTCACTATAAGGTCAGTCTGTCATAGAGTCCAGATAATGTCTAAATGGGTATACTGTGCCATCAACCTGCTCTGGTGTCTAAAGCTTCAGCAAACCCATGATTTTTGTTCCAACATTGATTATTTTTAACTGCATGTACCTCATGTAAAAAATTTAAAAATAGACATGTAGGTCTGGAAGCCAAATAGAGCGTTGCAAACTATGTCATCCAAATGGCTCTTTTTTTCACAGTTTGTCATCCTCCATCCATTTGGCAGCATCAGAATTTGACACATTTGCTACCTTTACACGACAGATTCACTAATGTGTTTGAAGCAACAGCATATTGAAAAGCCCAAAAACAGGAACAGAAGATAAAGTGTGGGTATAAAGAGGATGTTGTAACTTTTTTTTGAGCAAATTTAATCGGGTCTCACTGCTGGGAGACCAAATGAAGACTCATTAGGGTATCTCTATGACAGAAAACAATCCTAACCCAGCTCACATTGAAGGGTGAAGAAAATCCATCCTGCCCATGGTATATAGTTGAAAGTACATTTTAATGCATCTTTTTAGAAGTGGTCGCTGCTGTGAGCTGTAGCTTTCTTCTGATTCTTTTTCTGGAAATTATTTCAGTGGAAGAATAGTTATTATAATTTAAAAGGTCTGTCATGAGACCAATCAGGAATGAAATCATATATAATATCATCCCACTCAGAGAATATGCTGAAAATTAGACAACAAAAGGTATATCCATGGTTTGAAATTGAACCTGTGGCTGCTGCCAGAGAACTCCAGCTTCTGTGAAAGGACCTTACACTCTTCTGACAGACCTAACTGTACTGCAGATTTGTGGAATTCTTGACAAAATGTCAAGGAATGTTAATATTCCACCTGTAACAAGAAAAAAATCTATATTTAAATGGTGAATATAAAATAATAACCTGTGTCTATTCTATGGTCATTAAGGGATTTACAGTGGTCACATTCACATACTGATAATTTAGCGGAAAATAATTTCCACCTTGATCCATAGACCCCAGCATGAAGTAAAATATATTAGTTAAAGAAAACAGTATGAGGCATTAAGCATTTATTTTACACTCACAAGGAAATAGAGAAAGGCTGACTGGACCACTATATTAAATATATTAAATATATTAAAACTAATATGTCATTTGGCCCCTTCTGACACTACTTTTATTTAGCATTTTAACCATAAATGTAAGCATCTGCATGTCTCATGCAACAAAATATAAACCACAACTTTCTGTTGGGAGGATGAAATGCAGAAAAAAAAGTGGTTTGTAAAGCAAACCATAAAAACGTTTTATTATTATTCACTGTGCAATGAACCTGCAAGAGTGAGAGCATATCAGTAAGAACCTGATGGGTATTTATACAGGGGGAGTTTTCTGAGCATAAAATCATAGGCAAAACTTAAAAATGCAAAAGTGTTTTCCAGATTCCCCATTTCCTCTTTCCAATGTTTTGCTTTAATTAATGAAAAAAAAAAATCTCTTGCAGGAGTAATCTCTTAATCCGTGTCATAATTTCTGTTTATCCCTCACCTTTTTTTCTTTCTCCTGTGTATGTTCTTGTAAGTGGGTGTGTGTGTTTACTCTCTCTCTCTACACTTTGATCACAATTCAGCTGCTTTGTTCGTAATCGTTTTACATACAATCTCTAATCCTTTAATATATTCCGAGGAATACGCATTTCAAGCAAACTTCAGTGGCAGTAACATGTTTATTTTACTTCTCTCTTCATCAGGGGCCAGCCCCAAAAATATGTAAAGCAGGGAACACATTTGTGCAGAATATCAAGGCAAACACTGCGTAATGCTCACAACTGATATGCACTGAAATCAGAAATATTTCTATTAATGCATGTCCATTACGGTCAAGGATTAAATAATAATTCATGACATTCACTGTGTGTAAAAAAGGAAATATGAGACATAAATCTTTCGTCTCAAAAAGAAATAGCCTCTTTATCAAGCAATCAAACACCATAATGTAGCCCTACTTTTCATTCCGCCATAACTTTCTTTCCCTGCTTTATTGGTCTCACTAGGTGGCCATACAACCTGAATGTGTGTGCTGTGTTGTGCACTCAGCCATAAGATTCCTCTTAGGCCAGGATGTGGTCAGAAAGGACAAAAGCTTACTGTATCTTCCCTGTGTATGAATGTGTCTGTAAAATTATGATGCAATACTTCATTCCAATCATTTTCCAACACTGGGTGGAAATAAAATAACACGCACATACACTTACTACCATAGGGCTAAAGCTCAGGGTCCATGAAATTCATGTAAAATGACATGTGCATTGTTGTGTTTAAAGTATGCAACAGAAAATGACATGATATTTGTGGAAAGGTCAGTGCTCCAAGCTTAGAGATGAATTATATAACTACAGTAATTATCATGTACTAGCTGCTCGGGAATCGCAGGGAACTTTCTGTCAAATGTTAAAAGTGACGATACATTCTACATATTTCAATCCACATCTGAAGGTTGGTAATGACAATGGTGAAGTGATAAATGCTTCATCCAACTCCTCATGGTTTTACATTCTAAACCTGCACCAGTATTTATTGTTTTTTCACTGATATCTATGATTACAGGTACATATTTGCAAATTCCTTCAATGTGCCGCTGTGGACTGCTTCTAGAATTTGACTTGTTATATGTAAATCTCTAGTGACAGTAATTAAATCTAATGTAACTGAGTAAGCTTGAGCGCCTATGCCTAGGGAAATAGTGGGAATTCATCCTTTCCTCCTTGTGCGAAACTTCAATATTATTTAGATATGAAATGTATTTATGCAAAAAAAAAAAAAAACTAAATCCAAGCAACAAGTATTAAATAATGTTGGGAAATAGAGAATTGTATGATTGTTTATGAAATACACATTTTTTTAAATATTGCAATTTAGTTCCTTAGCTCATACAACTCCATAGCACAGGGATATACTGTACTTTCTTTAAATTACTTATGATTTTGCCATGAATTTTTTCTTTCAATACTACAGTATTCTACTTAGAGCTGAAAGAGTCCTGATACATGCACCTTAAATTATATTTAGGCACTAAGGTCTTTAGACCAAGGAACTTCGGCACATCCTTCAGAGATACAGCCAAAGTTATTTTGGTGAACTGGAAGCAATGAATACAGCACATGCAAAGTATGGCCAGTGGCTACCGATTTCACATAATATCCACTTCACAGGACACACCTCCTCATAATCTCAACAAAAGCCTTTTCCAAAATCAATAGTTGGCTGAACATTCATTTCTTCATAGTTTCACACATGCAGACAAAATGCCTCAGTCCCAGTTTCTCTTTGCATTATACACAGAAACAAAGGCTCACAAGCAGACACAAACACTACTCTACTAATGTTTTGTAGTAATGTCTTGTAATGTAAGACATGCTTGTTCAAATTATATATAATTATTTAAATATACAATTATAGACAATTTACAGTATATACTGTATGTAATCTGTTTATATATATATATATATATATATATATATATATATATATATATATATATATATATATATATATATATATATATATATATGTACATATTTTTTTTCATCCTCCTTTTTTGCTATTCTTTATCATCCTCCTCATTTATTTATCCTCCTTTCATTCCATCTATCCTCCTCAGTATATCTTGAAGTGGCAATACAGTGCATAGCCTAGATCGCCATGATAGTGCTAAAGTTGATGCACTAACAATAGATTCAATAAGATGGTGAAGATATTCTTTGAAGTTCTACTAAGAGAAGGAGAAAAAAATTCAGTGAGGAATTTTTAGATTTTCTTTCAGTATCAGCATCAAACAAAAACATATAAAAGCAGTTTACACCACCAACCGCCCACATCAGCTTCTATGTCTTGAACTCCACTATGAGGTAAATCACACCTTAAAAGTCAGCTCACTGACTCCCTGCTGCGGTTGCTGCATAGCTATCAACTCATGATTGGAAGAGTGAGTTCCCAGCATAATGATACCTATGAGAGTATTGGAGTTATTATTACCATCATAAAAACAATATTGTTCATCAAGAGTCAATCAGAATCACGGCATGAGGCCAGACATGGACAGACAGTTGGAGAGAAGGAGGGTTAGCTGGAGGGTTGCGTTAAATTCATCCAAGCTACTTTTGCCAGGACTGCATTAACAAGCCAATACACTTTATTTCAGTGGTGTAACAATAAATTATAACTATAACTGAACTACAGTGATCCCTCGTTACTCGCGGTTAATATGTTGCAGGAACCACCCGCAAATAACGAAATTCAGCGATATTGCGACAATTTATTTAAAGTAATTTAAACATTTATGAACCCTCCCCATACTGATTAATCCACCTTATATCCACCTTATATACATACTGTATATATATAGTATATATATAGTATATATATATATATATATATATATATATATATATATATATATACTGTATATTATATCTTCTATATATTACCTTTTCCAACACTATTATAGCGCTTTTAAATGTTTCTATAATACACCGAAGTACGCTGCGTTCCGTGAGTCTCGGAATGCAGTGCACGTCCGGATGCTATCAGCCAATAGAATGCGCGTACGGTATCACGTGATGAGGTGAAGCTGTGCATGTTGATATTACTGTATTGTGAAATTATTCAATTTAAGAAATTATTACATATTACTCTGCAACGTTGGGCAGAAAGCTTCGTCTTTCCTTTGTTTCCGCAATGTGCTGGCAAACGTGTTGGAGTGTCTCCCTGCCTCATGCCTGTACGTCCACTGGAATAGGCTCCAGCAACTCCCATGACCCGCGAAAGAGGACGAAGTGGTTTGGAAAATGAATGAAAGAATGAATGATCACAAATGTCAACAAAAAAAAGTTCAAATCGGACCACTGAAGAACTTAGAAGGATCCAATATGTAGATTGTTGTCGTAAATAAAATTATCTACAAAATACATATTCAGGATTGTTAAAAGAATATTTAAGAAACTTTAAGAAACATGGATTTGTGGAATGAGCTTTAGATACGACCAGATGCTGACAATCAAGGACTTAACTAGATTGTTAAATTCAGTGTTGAGTCCAGATTTTGTTGATGAACAAAGAAATAATCTAAAACCATTACTTTCCTTACTTTTGTGCATAGTTTCTATCGGAAAAAATGTAACCTGTCATTGTCTTAGAAATAGTATTTGACACGAGAGCTGGGGTTTTGGTCATATAGTAAAAGTTCTGGTTAAAAACATGTGTATTATTGTCTTTTATGTGGAACTTAAGTTGTTGACGTTAGAATCTTTGACTTCGGTGCTCCATTTAGTATTAATGTTGTTTTTTTAAATACTTGAGAAACTGTAAACAACCTTGAGGAAATAATTCAAACTTTCTTTTTTTTATTTCTTGCAGTTATTTCTCACAAAAACAACTGGATTAGAGCTTTAGTGACAGCCTAATGTGAATGTTTACCACTAAATGGATGTCCCATCACGGCAGTTTTGGTCTCAGCTCTCAATTTGTCAATAAATGAATTACTACTTGACTTTTGGAGGTGATTATAAAGATGGAATAAAAGAGAAAAAAATTCTATGAGGAATAGATTGTGAGATAAACAGGTATATTGGGCTCTGAAAACTGAAAAGCCAATGTGAACTGCAGTAATATGTGAAAACAGCATAATATAGCCTACGCTGTTCTCCCGCATCAAGGACAGGACAATTATAGTGTGCATGCATGTCGGCTTTCAAACTTCACTTCATTTCATTTTTCTTAATTAACAGGCAAATATTCTCCCCTCTTCTACTTCATTAGCTACTTTGTGAGCTTTGAGTGATGTCAAACAGATGATGGAGGGACAGAGCAGTGAAGCACAAGAGCCCAAGAGCCCTTGTCTTCTGTCTGAGATTAAGAGGTCCCTTAAGAGGTCCTTGTGAGTGCTGCCAGCCTCTATAACTCAACCAACAACTCCGACAACCAAATGAGTTTAGATTATAATTTTGATGGGCGACCCATTCCTGTGTTGTAACTTGAAGGGAAGCATGGGAATTATGAATTCTAGTGGGTTATCTCTCCTCAGCAGGCGGCTCTCTGTTGTGGAAAAAAATGGTCTTAAATTGGTACTAGGCTATTGTTAGGGATGAATAATGTAAACAGTGAAAAGAATGGCTGATGTAAGACAAATAGAAAGATATCCCACACAAAACACACACATGGAATTTTGCCTTGTAGTAATAATATTCAAAATGTCTATCGTATTCCGTTGAGAAACCAGAGATATGGTCAGCAATCAACCTGGCTCGATTCAAAACAAATACATAAAGAAGGAAAATGACTGTCTTAGTTCATCAATGGCTCAAAGTTTAATCATTATTTCCCACAGGGATTTCTGTCTTTCTTACAATTTAGACAAAACCTTGTGAAGACGTCTACTCCACAAATCTGTTCACTTATGTCTTTCTCCTTCCTGTCTTCCTCACTGTCTTCCTCGCTGTTCTTGGTCTTTTGTCTCGTCTCTCTCCCTTCACCCCTCCGTCTCTTTCTTCCTCTCTCTAGTTCCATCCTAAACAGAGCAGCACAATTGTTATTCCCGAGTCATTATCTTATTTGTGTGTCTCCACTCAGCTGTAAATCCTTTAGGTATTCCTCCCTATTCTCTATTAACTCCACTGCAGTCAAGCTTCAGCTGCCAATCACGAAACGCTGCTGAGGGAGAAAAAGGGGGAATTGAGACAAAGATGAGTTGGAAGAGAAGGAAAGATGGAGAGAAAACAGATGAAAGGACGCAGAAAATATGTGCAAAATATCAGAGAAAATACGGAGCACAGATAAGTGCTGGTATTGAGTTGGGGTAACAAACATACTTGAAATAATGCTGTCTAAATGGACGGGGGACCAGTTGCACCATTGGTCACCAAAACCCTGGTCTGGAGTCAGAAGTGCAGTGTCTTTTTTTTCTGCTGCTTGATGGATGACCTAGACAGATTATTTCACAACACACAAATGATGGAAGATCGGTCTAATATACACATTTAAAAATAATAATAATAATAATCTATCCTCCATCCAAAGCAATGTTTGTGTGACCTTTTGAATACTAAATTGAAGAATAGAGGGTAGATTTATGGGAAGTTTAATTAATTAAGCGGATACGCACTCTTCATCCCTGCCTCAGGGGGGTCACATACTATATATTTAATTCCTGTTATAATTTTGCTATGAATCAGAATGACATAGTTTAGCAATTTAAACATATCTGCATACACTGTGTGCAGCAGACCCCCTCCTCTACAAAGTTATTCATTTGCTCACATTCAAAAGGAAGAAGGTTTGACAGGACAAAGGGTAAAGCCCCACTTACCTGTCCATTAGATATAAGAGTGGGGCTGTTTAATGAGCAAGGCATGGCTTTTAAAGCTGTTGATTGGTTGTCTTGTGCTATGTCTAAATCACATTAATTAAAGGACTAAATACAACCCCTTTGTGTCCTACTTGTGCCAAGAATATCCACTGTTTAACTAGTAAAAGGGGAGACGGCCATAATCTACTTGCATCTTGGGTGGCTTTAATCACAATGACATGTGAAGTGTCCAGTGACTGTGACATTCAGTCACAACTGATGATAGCAGAATGTCTGCTAATTCAAATTCAGCAATCTGTTATATTCATGGATTTACTGCTATGACGTGCTGAAATGTCTGATATGCAACCAATTCAATTTCATCTGATACCAGGCTAGGATGAAATATCTCTTTCAATAGCATGTCTAAAAGGAAACAAAAACTTAAACCCATGTAACCGAGGAGTAATTTATTATCAATTGCCTAAAAAAGAAAAATGTATTGAAAAAAAAAATCCACACCAACAGAACAAACAAAATAATCTCAAACAAATTCTGCCATTTCTGCTTTTCAAGATATTGAAGGCAACTGTGGATAAAGTGTGTGTGTGTGTGTGTGTGTGTGCGTGCGTGCGTGTGTGCGCGCGCACGCAGGCACCTTAGAAATGTTCCAGAAACACATACTTGAAGAATCTGTGCCCTCTCTGCCAACAGGATTACTAAATTTAGACAACCGATTAGCACCGTTGAGAGTCAAGGATTTTGACAACTAATGACCTACATAGAAGCAGAGTATAGGGTCCTCTGTAAAAAAATAAAAATTCACCTTCCCATGCAATTCCCTGCACAGTTGGTGTTATTTCAGAATACAGAATTAACAAAAAACACTGGAAATATTTAAATTCTTCACAGCAGTACTGTATGGGCAATGTTCTTGATGACTGTGAACGGCCTTCACAAATCTGCCTTGTTTGGCATACTAGCATGAAAATGAAGGCTGATTGCAAAAGTGCATGAATGTTTTGAATCTTCACTAAAATGGATTCATCCATTCATCTGTCCCTCCATCCGTCCCTCCATCCATCCATCCATCCATTTTCCTGTACAAAAGACAGTTGCAACAATCTCGTCTTCAGCAGTGTATCCGTGAGACAACATCAAGAAGGGGGCAGAAGAAGCTCGGTGGTAGAGCAGGTCGTCCAATGATTGGTGAATCGGTGGTTCGATTCCCGCTCCCCTAGTTACTTGTTGTTGTGTCCTTGGGCAAGACACTTTACCCTCCTTGCCTCCAATGAGACATTCACTGGTGTGTGAAGGTGTGTGATTGTTCCAGTGGTGGTCGGAGGGGCCGATTGGCTGCCCCAGGGCAGTTGTGGCTACATACGTAATTCACCATCACCAAGTATGAATGAGTGAATGAATAATGGATCCGATGTAAAGCGTCTTTGAGTGTCCAGAAAAGCGCTATATAAATGCAATCCACTATTATTATCAGCTCTACCCAATGCCCCACTGTGCCCCAAAGTGCTTTAAACTGTATGTAAGAGTGTGGGAAAAGGTAATACAGATAGAAGGTGGTTCAATATCAGTATAGGGAGGGTTCATAAATGTTTAAATTACCGTAAATAATAAAATAAATGGTTTGTCGCTATATCGCGGAACTTTGTTTTTGCGATTGGTTCCTGGAACGCATTAACCACAAGTAACGTGGGGTTACTGTATTTTAAAAATTGTAAGAAACCTCCAAGGCACTCTTTTTAAAAACAATATATAAAACAGTTTTATCAGACAAGGTCATGCTAAATATTAAAATACAAAGTTCCAATGTGTTTTACTAGTAAGCCTTCATCAGGGAGAACAACTATTGATTCCAAAAGCAATAATTTTCTTATATTTTACTTGCAATTTTTGTTTGCAGCTCAATACTTTGTCTCTGCTTCAGCTGAACATTCCATAACAGAAACTTCTGTCTGCAAAACCTTACATTTGGCTGAACTTTCTGTACTCTTTGATATTGTATATGACTGACTCTGTATCTGACTGTGGTTAAGTAGTATAGACTATTATAATACTGTAATATGATACATTTCTATCTGTACCTCTGTTATTCATGGATTTATTGTACTTCAAACTTGATATCTGACTGGCTGGTGAACTAGGGATGTAATTTATAAAATTGGGTAGAATTATGTCATGTGACTCAATGTATGACATTTCAAATGAACAGGTACTCCATGCAGTTCTGGGGCTCTAGTGAAAGAGCAAATCCAATGGGACTGTTGACAGCAATGCACCACATTGGATGTAAAGCACAACATGTACGGATAAGGAGAAAATATGAATCAAAGTAAATCATGCATAAATAAAACTGAGTATAACTGAGATATCACTTTTCCCACTGGATTTAAAATTACTAACAGTGAAGCCACTGATTGCAGTTTCCCTTAATATTTGTCCATTCTGCGTCTCTAACTGAGGAGCCACTACTAGGATATATTTTCATGCTAGGGAGATTTTCCATATTTTTTTCTTTATGCGTTTAGGAGGTTTTTGTACTTTATGTCCGGTGAAAAAGTCAATAGTTCAATAGTTTGAAATGTAATTAAATAGTTTGAAACAGAGTCAAACAAAGCAAAGGAAGCAAGCCAGGAAAGTGATGCTGAATTCATTCCTAACCTGAAGGCAGTGGACACCACTAATATATGCAGAGCACAGGTACACATTCACTGCAGTCAAATTTGCTTTTGGACATGGGATCTGATCTAACTACATATTCTATGTTCTTTGACTTGTTTTAAAAAAAAAAAACAATCATTACACAAAGTGTGGATTAGCTCTTCTTGGTAAGAAAAGCCTGTTTATGTCATTTAATAATTATTTAAACTGATTGAGATTAAGAAGAAAGCAATAATTATAATTGAAAAAGTTGTGATTGGCCAAAATGGACAATAAAAATATTATGGGTGCTCTTTGCACCTCAGTTGCTCACTAGAATCTGCATTGGTTGCCAAACTAAGGCCAAATGCCTGGCCTTAGCTAACCTAAAGGTGTGACCATCATGGATATCTGTGTGTGTGTGTGTGTGTGTGTGTGTGTGTGTGTGTGTGTGTGTGTGTGTGTGTGTGTGTGTGTGTGTGTGTGTGTGTGTGTGTGTGTGTGTGTGTGTGTGTGTGTGTGTGTGTGTGTGTGTGTGTGTGTGTGTGAGTGTGTGTGACTGAATTTGTGGTCTTTTATTCGTGTCATTTGTTCTTTTGCAAATATTAAAATAACTACTGCATATCCAGATTAAAATTTAGATTTGCAGTTTGTGAATTCTTAACACACAAACGCACGCACGCACACGCACGCGCACACACACACACACACACAGACACACACACACACACACACACACGCTGACATATTCATTGTCTGAAGTGACAAAGTGAGTCCAGTTCGAACTGCTCACCCTGAGTGAGGAGCTGGTACATGCTATTTGTTCTGCTGTTCCATCTCAGATTGGTAAACACAACCGTTGGCCGTGCTCCGCATGGGAATCAGCCAGGGACTCTGCTCAGCCTTGTCTGCTTGAATTAATCCATAACAGGTCAAGGTCAAAAACATTACAACAATGCCAGGCCGGTAATAAGCATGTCTGAAGATTTCACAAGCGCTAATTGAATTCCGGGGGCATTATGTGAAATGGGTGAGGGACGGAAAAGGAGAGACAGTGGGTAAGGGGATAAGGGTAAGAGTGAGAGAGAAAGACGAGGTTGAACTCAGTGGTTGAATTAATAGTAGCCTCCTTTAAGACCTCATAACCACACTGCTTACATTTTTTCTGTCTAACATCTCCTTATATCTGAATGTGGCAATCAGCTCCATTGGAGAATTAACAAGACAATTACAGTGGAGGAGACAAGCAATCAGTGTTCTTTAACTCTCTGTGCTGTCATGCCAAAATGAAGCATTATGGTTTCTCTGATCCCCCATTAGAGAAAACATAGGAAAACATACTAACAGTGAAAGCAAAGATTCCTGAAAATAATATTCTTAAACAGAGCATAATGTTGATTTAACAGAAAAAGACAAGGTCATACATTTGTTCTCATTGAACATCTGCTCTGCCTCATTTCCCTTTGTTGCCATGAATCAACATTATACATCCTGGTAGACCGGGGTTGGGGTTGCTGTTGAAAATTGAGACTCTCAGCCAGCTTTCAAGGGATTTTAAAAAAAAGAAGAGGAAAAATTGTTCTTTTGCGTCAAAAAAAGAAGTCCCGTCTTCTTTTTCAAATGATAATCTGTTTACAGTCACACACAATACAGCCCATAACTTTAACATCTTACTATCCAACAAATAACAGAATTACAGATTCACTCAGGTGATGATGTCTCATCACCGCCCCATGTTGTACAGATATACCTTGGTTTATATTTTTTTGAGATTTTGTTATTCTCCAATATACGCTAGTTTTCAAAAAGAAATGCATGAAAAAATAAAAATCTAGTTTATGTAATTGTACTTGACTTTACAAAGCTTTTTCTCACAGTGATTTAATCCTTGGGAAGAAGAAAAAGACACTTTAAGTAATTCTCAATCAGTTGTTTTAAGTGCTTCCCACAACGGCCAGAGTCCACAATGTAAATCACCAGATTAAATGCATGTGTTGATAAAATTTAAATAAATAATAAAATAATTCACATATTTGTTTTATAACCTTGAAAAAGGCTTTTATTTTATCATTCATTCATTATAATTCATCCATAAATAAACATCGCCACATTGTATTCGTAAATTTAGATTTTTTCCTGTATATATTATTGAAAATACATTATGGAATGCATTATTATTGAAAATGCATTAATAAAAAAAAGTACAGTGTAGAACTTAGGGTGGTTATTTTCGGTTTAACTTGGACGCAAGTTAATTCAACATCATTTTTCCACTTAAGTTGTGTCTCCTGAAACTGATTAACAACATAAGATGAGGTATACCTCTACTTAATAATCTACATAATAATAATCTACATGCAGCATAATGAAAAAAGCTTTGAGAGGCCATACCCACATAGCTACAATAGTGTATCCAATATTGTGTAGCACAATTTCTTATTTCACTTGAATTTTTTTTTCAAAACAATTACAGAATGTGAACTGTGTTGGCCTCATTTTCTTTTTCTTTTTTTGTGGTCCAGGATACATGTCTGCCATTGCTCATATAATAAATGCAGTTGCCGAGGTCATCATTTGGTCAATTTGACATATATACGAGATAAGCAGTATTTTTTTACATTGGAATGTCAAAGGTGGGAATTATTATCTAATATGAAGTTTGGGACAGATTGTACCATGGATAATGGAATCACAATAACTTCCTGTTTAGGGCAAAACATCACAATTTGCCACAAGGTCACATTGGGTAAAATTTTAAATCTAACCACCCCTTCTCCCCAGACATGCATAATGCAAAATCCATCCTATACATTTGAGTTGTCCTTACAATAACACACTATGACACACACACACACACACACACACACACACACACACACACACACACACACACACACACACACACACACACACACACACACACACACACACACACACAAAAGCACATATGTGTATAAACAAGTGAGAGACACCTTCCAGCAGTATTAGGAGGAAATGCAAAAAACAGAAAAAAAATTCTTTAAAGAAGAAAATACAAGCTTAGATAAATAATTGATATAGACACCTACAGCCTTAAGATTGATTTCTTGCAAGCAGTGCTGTGCTGGAGGAAGTAAGGGACAGGAGGTGTTCAGTCAAACTGTTAGGAGTGTGTGTGTGGGTTGAAATTCTTATTCTTATCCAAAGCTCCTGATAATTGGCTGCATGAGCTTCGAGTTACTTAATAATGAGGGACAGCAGGTGTGCAGACATATCCAAAACACTAATCTATACAGTTTGTCACAGACTTTACACATTAATACGTGTCACTCTAGTCATGTAAAATACATGTAGCTCCTATTATCAGCTAACCTTGATTACATAATAGAGGACCTGGATTTGAGTCACAGTTAAGTCTCACACACTGAGAGTGATTCGGATTTGGCTTGAGATTAATTGTCAGCAGACTTATGAGTAATCAATGAGCTCGAGATTTGGAACATGTGATCATTAATTCATTCATCTTATTGAAAATGAGATGACCGTAATCGTCTCGTCTTCAGCTGTTTATCCAAGTTACAGGTCACAAGTTCTGCCGGAGCCTTTCCCAACTGGCTACGAGCGAGAGTCGGGGTACACCCCGGATGGGCCATTCACACTCACATTCACACCTACGGGAAATTTGAACTGACCAATTGACCTAAATTGCAAGTTTTGGGGGTGGGAGGAAGCTGGAGAGACTGGAGAGAACCCACGCAGATGAGGGGAGAATATACAAACTCCACCCAGAAAAGCCCCATGAGGAATCAATCCTGAAATCTTCTTAATGTGAGGCCAACAGCCCACTGCATCACCATCTTGCCCGACTCATTTATTTTCAACCGCTTATCTGGATCCTGGTAGGCGGGGGCAACAGTTCTAGCAGTGTTGCACAGATATCCTGCTCTGCTCCCCATCCATTTCCTCCATCTTCTCTGGGAAATCCCACGGCATTGGCAGGACAACCTAGAGATCCAACCTCTCCAGCAAGTCCGGGGTCTCCCTCGAGGCCCCCTCTCTGTTGGACGAGGCTGGAATACCTTCCAAGGAAAGCATCCAGGGGGCATCCTGAGAAGATGCCCAAACCACTTCAGTTGACTGTGCTCAATACATAGGAGGAGCGGCTCTACCTTGAACCTCTCCCAGATGTGTGAGATCCACATTCTATCGCTAAGGCTGAGCCCAGCCACCGTGCAAATTAAACCAATTTCAGCTGCTGGTTCTTTATCCTTTTGATCATTTCCCAGAGCACATGACCATAGGTGAAGGTTGGAATTTAGACTCAGCAGCACCTTCTCACCTTCATTTCTCTTTACCACCACAGAACAGTAGAGTAACCACATCTCTGTGGATGTCACACCGATCGTCCGTTTGATTCCCTGTTCCTGAGCAATGTGAGTTCCACCCTTTTAGGTGGAACTCTCTGGTCATCCTTCTTAAAAAGTGGGAGCCATCATCGTAGTGTGCGACTTCAGAGGTATCGTGCCCTTCGTCCATGCAACATTGCAGGTATGTGTCAGCAAAGACATTCCAGTGACAACCATAGCCTTGAGATACTCAAGGCGGATCTAACCCATGGGGCTGTGCCCTAAGGAGCTGTTGAAGAGCTGCATTAACTTCAGCCCCAGTTATGAGTAAACCCACCTCAAGGTCCTTACTGGAATGCGTGTAAGTGGGATTGAGGAGATCCTCGAAGTATTCCGTCTACCCTTTGACTACTTCCCCAGTTGAGATCAGCAGGCCCCTATTCATCCCATAAATAGTGTAGACAAAGCGTTACCTTTCCACTTCTGAGACGAGAAACATTTTTCCAGAATCTATTCTGGCCTGACTGAAAATGATCTTCCATAGTCTCACCAAACCTTTCCAATCACCGGATATTTGCCTTTTTGATGGCTGAAGCTGTGCTTGTCTGCCGGTACTCATCAACTATCTGATTGGGTCTCCCAGGTCTGTCCGGTATCTTGCCCCACCACATGATCCAACTCACCACTAAGTGGTGATCCGTTGACAGCTCAGCTACTCTCTTTACCCGAGTGTCCAGAAAATAAAGTCGCTGATTGGTTGATATAACTACACAATCAATCCTTTAGGTCCACATATTTGATCCAGTTTGTTTTCTTTTCACACCAGTTACACTAAGAACATTTTCATGATAGTTTATTCCTGCAATCACTATCCATTCCAAGCAAGGTTGATGATTGATTGTCCAAAAGTGTGTGCAAGTCATTAGATAAAATACAATACATTTAAAGGACTATCTTCAAAGGTGAAGGTATACTTTCTCTATATGTACATATGTATTTTTCTTCTATTTAATACCAAAGAAACATTTGACAGTACATCATATAGCATTTTTGCTGGCATGTAGCAAGCATTCCACAGTCACTCCTGGGAATTTCATCTAACTTTAAACTTGCAATGCGTGCGGTACTTGGACCCAAAGCAGCATTCTCTGGCAGGTACGTGTATGTGTGTATCAATGCTCTTCTCTGATATACACATACACCTGAGTCAGCAAAATGAACAGGAGATCGGTAGACAGGATTAGGCAAGAATTAGGTGTACAGAAGTCTAGACACGCAGGATTGGAACAGGAGTGGTAAGGAGTCAGAACAGGGAAGGCAATCAAAAACGCTGGAAAGTTGCACATGAATATCAATCAACAAAACCAGTAGAGTGTTTGTTGGGAAGTAGTATCAATGGGGAGTTGATTGGAAAACCAAGGCAGGCGCAGGAACAGGTGAGTAGAGTAGGAGGAGCAAGAGAATGCAAGCTGTTACAAAACTACAGTAGTACCCTGAGATACGAGCTGTATGACTTAAAAGTTTTTTGAGATACAAGCCATCATTCTGTCCATACTTTGGTTTGAGAAACACTAATCCCTCGCGCATCTGTGCATCAACACGTGCGGATTCACCTCATCGCAGATTTTTAGTAGGTAGTCATGTGATACCGACTGTATCACGTGATACAGCGCATTCCATTGGCTGACGCCATTCGGAAGTGCGTTCTGTGAGTCGCGGAACGCAGCACACTTCTGTTAGACACAAAAGTGCTTTAAACAGTCTATCAAAGTATGGGAAAAGGTAATACAGATAGAAGGCGGTTTAATATCAGTATGGGGAGGGTTCATAAACATTTAAATTACCATAAAAAATAAAATAGTTTGTTGCTATATCGCCGTTGGTTCCTGGAATGCATTAACCGCGAGTAACAAGGGATCACTGTATGAGCAAAGTATGAGTATATAATAATGCTTTTTGCATCTCTCTGACAACCTCGCCAATTATCTAACATATACTTGCTGTAAATAATTGTGAAACTCTTAATGAGAGTTTTACAAATACAAAAAAAGTAAAACAAGGAGAATTTAAAATCTCATATGACAGTAAGAACTTACAGCTACGAGCGTCTTCTGTTTCACCAGTTGGGTAAAATAGCAGGTGCTTTATTTTTAACTTCTAAAATGAATACATCTTCCCCTCATGCACATAAAGTGTTCCCTTTACATAAATTCATTTTGAAAGCACGTTGAGCTCTTCCACCTTGTGAAAAGTGCCGGCAGCTTGAGTAATAGCTTGGCAGGTCTCTCTTATGACACAGAACAGGCGTTATAAAAGCTACTCGATAGATATAGTTAATGCTGCCAGCCCAAACACCTCTTTAGGAAGTGTGGAGATAAATAAGCCTCTTTTAATGAGAATCTGCCTCATGCTGAGATTATATACGCTGAGGCAACACAACTCATCCCCCGTAGGGATTACACCTTGTGTAGCTTCAGTTAAAACTGCCATTCATCTCAACAAGTCTGTGGTGTGATTGGCAGGAGTTATGGTGTTTAGGGTAAACTACATACCACAGCGGAATTGTTGATTTCTGATTGTCCTAAAGATAACCACAACCTTTGACTTGCGTTCTTATTTTGCTATTCGATGTTAGCTATTTTTCGAGTTAACTGAGAAATGTAATCAAAATGAACCAGAGCTCATGTAAGTTAAAGTAAAAGTCAGTAAAAACCAAAGGAGGCGGCAGGCAATCTTGTGAATTACGAGTCATGCTTAACAAGAGGTATTGGAATTTGACATATTTTAATGTAATTATATGTTTTTATTCTTATTTATTGTACAGTATCATGGTATTATGTGCTTTAACAATTGTCTAGTGATTTTATGAGTCCAATATCTGTGGTGGACACATGTTGAGTGAAATGACTTAATTTTATTATTGTTTTTCCTTGTATTTTTTTAAACCGCCCTATAATTGAGAATGACTTAACCCAAAACTACCTGTAGCTGTATTTTATTTTATCATCTGTTGCTTCAATGTTGTCAAGTTGTACCCCAGTAGGAGATAAATGATGCAGGTCCCAATGTTTTTGAGTTAAGTTTCTGCCTGGAAGCTTTAACTGACACTAACGCTGAACTCTGATTGTTTTGCCATTTGATGTTAATTATCAATTAATTATTATTGCTTAATGGATACAAAACAGAGTAATCAAGCAAAGTTTGGCATGTAAGACTTTTGATTAACAGGAAGTGCATTAGCGCGTCATACATGTAAGTGTAGTGGAATACCTCCGTAGTATAAATCTGGGTTTAACCTCTACAGCCCCGAGGATAAAATTTACTCAGCAGGGATAGAAATGTAAAAATTACAATATGGTACTACAGGATTTTATTTCATTTATGTCTTGTTTTTATTTCCAGTTGTTATTTCTGGTCAGTCTTATTAAAGAGTACTTTCAATTTTAGAGCAGTAATGGCATTTAAATGATTTCAAATGGAAATTATACATTGGAATTTATCAAATGACGACTTACAATTAATTCAATTTATAACCAACCTCTCTGAATCAATTAGGTTCCTATGTTGAGGACTAGCTGTTTGTGTGTGTGTGTGTGTGTGTGTGTGTGTGTGTGTGTGTGTGTGTGTATATATATATATATATATATATATATATATATATATACACACACACACACACACACACACACACACACACACACACACACACACACACACACACACACACCACACACTAGCAGGAACCTGTGGAATTTCCACGGGATATAACAATAATATCAGACTTCATTCCAAACATATGAAAATAATAAATAGCTACCTTGTTCTATGGAGTAAGATAGATAGTAAATAAAAATGGTGAAATGCTTATTGGTTGATAGGATTTAACCCACTTAATGTATAGCATACTTTTTGTATACCCCATAGTCATCGGCTCTGGCTAAGTAGGACTTCTCTTTTTGTGATGTGATCTTTCACCTCTTCTGCATTGTTGGGTCTGGCATGTCATGTCTGGCATGGCGAGTTTGCTGGCCAATTAAGAACAGGGATACCACGGTCCTTAAACCAGGTACTGGTAGCTTTGGCACTCTGCAGGTGCCAAGTCCTGTTGGAAAATGAAATCTGCATCTCCATAAAGTTGCTCAGCAGCAGGAAGCATGAAGTGCTCTGAAACTTCCTGGTAGACGGATGCGTTGACCTTGGACCTCAGAAAACACAGCTACTGACATCCTAAAAATATGAATACCCTTCCAGGTTTTGCATGTAACAATATGTTTAATCAGTTATTTGTTATGTATAAATAAATGCAATTCTTTAGTGAAAGAGTTTTCAGTATACACAGTAGATTTACTCAGTATGGCTTTCTTCTAGATTTACTACTGCTTTAGACACTTTTGCACTCTTGCCATTTACACAACCCAGAAAATCAAAGAGGAGTGAGGTGGACTGCACTGAACAAATGACAAAAGAACACAGAGTTGAGGAAAATGAGGAGATGGAGGGCATTTTTTTTCTTCGTTCTATAATAAAGGAAGACCGGAATAAGCTGGCAAGTGTCATTTTCAAAAGACAAAGGATGGGAGAGGTTGTAAGAGACAGAGAATAAAAAAAGTAGACACATGCAAGGGAGAAGGGAAGATCCGGAGGCATTGGCTGAGTGATCATTGTGTCTTATCCTTTACCCCAATGGCACCGGACTCAATCAAATCCTGCTCAGTCCTGACCATGCAGTCGCTTAGCAAGCAGAGTGCTTGTTTCACTCCCTCAATTAAATGCCCACCCTGCACATAATTAACGACTGTTTTGTCTACAGATCAATAAAGGGCCTGTTCATTAAAAGTCCCTCTGCTTCCTCAAAGATCCTCCTGCTTAGTTCACTATTGCATCTGTGGGGGTGGCAGAGCCTGGCAAAATTTCCATTCCGGTTTCATGTCTGTGGGTTTTTCATTTTCCTTTTTCCCATTCAGCTGGCACGAGATAGTGAATTAAGTCACAGAAGA
This sequence comes from Antennarius striatus, assembly GCF_040054535.1. Taxonomy (NCBI): domain Eukaryota; kingdom Metazoa; phylum Chordata; class Actinopteri; order Lophiiformes; family Antennariidae; genus Antennarius; species Antennarius striatus. Next base: position 2,477,553 of record NC_090780.1, on the reverse strand, counting down.
ACTGAAAGTGTGAAGAAACAGAGGTAAGCTTTTAAGAAAGGGACTTATGTGAACTTATTTGTTTAAATGTGTGAATCACAGGAGTTTCCTAAGCTCGCCTTTTTATCAAATGGTAACATATATATGCAGCAATGCAGAGATGAATGCTTGAGTAATATTGTGGTGGTCTTTGCTACAGGATCAACTGTATGGAATGATCATTTACTAAAATATATACCATTATAATTTCTGCTAACTGTACCAGGTTCGAAAACCCCGAAACGTATATACATCGTCCCGTTATCAGTAACAATCAACACAATCAACAACATCGACTTCACAATCTAAGTCGGTGTTAACAGACACAAAAACAAAAGACCAGCATCTTCCTCCTCTGGTGATTAAAGATCAATAAAGGCATCAGGAGCTGGATTTACCATGGAGCATGCCTGACTGCCAGCCAGATGCTACAGCTAACACATGTGATTAGATTAGTCGTTGCTTTAATGTTGAGGGTAAGAAAACACACAGACAGACACAACTAATAGTTTTCCCACTGTAATGAAAACTGTGTCCTATACTGTTGCCTCTCCCATCTGCCATGAAATCACAGCATCTCTTGAGACAGATAACAGCATTTGGAGAAACAGCAAGCTCAAATCATAGTGTGTGTTTCAGTTGTGTTTACAGGATAAAACATATGAAGCAGTATCTTTAAATTACAGGACATTTTTTTGTACCACTAATAACTTGGTGGATGTCAAATTGATTCTAAGGTTTTGTTTTGTGGCTAGTATCACCCAAACTGACCTTGCAGGGGTTTCTCAAGGTACTTTCACATAATGAATGGGTACCCAAAGAATACATGGCACAGGATATTTAACAAGGTATATAAATTTTGTTGCACTTGCCAAACACTTATTTTTAACATCTTTGGCTGACCTCAAGAAATACTTTGCCTCAATAGACTTCATTAAATCAACACTGTCTTTCATAATGTATATAATTAGATTGTACCTGGCTTGCCATGATTAAATGTTGTGCTATGAGTCTACATATATTTCAGAACTTTTAAACAGAAATTTTAAAATCTTTATTAAGTGTGAATAGCTCAAAGGACAAGCTGATGGTAAAGGTATGTTTCAACGTTTCTTTGTTTTGGGATGTTTTTAGTGAATGTTGTGCTTAAATATAAAGAGATAGTGCTTTATTCTTGATGATTTGATGTTTTAGTTTTATCAGCTAATATCTGCTATAACTATGGGATACAGGTCTTGTGAATTTACGCCTTTTTCCTTCTTCTGGTCTGGTCAAGCACTGACTGTCCTTGAATAGTAATTAAAAAGACCTAGTGGCTGAAAAATAGCAAACAATTTTTTTTTTAAATGTTGAAAAAGTTCATAAATCTTGATACATATTCAACATGCATTGGTCTTTGACACACAAATGGACTTCTAATCAAATCACGTTTGAAACCTGGTGTCCAAGTTATTTCTGATTTTTTTAGGAGATCTTGGCAGACACAGTGAGAAAGACATTCAATTGTACTGGTGACCTTTTTTAAAAAAACGTTTCCTCTTAATATTTGCTTCATCTGGGGTGTGTTCAAGGATTCAGTTTTTTTTAGAGCCAATTTAGAACCATTCTCCACTTGGTCAGCCTTGTTGTAGATGGATTCCTTTGTGTAACATCTGGCAGTCTCTGGGCAGTGAGCATGCCTCTATTCACTCTCTTGCTCATAAGCTGGTGTAAAATTGCCCCTTTGAATCGTTACCACAGCGGATTTCTCATTTTGAGAGGTAGCTGTTCTCTGCGCACGGTCAAAATCTTGCTTTATTTTGTGCAAATATGCTAAACATAGACGCACAAGTTCACTGTGTCTGTTTCTATTCACTGACGAATGTGGCAGAACAGCTCCAAAAGTTCCCAGTTCCCAATACCACGGTGTGTGCCAGTCCACTGGATTATGAGACATATGGAGGCATGAGAGAACACAAGCAGGAGCAAATGAACTCAGAAAGTCGGACACACACTGTTGTACACACACAGTTCCAAACAGAACACACCCAGTGTACATCTAAATGCACTGAAATGAGAATCCTGGATAGATGTATATGCACAATACATAGAGTAAATATTTATACTTGCTTTTATTGCACATTACAGATTGCAATGCAATTTGCTGTGAGTATCCAATATTTGTAAAAGACTCTGCAAGCTTCCAACTCAGACTTGCAATCCTAACAGCCATATTTTCATTTGAAGAGGTTAATCCAAATCTTTAGTCGCTAAACCTCTGGGACTGGAGCAACATCTAAAGAGCATTTTCCATCGCCTACCACTTTAATGCTCCAAAGTAAAACTGCACAGAGGGCTACATTTTTAAGTTATTGTTTGATGATAAAAGTATGAGTGATGAAGGAAGAATTAAAAGTAAAAACTGATGATTTTATAGTAGCTGCTCCATCTGCAGTAGAACGGCTGCAGCTGTAACACCTATATATTTGGATTTTTGAAAATAACAAAAGCTTTTGTTTATTGATGTATTTTTTATAATACTGCAGTAGTTATAATGGACCCACAGACACAGTGTGATTAAAAAAGCAAAGCAAAAAACAGACAGACTACAGTATGAAAGCATTCAGGCCCATATGATGTTACTGTTTGCCTTGAATTGGACTAGAAATATCACTGCTGTTTTCCCCTAAACAGCAGTGTGTGTGTGTGTGTGTGTGTGTGTGTGTGTGTGTGTGTGTGCGTGTGTGTGTGTGTGTGTGTGTGTGTGTGTGTGTGTGTGTGTGTGTGTTTGTGTGTGTGTGTAGAGTGACGTGTTGATTCTACCACTTTCTCTGTGCACCTATTAAGTCTAGTTTGATCAGTGCTGAAGGATTTAAAGCTAGTAATGCCTCGTCCTGGCTTTGTACCAGTGACACACTTTCCACTAGTCAACCTCCTGAACTAGAGATCCTCTGCAAAAAAAAGCAAAGAAACCAAAAAAACAGCCCATTTCCACTGTTTTTTTTATTGCTCTGTTTGCAATTATGAAATGTGCCCTTGATACTTTGCTTGATTATAGACGATTTCAATTAGCATCATCCAGACACATGAATTAATGCATGTTTAAAGGTTGTTTTATATGTAAATGCATAATACTGAGAGGGAGTTTAAATTTTAATACAAAAGCTATTAATAAACAACTACATTAGTACCACAGGTCAGTGACAATAGTTTAATATTGCTTTTAAAAGAACACACCACATCTATGAGGAAAGTTTCCCATTGGTTGCTTCATGTAAAACCACATAATAAGATGTGAAGTGACCACACTACTATGACAGCCACTTAAAGATGCTTGGTAGCAATGGGGACAATTTAGTCTTCTGTGTCTCAGAAGTAGCTCACGCTCTGTGAAAGTGTCCTTGAGCCTGACACTAAACCTCTACTTCACCTCCACACTCTATGCAGCAACATTAGACTAAAATATTACTATGTATGTCAAGTGCAGGTATCATACACTCAGATTTGGTAAACGAGGATTTAAATGTGAAATGTTCATCATGCTGACAATGTCGCATTAAAACACGTGAATCAAACATCAAACACAAGTAAACACAAAGATGATTAGGGGAGCAGAGAAGGAACAATGCTTGTGAATTACACATGATGGTGACAAATCTGGAAAATCAGGTTTCCGGAAAAACAACACATGGGTTTTTTAGCGAGATTCAAGTGGACTTGGATTTAGAGGACATCCATAAACTGTGAAACCCTTCACACAAGCACACACACACACACACACACACACACACACACACACACACACACACACACACACACACACACACACACACACACACACACACACACACACTAACACACACACACACACACACACACATGCACATGCACAACAAAATACCACCATCGCATGTATCAGATTATATCACGCAGCACATTCAATTACATCTGATGGCAGATGTTGTAAATAAAATCAAACACTCATAATCTCAAAGACTGGATCCTTCAGGTAGATATTATCCCTCACATCCAGAGGCTGACACAGGACTAGACGTATTACCATGGTGAGTCGTCTGTGAGGCCTCTAAGCCTGCTGAATCAACAATTTTTGGATCTGGCGTTATCCCGAGTATTGAGAACACATGCACAGACTGCAGTAAACCACAAATGAGGACAGAACATTGAGTCACACATGGATTGGAAATGAGGATTCTCTACCTTACTCTCCACTTCATTGACTAAGCTTTAACCGACATGGCAAATCAAGGGTTAGTTACCCCAAATGCCTTATAGTTGTTGTGATGTGCATAGATGTCTGGCTTGAATGTCATGGATTAATTAGTAATAATGGATCACATTCATATTTTAAATGAGTAAGAGATTTCCTGTGATTATATCACCTATGTACCACCTATGCAGTGCTTATTATTATTATTATTATTATTATTATTATTATTATTATTATTTTATTTTGATGTGATGTCAGTGTTTCTTTTTCTCCTGGTGTTTATCCAGTATTTATTCATTATGTAATGCCTGAGCAGTGGATATGTGCAATCTTCTCCGGGATTACAATAATAAAGTATATATCTATCTATCTATTTATCTATCTATTAGAAATCACCTTCTTAATCTACATTGGTTATTTTACGGCCTGTCAACAAATTACTGTATGCGATCCTGCAATGAAAGTTTAACAAATATGAATTTAATATATGCAGTTTGTGTTTTCATTTTATTCTTCAACAGATCTTTTCCAAGCCAAGGCATGCAAACGCGGCATTTCATTTTTTGTGGGGAAAATTAAATGGTTTGATGGACAATTTTGTAATATTTGTCTTCACTTTTTAAATGATTAAAATAGAGGAACCAAGCAGATCTTATTAGCTCATAGCCTGCGGCATATGCAAATAACGGACTCACCATCCTTTAGCCACATGACCTTGTTGCCACTCTGTGTGAGTGATGACTCTCAGGTCCTCAGGTTGTCTTCATTATGCCATCCAACATTAGTTTGGCTCCATGGTTCCTTTTTGACTTCTGAAAAAATAAAACAGACCCTAGAGTGAACTTCATTGTTTTTCCTACTTAAAATTAATAAATTCCCTAGTTAGATTTCTAATGGGAGGGTTAAGGGCCAAGTGGGAAGGTGGAAACTTCCCAGGAAGGCAATTTGCTAATGGAACATGGAGAACGATGTGTGGATCTATCTCAGTAAAGGATGAAATATGAGGCAAAAGTATAACCTTGGTCTGTCTGTGGAGAGCAAGACAAAGATATAGAATAGAAGCTAAAGATTTTTTTTCCTATAAAAAAACAGCATCATTATCTGTCATCTCCATCTTGGGTGGAAGGCTACAGAGTGAGGGTTGGCAGGGATAAGAAGAGGAAGGGAAGAGGGTACTTGTCTAGGAAATAATTCAGTAGCCTACGATCTTCATTTAATTACCTGCTTTACATCTCTAAACCCATGTCTTCCTTCCTTACGTACCTTGAGTGTAACGTGCAGGAGTCCCTGGAGATTTGGGCACAGCTACTTAACTGCGTTAATTACAATCCAACTGGAGTCTAATCACACAAGCTGTGTTGTGATGGTGGTTTTTACAAAAATGCTGCTGATCGTCTCACCTTGGTTGAGACTAAGAAGCCTTTCCTTAAATGGAACATTAAATGGAGATTATTTTGAACTTCAGATGTTTGGATGATTGAAATGTGACAAGCAAAGATAAGTACATGGATTTACGATGCAAATTGTCTAATCTGCTATTGTGGCGCAAGCTTTCACTGCCATAAAATAAAGAAAAAATGACAAACAGCAATTGACATGAGGAATATGCAATGCATAGCACAAAACAATTTAACATACTAACACATCGTCAGCATGCACTGGCTAGTGAACACACTTTTTAAGTTTGTAGTCAATTACATTACATTGAATTATAAGGAGTATATTGTATTAAACATAAAGGAAAATAGCCTTAAACACAAGGCTGTGTGTTCCACAGAGCTGTGACCCTCTGCTGTTTACGCCTTCATTAAAGACTACTGTAGGGCCATATCACATGCCTGGTTAAGCTCGTCTCTCTAATAGCCTGTCATGTTATCTGAGAACAGGTGATTTCTATCAGGTGGATAAGTGGTGCTGGTCGATAAGAAAACAACAAACAGTCTAGCAGGAACCCAACAGACCACGTTTAATTTGATTTAGTGAGTGTGACTGGAAATATCCATAAAAAACGTGAGCAAATAAACAAAGCCTGTTATTTTGCCAAAATTCTGAATAAGATTTAATTGATGAATCTCAGGATCACTAATATCTGCTTTAGGGTCACTATCAGAACACATGTGATCATTAACGTGAGAAATCAATTACAATGACTTAATTTATTCAAACCTTGCTGTGTATCCCTTTTCCCACTGGAACCAGATTTAGATAAAAACACTAATGAACTCATGTTTGACATATCACATGGTCGAACTAGTAAATAAGGCTCCCCTTAAACTTTAAGTGTAAACTTTAAATGTTTAAACAGACTGATCGCAAACTGTTCTCCTTTATCATTTTAGAGCATTTTAAGGCATCACTTTATTTGGTACCTTTATGAGAGTGAAACTAAGTTTTAAGAAATCCTCCAAAAACTTGACACATTAGTCATCTATTTTATATTACTCCCAGCCGGATCCTGTAAGGAACAATAGGTCCACAGTTAAAATATGTTATAGAGACTGATGGCGTGGAAATGTCTGTCTCTATTTTACATAAAGGAGTTTTGTTATACAGTTTCTGAAATAAACGGTTTGGGAAAAATGAAATGTTAAGGGGATTACTTTCAAAACAAAGGGCAAAAACAGACAAAAACACGTTGGCTTGCGAAAATTCCCATTTTAAGAGATTATCTCAAATGGAGTTTCAAAGAGCTTTGCAAAGCTTTTTTCTTCTTTTTTTTTCTTTTTTTCAGTTTTCCAGATGTGGGGGGGCTTTTGTACAAGTCATTCAGTTGACCTCACCTGGAAAGCTCCAGTCAAATATGGATTTTGATTTGATATGTAAAACCTCAGTTATAAAAGTGAAGATCTGTAAACAACACATGCCTTACACACATCGCATCTTTATCTCCAACTTTGATATTTTACATTTACTGAATTAATCATGTGCCCCCCTCCCCTGAGAGTGACATCTTCCTATGTGAACAAGCTTGCATAGATCCCATGCTGCCTCTCCACCTACAAATGTGTACATTTCTGAGGTATAATGTGACTCTGAGACAGTTTTATTCCAACTCCCAGGAGCCAAGAGGCTATTTATACAGTATCCTAAAACAGGGTTGTCATCTCTGTACTCACACACACACACACACACACACACACACACACACACACACACACACACACACACACACACACACACACACACACACACACACACACACACACACACACACACACACACACACACACACACACACACCTACAGACACACACAGCAGCAGCAGCTTTACGTGACAATGGTGACACACAGGCACACGATAGGCCAATCTAATCTGTTAATCGCTCCGGTAACTTCATGTCTCTGGGTGAGTTGGGACAGACTTGCAGCGGGGATGAGATATATTGTCTGCCAGGATATGATATTATCCTTGAAAACATTACAGGAAAAAAAAAACCCACACAAGCTCACATGCAGACAAATACACACTGTCCTGCTCCACCACCCAAACCCCCCAGAGTACCACGCCGAAGCCTGGTGTATCTGTGGGTATTAACAGATCAGCGTTGAGCAGCAGCCACCCTGCTTTAAAGTCTTTTCCTGAGGTAGTGCTTCAGAAGCCTGCTGCAGAGGAGGATAAACGTGCAGCAATCCCCCAGGCCCAGCGCCTCCTCAGCTCCACTCAGTTCTGTCTTTGCTGCCCCCTCCTTCCCCTCCATTTCTCACTTATCCCCACTTTCTTTCTCCTTCCATTCCTCTTTTCTATTTCTGCTCTCCCCTCTTTCGTTTCCTCAGCCATCATTTGCTTTTTTTCTGTTCTGTTTTATGAGTATCTCTTTTTTCCGTGCACTCCTTTTTTTTCAGTTCATCTCCTAATTCGTGTCTAACTCTTTTTGACCTCATCCGGCTGTTTCTCACCAGACATCTGTAATGAACAAATGTTGCAAACCCGTCTTTGAAATAGAGACTAATGAAGCCATGGTTTCACATTGTAACCTTAGTTAAATGAACAGGCTGTGTTCTGTAATGGGAGCCATAAGCCAGGGCTGCTAAGGTCTTAATGGGTCACACTTGATACCGGAGTTGGAGTTTGGACAAAAATTACAGTATATATGTGAATCTGCTCTATGTATGTGACCTTGTATAATAATAAGAACATAATTGGAGCATTATAATCATATATAATACTCACACATAAAATTGTAAAAGATCATGGCTTGTATTCATCACAAACACGTGTTCCGATATGCCGATCGCACATCCTTAGAAACTCTAGAAATCTTTTATTAAGATTTTTTCAAGTGATGTAATGGCAAAAAACAAATCATATTAAATCAAATCACATGAGTTAAATTACTTAAAAAAATGTTCATGTCAAAAGAAAATATCAGTTGAATCCAGCGGATGGTTTTCAAAGATGGAGGTTTTACTTTTGAAGGATATGAAATAACTTTCTGCTTGGAATGAGGAGCAGCTTCAAAAGGAGTCATCCAGTCAAGGATGACTAAATTGAACTAAAAAAGCAAAAAATGAAATAATTAGCACATACGAAACACGAAATGACGTACAATATTAAAAATTTAGAACTGTTTTTTTTTTTCACTTTTGCCTTTTTTTTCAATTGTTTTGAATTCATGACAGGGAAACACTCCACATCCTCTAAGTTATTTTACTGTCAGTGGGTCTTTGGGGTAGCCTAAAGATTTTGGAATCCAAGATACTTGGAAGCTGCTACTGTCAAGATGAGCAGACACACTGAGCCCATTACATGCAGTTTTGAGGAAGAAAGGATAAAACAAAAACAACCAAGTAGCAAAAGTATGGTATTATAAATTCATGTCCTGAATGTAAGGTTAACAGACTTTTATGTTATTCATAAGAGCGTGAAACAAATGCGCTCTGAGATGAGGAAACAAGTAGTGGAGAATGAGTGGAGGTATAACCTGACAGGGATAATCCCTGTTCGAGATGAGACAGAAAGCAGTGGATAAAAACAGTGACACACAGGCAAACATATTTTCCATTCAAGCAGACAGAATGATAGAAGAACGTACACACACAAACACACACACTGACAGTCGATCCAGGGAGGGGTAAAGTAGGCTGAATCCAAATTAAGCTGATCAGAGCTCGCTGTGAGTAAATCTAGTTATGTGGATAAAGGAGTTCCCTTTGGCTAAAAACACAGCAAGTTATGACTCTGTATGTGTGTGTGTGTGTGTGTGTGTGTGTGTGTGTGTGTGTGTGTGTGTGTGTGTGTGTGTGTGTGTATGTGTGTGTGTGTGTGTGTGTGTGTGTGTGTGTGTGTGTGTGTGTGTGTGTACCAAAACACTGAACATATGACTCTTTCCCAATGTCTATAGCTGTTTACCATGTTTAAATATACCCACAGCCTCAGCCTCGAAAGCCACCAGTTGTTATCTGTGCTCGTCTCGCTAACGCGTTCAGATGGAAGCAGACTTCAGCAAAGTGCCTCAGAAGGCCAGAGATGTATTGATTTGTGAGGCGAAATTGTCAAATGTAACAGAGTGACAGAGCCGTCACTGATATATTTTCTTTGTGCGATCAACTCCAAACACTTTGGGACTCCAATATGGTGTGTTTCTGTGTTTACTGTGAACAATGTCACTTTTATCATGGACATCCCTGCCTTATCGAAGCCTGCCTTTTTAGGCTCCCACATCCTTCAATGTTGTCTACATTTTTGTAGACAACGGGACGTATGGATGTATTTGCTTAGGGTTACACATGAGCAGCACTTAGTTAATGTTAGTAAAAAAATACTGTGTTTAAGGATGCAATAAATTAAGTTTGATCACACGTGTGGCTGGTGTGGTGATGTGTTGGTGAGCATCGCTGCCACAAAACAACAAGGAACTATCTGTGTGGACGTCTCACCGGATCTCCAGCCTCTCACCAGTGTCCAAAACCATGCATTAAAGATGAAGTGCTGCTCTAAATTGCCTGCATGGATGTGACTTTGAATAGGCTTTTGCATGTGTAGATGCCGTAAATGATGTTAGGACGGTAAACATGTGACACAAGCTGAATGGTTGTATACAGTTTTTTTCCGCATTATAAGGGACACCTAAAATCCTTTAATTTTTTTCAATTTCTTATAGTCCAATGTGCCTTATTCAAGCAAACCTTGGTTTTCGAACGCTTTAGACATCGAACAAATCAGAATTCGACCAAAAAATTCGGAATTTTTTTGTCTTAGAAGTTAAACAAAATTTGGAAGTCAAATGCGAAAGAAACACCTTTTTCTTGCTGCCAAGTGCGACAAAGGCGAGAAAACTAAAACTAAACTAAACTAAAATTTTAGTTTACTGTATTCAATAATTTTTCTCTTAATGTGCGTTCCATTGCCTATGGTACGTGTTACGTTACCGTAAACTTCTGTCCAAAAGATGACGGTAACTTGTACCTTAGGCTAACCTGATTACATCAATGTTTGTTTTTTTTTAATTTCTTTCTCATGTTTACTTCTTTCTTTTGCATTTCTTTATTTTACATTACTATACAATTTGATATATAAATGACATTATGAAATAACGTAAGTTGAAAAAAGGTAGTTTTCTACCATCTTGGAACGGATTAAGACCATTTACATTATTTGTAATGGGAAAAATGTATTTGGAATTCAAACAAATCGCTATTCCGGAACAAAATTGTGGTCGGAAACCGAGGTTTGCCTGTATATGAAAAAAGTTTTAAAATAGACCGTCCATTCAAGATAAATTCTCAGATGTGTTTTATAATCCAGTGCTCCTTATAATCCATTGCGCTTTATGTACGAAATTATTATTTTTTTGATAGGGTGTTCATTGAAGGTGCGCCTCATAGTGCGGAAAACACTGTAAGTTAGCTGACAAACTTTTATCTTTTAATTTGGACACTGATTTTTTTGGGATGAAACTCCGAGTTTTGTTTACAGTCTTTGAAATATATCACTCGACATTCTTGCTACACAATTTTCCTCTAAAGTAACATGTGACATGTTGAAATCAGATAACTGTAAATGTATGGTTATTCATTAATTAATTCATTTTCTGTAAGTGCAAATCATGTGTAGTGTCACAGGGGAGCCTTTGCTTTGGAACTGGGGTACACATTGGATAAGTCAACAGTTCATTATGAGACCACAAGGAAGAATAACACCTCACGCTCACATTTACAGCTACTGTCAATTTACAGTTATCTATTCACCTATATTTTTTTGGTGGGAGTAAGCCACTGATTTTTTTCCTGTGTGTATCAGGTTGGGCACACAGACTGTTTGAAGTGCTATCATAACAAATAAAAGTACACTGGAGCCTTTGGAGACACAGTGGTTCATAGAACACTCTCAAGTGTACATTACACCACTTCAAATAGCAGTTAAAGAAAAAGAAACATCCCTGTGATTCTGCCTTTTCTTCTTTTTTCTTGTCTGACAAAATGTCACCAAAACACATCAAGGCTAAATGAACGCAGCAATGGTTGTGAGGCATCAGCAAGTCCGGAGAAAAGAATGCAATTTAAAAAGAAGAAAAACACAATAATAAAAACATAATCATCTCTGTACATAATAATTACTGTCTGCATGCCAAAAAGAAAAGTAAAGGTTAGTAACGGAAAAGTAGAGGACCATGAGTTCCAGTTTGGAAAAAAAAACAACTTCAACTTCAAACCATTGATTTTCATGAAATAGTTTCGACACAATGTTGTGTTATGAGCTAAGTATGGAGATGATGAAAACATATTATTAACATCCGAGGAAATGAAGAGGAGAATTGTACAGTGAGTCAGAAAGACCAAGAAAAAAGTATCAATTTCCCATTCATGGTTGTCACGTCTCTGTCCTAGGATTTTCCTGTTTATTTTCCTGCCATTAACAACTCATATCATTCCAGATCCTGCCTCATCCTCAATCAGTTCATTCCCTGCACCTGCTGTCTCTCCACATACCTGCAGCCACTCCCTAATCTGTCTCCACACTACATCTACCCAGCTCTGCCCTCAGTACTCTGCCAGATTGTTTAGTGTTCGCCCTGACTCTCCAGCCTTCGTCTCCTGCTTGCTTTGGTGACCGTGTATGAATCCCGTCTGCTCTCTCGACCCAGCCTGTTGTCTGCTCCTCATCTGATTCGTCTGCCTGGTTTGTTGGTCGTTTCGTGCCTGACCCTGCTGGATTCTGGACTCTACCTTTAGCCTGTTGTTTTTGGATACCTCTGCCTATCGGACTGATTATTTGGTACCTGACCTCTATTAAACCTGCTCTGAGAATCTTGACCTGCCCGTTTGTCTGTCGTGCTTTTGGGTTCCCTGTGCCAGTCGTGCTCAGCCGTGACAGGTTGGCACGAGGCTCCCCTGTGCAGACCGAAGAAATAAAATATAAATTGTGAAAAATTACAGCATCCTGTGGAAATGAGAGAATATTTCTTTGAGGAAACCCAATCAAGGAAAAGAATAGATTCTCTCAGATATTGTGTTTAAATGTGTGTATGGAGTCTGGCGGATTTGGAGACCTGTTAAATTGGTCTATCTGATGCAGTGAGGCTTGGGATCCGGAAGCGTTCAATGTTGAAACTTTCAAAAGGGGAGAATGAAGAAGGAAAATGAAAGGGAGATGCAGCAAAGCACAATAAGATTTAATCTGCACTTTCATATATTTCAAAGCCACTGCGATTAGACAAAGATATACACATGTATGGCAAAAATAAACAGTTTTGAAACAATAAATTTACTGCATTGACTGGATTTACAAGACATCGGTCTCTGGTTTCAATCGTGTTTAATTCATTGCAGATGAAATTGTTGCACAAGGCAAGGAACATCAAAAACTTTAAAATGTATATATTTCATCCACTCATCACCAACAATCTAAATCCTATTAAATCCAACTTTTTTCTTTCTTTTAAACAAACATTAAATCTCCTACAATACCAGACTTCTAAAATCCCTTTCCTGTGTTCTGTCTGAAGATCCTAAAGAGAGTATAACCGCTGGTAAAAGAGATACATGATACGTCATTGGCTCCCTAGTTTCAGTTTATTTCACTCAAATGAAAGATAAACCTTAAAAACTATTTTACTGATTATTCAACACAATCATGAGGGACATAAAACTGATTCTTTTAAACAGATCTGTAGTCATTGTCTGAGCTCAAATGTGATTTGGTTGCTCTGGAAAAAGAGATTTGGGTGTCACCACCTCGAATCATGCGTCTGTTGTAATTGAAAGGGGTGTATATTCGATCGACTATTTGGTCTTTTAACATTTCTTTTTTTTTTCACACATTCTTTCTCTCTCAGAAGCTCTCTGGCAAAGCAAAAGGCGACTGCCATTGAAATTGTAACTTTCATGCCATCAATCGTTGGTTTCCTTTTTTGTCTAACATGACGAATGTCACATAAGACCTCCAGTTATAACATCAACTTGTACAGCGATGAACATTTCTATAATCGCTGCTTCAAGACATCATGAAGAACTCAGACAAGAACAAAGTGTAACTTCATGTCTGTCTAGCCCTCTGTGACGCTTGCTTTTGTGTGTTTGTGTTTTCTCTTGTCATCTTCAATCTTCCATGATCAGTGTTGACGTTACTGTAGTAGCATAGAAGTACATGAGTATATTTCATAAAGTCCAGCCCACGGTTAAAGATGATGTAAGAACGTGAGGACACTGCAAACCTCTGTGAAGGCTGACTTACCTCCAGTTTCAACAGTGGTGTTGGTGTTTCTATCACCATGAAGAAATACACCTAATACTTCCATCCCTCCTGACATTTTGTTAGCTGCTTCCGAAAAATCAGGAATAACCTGTTCATATTCTTATCAGTGACAAACACTGCACAGAAATTGCATCCAAAAACTGCATCACAGACTGCAACATCCCGCGACACCCCGGAATTCAAAGTTTTACCAAGATCAAAGATCAAGGATCGAAGCTAGTGCTTTGACCTACTTTCATAGATCAAAGCAGTAGCTCTGATCTATGGTCTTACTCAAACCGGCCTTCTTCCTTGTCTTTCTATCTTATCCGGTTCCTGAGTGTACAAAAGTTTAAATTTGACCTTGACCTACTTTTCTCAAGGTCAAGGTCATCATCTCATTTTCATCCCCTTTGCTGCCTGAGTAATGTGCTGTTCCTTTCATCTTTCTATCTGTAACGGTTGTGAGGATATGTGGTGGGCGAACGAACGGACGGACGGACGAACAAACACCGACGATTTCAATACATCACCACTTTGAAGCGGGATGTAATTAATTACATTCTAATTCAATTTAATGAAATTAACACATTAACACATACAATGTATTCATCTTACTTCAGTTTTAATGATGCATTTTTTCTACCAGTTTTCATGAAAATATGTCTGTTAGTTTACGTGCAATGGACAGACATTTTGAAAAATTCTCTAAGACACTTTTTTTTTTTTTAATAAGCAAATACCAATGATAGGATAATAATGGGGGTGGGGGTGGGGGGTGTTTAGGGTGCTGGATGGCCCTTTGTCAATATTCAAACTGAAATTGAAATGGTCCATCCCTGTCATAAGTCCAACCCCCCAGCAATCTTTCATGAAAAATCCAAAGATATCTTTGTGTATTCCTGCTAATGGTCAGGCAAAAGAAAACAGTCACTACAGTTAGACATGAAAGAAATTATATATCAAATAAGAGAGTATCATATTTTACATTTATTTAACTGAACATATTGAAGTAAGACCTCTTCTTTCTCCAAGACGAAAAATGTGCTACGCTTTAACACAAAACATAGATCCACACTTTACGCTTGGGGATTCAGATTGCTTAATTTGATTTTATAAGCACACAACATAAACCCCGGGCTGCAGTGTGAAAATGAATATGAACACGACTGCATGATTATGAATATTTATATTATCTATCTATCTGTAAAGAAGGATTCAGAATATCTATATAGATGTCACTGAAGAACAGGATGATCTACAGTATGTGATGCTTTTAGACAGATAAAAGGTTGTGTGACACTTCACAGTGACACTTTTATGAGAACAGTGGTATCTGGAGAATTGATCATCGGTTTAACAGTACCACAGCTTCCTGATATCAATTTTCTATCACCTATTACTGCCTATTAACTTGGAGCTTTTACATAATTTGACTTGGGGCAAAACATGTTGAATGAGCAAAGGATTATATGCTGTTCCCCGCCCTATTGTTCACTTTCATACACATTTGTTTTACATTTAAAAGCCTGTGCCTTGTTATTCATGCAAAACAGTAGATTATAAACAACTATTTATTCATGTATTTATTTAATTTCGTTAAGATTTTGATTAAGATAATACTTTAAAGGTTAGCTTAATCCTGACTGACTGAAAAGATTTATTATTAAAATATTATATTTTTAATATTTTAATAATATTTTAATTAATAAAATATTATTTTTTTAAAAATATTTTTGGTGAGAAAAATCATTGGTGAAATATATGCAAGTAAATTATTAAGGAGCAATTGTAATTATAATGCGGGAACGCATCCTTACACTCTCAAATATAATGTCCCAGTGTTTTCTAGGACATTTTTTAATTCATCTACAACATGTGCAATTAATTTGCAAAAAAATTATTCTTGTTTGATGTCTGATATCTACAGATGTCCTAAAATACTTACTCTGCATTCAACTTCTCATCTGTGACTCACAACAAAACAAACAAACAACAACCATTCAGTTTTCTTTTTGTTAGAATGGATTCATAGGAAGTAGAGAGAGGAAAACAGAGGCGAGCATTGTTAAAGCTGCATTAACATTATAGAAGATATGAACTGATAAGCATAAGCATAATACAGAGTTCTTCAGGTGGCTAAGTACAGGAGCATACATACTGTACATGTTTTTGTACGACCTGGCATAGAGGACCACCTCATTTGTTCAAGCCTCTTGTGTGCGCTGATGAGAACACAATAGTGGTTCAGTTCATGGGCTGAAGGCCTAGTTTACCTTTTGAAAGCCTCTTTGACAGTAAAACAGTGTAAAAGTCTAATGACAAATGTCTTTTAGCTCTCTTTCTATCTTTTTTAGGCTTCTGAACATTTAAAACTGCACAGATGGTGGTCCACAAACTCTCTAGAAAAATCGTAGAATGACAATGTGGCCGTTAAAACCACTTGGCCATCCTAATGCTCATCCTATCGACATTATTGATTTCCCATTCTGTTAGCAAGTCTCGAGGCCTTGAGGAGGGACGACAACCGGCTTTCACTGCTTGGCGATGGTCAGCAGTCAGTTT
Organism: Antennarius striatus; assembly: GCF_040054535.1. Lineage (NCBI taxonomy): Eukaryota > Metazoa > Chordata > Actinopteri > Lophiiformes > Antennariidae > Antennarius > Antennarius striatus. Next base: position 2,461,090 of record NC_090780.1, on the reverse strand, counting down.
AAACGCATGCATAGACCTACACACACACACACACACACATACACACATATGCATGCTTGCCTTGGCGAAGACTGAAATAGTTCCGTGTTCAAAAGCACCAGTGACCAAAGTCAAATCTTCAAACTCCACTTACATCAAGCCTTTGCCGGTCCGACAGGAGAGAGAGAGTCTGTTCTGCCTCTTTTCCTGCTCTCTTATCCCCCCGTAGCTGCCAGAGGCTCTGACCTTGTATGATGTCCTCCAACTAACTGGGCGCTGAAACGCATTTTCCACTAATGACAGGATGTGACTTGCTAGTCAGTGCCATTAGCTGCAGTTCCATTCTTTAAATCTACCTGAAAGGCATGTAGCCCCTTGATGCGACAACTAATGCGTAAGTTATGGACATTCACACAGATTTATTAGTGACGTCTTTCGATTTCACAGTACTGCGTTAAATTGCAAAAGCATTGTCGATTTTTGACCACGAACAGAAAGAGAAATAAATCCACTACAACAACATTTGTGGGATAAATACTGTATATTGACCAGCTTTGTAAAAATAACATTGAACAATGAAAGCTTTTGAGAGGTTCTGACAAAAAGACATATCCTTCTAATATCCTACAGATGCATCAGTATACAGCATGATCAACTGTAATACAACTGTTTCCACTTAAAAGAAATAGGCTGTAAAAATGTATCAGAATTTAAAATAAATAAGAAAATAAGAATTTCACGAAAAGAACAAAAACAGAATTTATGAACAGTCAAAAACCATTTACCATTAACACGTGTAAAGATTGATGAAGTTGATGCATGTGCAGGATATTCTATAGATAACTAAAATGATGACAGACAAACTGACGGATTGAGACTGTGACCTCGCGTCAGTGTTGCTGTCTGTCAAGGCGTTCAGTGGTAAACTACAAAACTCCCCAAAAAGGTCACCTCAGTACTGTTACCATCCATCCGTTTGGCAACTGTTTATCCTGTGCAAGGCCCTGGGGGGGTTGGAGTCCATCACAGCTGACATTGAGGGATAGGCAGGGTACAATCTGGTTGGGAGCGCAGGACCAACAAACAAACCAGACAACCATTCACCCAGAAATGTACACCTACAAGTAGTACAATCAATAATTCTCCTTTGTTGCATGTTTTTTAAGACTGTGGGAGGAAACCAGTGCAGACGGCAGGAGAACATGAAAAACTCCACAGGGGGATTTTTACCCAGCGCCAGCAGTAACCTCTCTGTGACCATGCATTTCCAAAATAAAGAAAGCTCAAGTTCTTTCTGTTTCCTTTTTTATAATTCACAGCATTATAATTTAAAGTCTACTGCAAAGTAAAAAAGAAAGAAAGAAAGAATAAGTCTTGTCTAAGTGGTGCACATAAGCTGTAAAACCCATTTCAACATAAGAAGTTGTTTGTATTCAGTTGATTTGTACATATTTGAATTAAATGCATTCCTGTTTTTCCAGCTGAAATTAGCAATAACAAAAATATGGCATGAAGAGGATGTCTGCAACAAGTACTTGCTGTTACCATTTTGCCCCATTACCACATTACATTACTTTTATTTAAGCTGCCACAAGAGTTTTAGCATGATAAAATATAAATAAATACCAATACAGACCTGACTAATGCCTGGTGAAATGTTGAAGTTACTCCGCAGTCAGCCTTCATCACACTGACAGCACAGCAACACAAAGTTGACATAAATGCTGCTGCTGTGTTCAAGATGCCGACTCTCCAGGAAATGTGTCTCACCTTAGTCACGAGGCTTTTATCTTTACAAGGTGAACCAGCAGATATGGGAATTATGTGTCTTTTCTCTCATTTCTTTTAAACATGAACCTGAAATTATACATACTTGCAACAGAAAAGAAGCAGCACTCTGAATGGTTTTGCCTTGCCAGTCGTTGACCAGTCATAATGGAATGGAACCATTGTTCAGTGAGAAACCTCCATCAGTGGCTGCGCCTCCTTTGGCTACAGCATTATGAAGGATATAACAGATAAACAGTGAATGGTTTTTCACACCTCTCTGCCAGTGCAAACATTTTAAAAGAGATTCATATTAATGCACAGTCTTCAAAAGATCTTAAAAACAAGGGGTCAACAATGTACACTTTTAGCAGCATACAGAAAGTCCACTTACATATTTCAGAAAAACTGAAAGCACTCCTTTTCAAGTACTTTCTGAATAAAGACAGAAAAATATGTAATACAGATAAACAGCTGGAGATTTGGGGTCTTTACCATTGAATTTCTCGGTAAATTTGTAATGGAAATATAGTTATGGAACATAAATGAATGAATAATCTGAAAACACAAAAACAGTCCTATTTCATTATTTGGTTAAATTAAGCACTAGAGATTGTTCATCTAGATTTTTGGTTTATTTTGCTACCATTCTGTTTTCAAAAATGCTGTGCTAAAGCTGGGATTTTTGTTTTCTGTAACATATACACAGATGACAAAATACATCTCAACAATCTATTAAAGTCTCGGTTGTTGCTATACAGACTTATGTGATGGATCCGTGCACTTTTGTCATCCAAGCCACTTTCCATGCAACTTGTCTTTGAGTAAATGCAGGACAATGTTAGTTCAGCAGAAGCGGAGTATTTTTTAAGGAGAGTATTAATTAAGTACATTAAATGAAGTATGATTAGTTCAGTGAGGTTCAGAGGTTCTAAATAGCAGTGCCTTTTTAGTTCATTCATTGGCCCAATTTGAACTCTTCTTTGTCTCTGGTTCATCTTGCTTCAATAAAAATAATAAGAATAAGAATGATAACAATGATAGATATAATAATATATATAATAATAAATAATAACCGGAAGCAGACGCAAAATCAGAATGATAGATTGGATTTATATACAACTATTTTTGGGATTGAAAACTCTTCTACACTTTATTCATTATTCATTCACTTCACAGTCACACTGGTGATGATAAACTACATCTGTAGTCACAGCTGTCCTGGGCAGACTAATGAAAACATTGCTGACAATCCATGCTAATGGCCTCTCCGACCATCATCAAACATACATTCACATTTATGCACCAGTATGAGTGACACTGGAAGTAAAATGGATGAGCTTTCCCTCAGCTTTGTCAGACTTTGCAGAGTCATCAGCCGCCACAACCAGTGTCTGAAATCTATGTGGATAATTTTGTGCTCAGATCATTTGCTCTTTGATCACCATCAAAGTATCAAATGCCTTCTTAAATAAATTATCACACTGGTTTCGCAAATCACATTTGATGCAATTGTATCTCCTGATTAGTTAATAACATAAAAAAATTAATTCATGTCAGTTCAAAGAATCAAATTTAGATAAAATATGTGACAGCTCGTCATGAGCTGAAATAATACATTGGTTGTATTGTTCCTTATTTGATATTTATAATACCTTGATCCAATAATTTCAGTGGAAAAAGTCAGCAAGTTTTAGCCATGTAAAGCCATTTGATTTGTCCCTGCAAACGATTCGAGCGGATCACATGCACACACAAGAACACACACACACACACACATACAAAGGAACACCATACTTTTCCTCCCACTCACCAAAGGGAAAGGTTAAGTGTCTTACTCATACAGCACAAAGCTCAGTATCTCTCAGGAATAAAGCATTGACATAGTCAAAAAGGAAAGGTCATACAACATGCTATTATATAACTCACTTAAATTTTCACTGCTATTTGTCTTGTCGCTGCCAGGGATTTGTGAAATAAAAAAATTAAAAAAATGAAAGAAAAACAATGCAAAGACAAAATGGAACAAACTGACATCCAAAAGATCATCAAGTTACAGTCATTCTTTGTATTTTTCTCTCTCTCTTTCTCTTTCTCCCTCCCTCTTGCAACAAGCTAAACAATTGTCCCATGAGTGGTGACCTGCTTGTGTAGTTTATTCCCCCCTTAAGGTAGCTTTAAGCCATTCTCACACATGAGATCATCACACCTGTGTGTGTTTGTGTGTGTGTGTGTGTGTGTGTGTGTGTGTGTGTGTGTGTGTGTGTGTGTGTGTGTGTGTGTGTGTGTAGATGCACAAATTTGAAGTTTAATGTGTTCTCATCACAATGTTTTTTTTCCACACAAGAGGAAAAGCATTTTTCTAAACTCTCGTCAACAGCCTGAAGCCTCTCAAATTAAGATTCAAATTTTTATCTTCCTATGCTTCACTGTCTCTTTTTATCATCATCACAAACAAACACGTACACGTACACAACTGCACACACAGAATACCCACTTTAAAAACTTTGAGAGCATCACCGTGTTTTTAATTACTTTAATAATGACACAGACAAGTGTTCTCAAAAGTCTTCATCACTACACAGGAAACGACAGCATAAACGGCACATTTGTTTGCGCTTGACAGTGTGGGCGTTTGTGTTCATATAGCAAACCCAATGTTATTTGCACAATCTAGCTCTCAAACATGAAATCAGAGGCTGATAATTTAATGTTTGGGGTTTTTTTGCGGGGGGGGGGGCTTTTTTTATCTTGCAACTCAGGTGTAATTTCTTTTAGAAAGAAAACACCAACTCTTTCTGTTGAAATCAATGATCACGTTTTGACTAACATGGCAGCCACCTTGGCCAGGTCTCTCTTTTTAAAAAACATTTTTAATCTCAATGAGACTTGGTTAAATAAAGGTTAAGAACGAAGAAAGAAAGAGAGAAGTATGGGTATACGTAATGTTCCCAGCTCAGGTTTCCCTCCTGTCCTCTGTCCTGGGTACTCTCCCACTCAATCCAACCGTTCCTGTCACCTGTATTGCGCCAGCCACCTGCTTTCCATCTCCAATCAAGCTCCACCCTATTTAACCTCTGCTCAGACCTCGGTTCGCTGCCAGACTGTCATCAACTTGTGCTCCTCAGGTTTCTTGAACTTCTTTGTGCTTTTGCTTGTTTCTTGGATTTTGTTTTGTTAATTGCCTGTTTGTGTGGTCTACTAACAACCTGTTGTAAGATTTTGCTTAATTAAACTAAGAATTCGGACTTCTCTTCTAGTGTTCAACATGTGGATCTTAACCACGCCCATGACAGAACAACCTGGCCAAGACTGGACCCAACACACCCTTCTTTTCTCCAGTCTCTTTTTGCTCAAGCAAACAGTATGATCCAGGCATGGAATTTGTTTGTGTTTCTGATTTGGCAGTCTGCCTCTGCCACAGTTCTAGCTCTTGTTCTGTTCCAGTGTTGCCTTCAGGCCACATATCACTGCCCCTGCCCTACATCTTCAACTCCAGGCCAGAGAAAGTACCAAATTCTATTTTTGAACCTGTTCTAGAACCTCTTTCTGAGCCAGAGAAGACACAGGTACCTGTTCCTGAACCAGTAAAAGTACCACAAAACTTCCCCTGAACCAGAAAAAGCTCCAGACATATTCCTGAATCAGAGAGAGAGCGCCAGAACCTAAATCTGTTTCAGAGTCGGAACCTGAGGTCAAACCCAAAACTGTTCCAGTGTCTTTAACGGAGTCCAAACCTGAACCAAATCTGTTCCATAGCCTGAATCCGATGTCAATCCTGAACCTGAACCTGAATCAGTCCTACAAGCTGAACCCAATCCTGGGCTTGAATCTGTTCTTGAGCTTGGTTCTGTCATAAATCCAAACCTGTACTCTGTCCTGGAGCCTCGTTTTGTCCTGGAGCCCAATCCGGACTCTGTTTTTGGGACATCAATGGTTGTCCCTTGAGGGTTTGGGTACTGTCATGGGTGCAGTTCCAGTTTTCCCTCCTGTCCTCTGTACTCTGGGTTCGCTCCCACTCAATCCAGTCATTCCTGACACCTGCGTTGCTGCAGTCACCTGCTTCCCATCTCCAATCAGGCTCCACCAACTAGAGCTCTGCTCAGACCCCAGATCGCTACCAGATTGTCATCAATATAGCAGCGATCATGCTCTTCATACTCTTCAGGTTTCTTGAATATTCTTACTTGTTTCCTGGATTTTGCCTGTCTTTTGCCTTGGACTGCTCCTCCAATGCTCTGCATGTGCGTCCTAATCACAACCATCACCGTATATGTACTGTATATGTAGTGATGGGCAGATGAAGCTCCGTGAAGCACTGTAACCTTTCATCCAATTGGTTCACTCCAGCAGAAATCTTGACGCTTCATTTGAGCCTGTGAATACAACTGTTGAGGTATGAACAATGATTGTTCTTTATAACATTGATGTATGGCCAGTGATTATGGTTTAAGGGTCACATTGGTTTTCATTAAAAAACAGTTTCTTTACTGTGTCAGGTCTTTCTTTTGACAATATTCCACCTTCTTTGGAACACCCCCTCACAGGGCACAGATGAGGCGGGCGTACACAAGAATGCTACTGCTAACTTATGCAAATGGGGATAAACATATTTCTGTCTCTCTTAGTATTGAAGTAAGTCCTCCAGCCTTCCAAGTTTTGCCTCCATCATGCAGCGTTGGACTTCAATATTTGCGTCTGCAATCACATTTTGTGTTTGTGTCTGGCAGACGCTGTCATCAGGCGACGCCACAGGTTGTTACGTAAGAAATAAGAGTTGCTTGTGAGTTTAATAGTTCATATAAATGCAACTCAAATGGAATAAAAATAGTACCTTGGGAAACAGCCTCAACAGTTTGTGAGGTTGATGGCTGTGGTGGAGGTGGCAACCCTTATTGAAGAACATTCTGCTTTCAGTTTTTTTCTATTTTATTTGCTCTTGCAGGGCTGAGAAACCCAATTTCTCTGAACCTTATGTCCAGTAGTGTCACAAGGCACACAATGATCATGGATCTCTCAAAAGAATTATCAACTTCTCAGCCACAGAAGACGCAATATATGGAATGTTTTGTTTTTGGGGTTTTTTCCATTTCATCAGTGAGGCAATGATCTACCATAGTAGGCAAAGGTATGACCTTTGAGCCAGACACCCTTTTTACCTGAGAGAGCTCAGTGTTTGCATCATTAAGTGGTCCTAGGACAATCAGATATTCTGAAATTATGCCGTATTCCTCTGATGGAATAGGTGAGATTTCTATTTTTTTGTTTGCTTTTTTTCTTTATTTAAGCCTTTTCTCTAAAGGGAAATTAGAAGCTCACTCTGGCACACGGTTAGTTAATCACACAAATGCATATATAGTGTGAACAGGCCCTGTAACACACACACACAAGGGGCCTGTGGGCATGCAGTGGGGTGGTGGGGGTAGAGTGGCGGTCAGTTCCGTCGTGGTGCGCCTTTAAATGAGCAACTTGTGAAGGTGACGGCGCCTTGCTCAAGGGCTCCTCGGCGGTGCTCGCTTCGGAATGTGAGCTGACACCTCCCACTGTCAGCTCACACTCCGAAATGACTGGGCGGGAGCGGGAATCGAACCGCCGATCTTAGATCATTGGATGATTCGCTCTACCGCTGAGCCACTGCCGCCCCACGTAGTTGTGGGATGTGCTAAAGCAGCACCCACTGGTTCTCTTTGCTTAAACGGTCTTTGCAGCATCTTGTTAGTGCTGTTCCAGGGGGTTTCCACTTCCTGGATAAGTTTGATGCTTACCCAATTGTTCATGCACCACTGCAAGTCTTTCCTAAAAAATACATTTAGAAAAAACAATTCATTAAATTGTCAAGGCAGCAGAACTATAAAGAAAAGTAATACGAAAGAAACTGTAATTAAGCCACAGACGTAACTTTGCAGTGGTACTGCTCCTGAAATACCCTACTGGACTTGGCTCGGATATCACACGCTCAGGGCTCTGGTCAAGGGCCTTGTTAAGGGTGTGAACTACACATATGGCATCTTTGAGCTGTAGCTCCCTTGTACAAGCCCCCATATTGGCAGCCCCATCTGTTACAAGGCATGTAACTTTATTAGGAATACCCCATTCCCTCACGAGGAGCCTTTCACTAGTGTAATATTTTCTGCAGTGTACGCCTTGCGAAAATGTTGCACTCCCAAAACAACTGTATTTAATGTGCTGCAGTCATCAATAAAATGGAAGGTGGCAGCGAGATAGACCTGTGTTAATCAAGGTCCACATATCTGATGTCATACAGCTGCTGCCTTCTCAGTGCCGGCCTTAGCTTTCTACTTCATTTTCTGGTACCTGGCCTCTACCATGGCTTTCAGGTCCTGAAGGAAACAGCATATATTTGGGAAGTCCCAGAAGATCTGTGAAGCTGTGTGTAGTATGCTTGTCCTGTGACTGATAGACTCAGGTTGGAGCCTCAGTCCTGTCTTTCCATATTGTTTATGGTTTTATTCACTGAAAGCAATTTTTAATGATTTAATTACCTTCTTAGTGGGGAGGAAATAGCTAAGATTTAAAGGTTTAACAAATATTTCAAATCCTTTGTCCTCCACTATCGTCATGCTAACCAGATGTTCATCTATTGGAGATTTTTCTCCTGACAAAAGATAATAAAAACAAAGTACAAGTATAAATACTGCACACCAACTTATTACAGTTGTACAATATTACTGTATCACTTAAGTTATATTACTGCATGCTATATTCTCATGGCATTTTTGATGGCTCACCTGTATTTGGTCCACATTCGGTGTTGTCCTTCTTCTCATGCAAAGCGCTTCCGGTTAATTGGCAGCTCCCAAATTGACCATAGTTGTGAGTGTGTGAGTGTGTGTGTGTGTGTGTGTGTGTGTGTGTGTGTGTGTGTGTGTGTGTGTGTGTGTGTGTGTGTGTGTGTGTGTGTGTGTGTGTGTGTGTGTGTGTGTGTGTGTATAAGTGTGGCTCCGCAGTGCACTGGTGTCATGTCCAGAGTGTCCCCTGCCTCACACCCCCAATCAGTTGGGGTAGACTTCAGCACCCTGCGACAGTGAAGTGTGTTTAGAAGATGGATGGGTGCTATATTCTCCCTACTTTCTTTTTTTTTTCTGGTGCAACTTGCAAAGTTTGGCGGAGGTGCCTTCTCTCAAATGAAATAGAACTCGCTGGTATCTAACTAGTTAATCAAGGACAACAGTTTAAAGATATTTATACATACTCAAGAGCAATGTATTTTTTAAGAAATCGAGACTTTGTAAAGTGTTACAAAGTGAAAGATCTCACTGTAAATAACTGCATGTGATGCTGTTTTATTCACCAAACAGACTTTTTTTTTTCAGAAAGAAAATGCATCAACCCTTGATTAATGCATTAATTAATCAATGACAGGGTGCAATATAAACATCAATGTGTCCTCCTCAGACAACCTGTAACTTTGTAACAACTATTGTCTGTGAAGATTCTCAGTCATCCAGGAGTTTTTCTCACTAGACTAGGTGAGCTCAATAGTTTGTCGACTATTAAATGTTGTAAGCCAATCAGAAATAAGATGAGATTATATTTGAAAGAGTGGATGATGGAAAACTATTTCTATTTATTTGCCAATCTCGCCGAACTATTCCTTTAAGCAAAAAATGCATTTCAAGTTTATTAAAAAAGCCTAATTCACAAACCTGTTCCAAAATTTCAGGGAGATAACGAAAGGACAGGTTTTCTTTTTGCACAGTTGTTTTTTTGTTTTTTGTTTTGTTTTTTTAATGTTAATTAGTAAAAAACATTCACATCATTTTCTCAAATGTCTCATTTAGTTAGAAAATTTTCACTTTGATCATTATTTTTCCTTCAGAGGATGGAACTTAATTGCTTGTTCTTTCCACCTCGGGTGGCTGTGCCACTTCGGAGACACCAGAGAACAACATATTGAAGGTCATGCAGTTGTCAAAAACACAATGTGTGTTTAGACATCAGTAAACAGAGTGGTCCTTTGTGGTCATTTGTCATGAGCAATTGTGAAGAATTACATGAAACAAGAAAAACACTCTCAACTCTGCAAATTAACCACATGAGAATTCACTAAATGTTTATGATTTGAATCCAACCAGATACATAAAGAAAACAAAATAACACATGCATCCAAACAGACACACACGTTACTCGTGCATGGGCATGCACATTGTCTGAAACCCATGGAGTATTTAGAGGAAAGGGGTATTTCATTGTTTGTCTGCCACTCTAAACTGGATCATTTTGTCATTTGGTGATTAGGCCTTTGTGGGCAAACATTTTCTGAAGCAGAGGCTTCTAACTCTACATCCAGGGAAAAAAACAAAACAACTTGGCTTGCCAGTTTTACGTCTAACTTGCCTCTTTCTTTTCAGGCTTAGCCAAGTCTTTCAAAAACTCAGTAGAGTGTTCTACTATCCCTACATACTGCCTTGTGGGTTTGAAGATGCATAATTTTATGAAAACAAGAGTCCCCATGATGGCTTTCTGCTTTAAGTGGCTATTAATGCCCTTTCTTGCTCGGTGGTTTGTCAAATGCATTAATCTGAGGCTTGGTTAAAGGATGGCAGATAAGGGGAACTATAAAATAGAGTGAGGGGTGGGGAGGAAAAGACAAACAATAAAGTACAGGCTAATTTATATTCATATTGTATTACCAATAATCCTTAGCCAAAGTCTAGTTTTGAGAGGCTGGTCACCAACACTTCAGTCTTTTAAGTCTTTTTCAGTCACTGACTTCTCATCAGCAAAATAAAAATTTCTTGAATTTTACCTTATTGCTTTTATAACAGGCAATTTATCACTTGTCAGAGCAATTTGCGATTCACAATTGTGAATCTCCTATAACAAAGATTATCTGGATATGCCTAAAAAGGAACCACACAATACAGTATTCATTTTTGATTGCTACACTGATTGCTTTGCATTATTTTTCTGCTTTTAGCGTTGCAGTTGCAGCTGTACATCTGCATAGAGTAGGAGAGCCGATCGCAACTTTGAAGAAAGTTTCAAGTGATCGCATATTTTCTTGGGGGAAAGGGGGGGGGGGTATTTCAATCATGAAAAAATAAGCAAACAGGCCTTATTCTTTTTTTAGGATTATAGTTGGCCCTATGAGCCTAAATTCCAAACACTTGAACATTCATACTTATTGCAAACTTAAAAAGACATGAAATATGTTTTTGTACCAGCCACAATGTTGAAAATGGCCTACTGTAATTAGGCTTCAGGACAATGGATAAGGGCCTATATGGCAAAAGGATTTTGCCTAATGTGAATGTCTGTAAAACATTATATTAACACCCCATAGGTTTAGAGTTCCATTGAACATTGAATATTTTGCTATTTGATGTTACCTATTAGTTGTTTTTGAATTTCTATTACAAGAAAGTGCATCAGTGTGTCAGTCATGTAAAATCAGTCATTAATATTACTACTAGTCAATTTCCTATAGCGTGCTTTAACTATTGATCGCAATGACTGTTGCTACAAAAATTTATGAAATTTAGATCACCAATGTCCTAAAATTAAAAAAAATAAAATTACTGATGAGTTTGCAGTGAGGACAGGAAGGGCCGCCCATGGGATGCGTCGAGTTGGAGATAAACACACAAGTCATGAACTCAACATCTCTGTTGATAATTACAAAAGACTTCAGGGGCACATTGTCTGTCGGCAATAAGATGTGTGTGGTGTACTAAATCAGTAAAACAGTCTCTGGTTTCATTAAATTCCACATCTAAAGAGAGAATAAATAAAAGAATGTTGGGTTCTTTATTAGCTTGTGCAACAGCTATGCTTTTCACTGATTTTATACAATTATTCAAGAAAAACCAGACATGCAGAAACAAGGCAGTAATGACCTGTTACATCAAGGCATAAATTATTGAGGGAAAAGTTATTTAAAGGCCGTTTGCTGGTCAGGTTGTTTTTCCAGCTCAGTAACAAGAAGACCAGGGAATTAATAAAAATATTTTCTGTCATGATTAGTTTATTTTTATTTCATGAAGTCATCGGGCTCCATTGTGTGATGCAAAAAAGTGTTTTACATATTTCTGCTTTCTGGCTCAATTCTTCCATTTTATTTCCATTAAGTTTCTGAGTTAAATCGACCAACCCTTAACATCAAATAACAAAATATTCAGAGGTCAGAGTTCAGAGACAACCTGACAAAATTAAAACAGCTATACAGAAATTAATAAAATACAGGTACATCTCCTTTCTAGTTAAGTCATTCTCAATTATACGTTGGTTTAAAAATGATCAATTTTAAGCCATTTCACCCGACTTAACCCAAAAGAGCCCACGATGACTCCAATGTAACATACACATTGAATGTGTCTGTTCTATGTGGTCCACTTGGTCTGTGTTATAACCCACATGATTCTCCTTTAAGGATTAATGGGCATGGGTTCTTAGTGGTTAACCTCTGTCCCCCACAAATACTGGACTCTTAAAATCACTCGAAAACCATTAAAAGCACATAATGTCATGATACTGTACAATAAATACTACTACTACTACTACTACTATTAATAATAATAATAATAATAATAATAATAATATAATAATAATAATAATAATATTACAACGCTCATATTAAAATCCATAGGTATAGTTCCAATACCTCGAAGCGGTACTCGTAATTCACGAGACTTTTTTGAATTCATATTAGTTTACAGTAAGATTTTGCTCCTTATAATTTAATCCTTGAGGAGAAGAAGGATAAAACACATCAAGGAACTCTGGAACAGTTTTTAAGAACATCCTACAACAACAGTCAAGTCAACTTTACTTATAAAGTGCTGAATCACACCAACTGTGCAGTGAAGTTGGGGTTGTGCTAAATATCCAGGTTACTTATTTGTATCACTAATGTTTTTCTGTGACAGAGATGTGTCGATCCCCACTGTTAACTCTTTAGGGTGTACAGCCACTCTACTGTACATTAACATGTAGCACGTAGCTTATATTCACAGTGAAGGAAGAGTTGGAGGGGTGAATTATTGTCCATCAGAGGGAGAGTTGTCATCAGAGAGATGGTCACCGCTAACACTATCTTCACTAGCCTTTGCTTTATCATCCATGATAAACAGTAAAGTATCAAAGACACAAAGCCTGACACACTGAGATGCTCACAGAGACAACAAACAACAACAAGAAGGGAAGACGAGTGTTGGAGCTGTGAAACGCAATGGTGCTACCCCCATGGAGGTTGTGATAGAAAGAGGGACTGCAGGACAATAGTCGATATGGTGGCTCAAAGTCAAATGTTTGTAAGTTGAGGACTACCTGTATGTGATTTCTGTACTGTGTCACTTTTAGGGACTGAATCGGGCCAAACTACTACCTGTATAGCAGAAACAGAAGATACTGGAGATGTCTTGATGACTTTCCCTTGCATCATTAAACATCCATTCTAAATGGTCACTGACCCTTCTGTACTGCACTATATTTTAGTCAACTCACATCTCATTCATAGAAGACATTTTTAGGCCTAACAGTGATTGAGATTCTGACTGGGAATCTCATTTGTCCTTGCATTTATCATCAGAGTAAATCCTTGCATTTGTCATCAGAGTAAATGTTAATGTGATGATTATCAGCATCAGGATGAAGGTAAGTAGGGTGGGCCATTAAAAATGAACTGTGTACAGTGCATCCTCGCCAGTTTGCGCATCAACATTCGCAACTTCACCTCATCGCAGATTTTTGGTAGGCAGTCACGTGATACCGTACGCGCATTCTATTGAGTTGACGGCATCCAGAAATGCGCTACGTTCAGTGAGTCTCGGACTTACATGAGACACAAAAGTGCTTTAAACAGTCTATCAGAATGTGGGAAAAGGTAATACAGACAGAAGGTGGTTTAATATCAGCATGGGGAGGGTTCAGAAATGTTTATATCATCGTAAATGAGATAGTTTGTCCCTTTGTCGTGGTATTCGTTAATCGCAAGTGGTTCGGGGAGCGCATTAACCGCGAAGAACGAGGGCACACTAGTATGTATTATGGAAATTCTGTATAAGACTTTGATAGACAGGCACACAGAAAGAAAGAAAGAAAGAAAGAGAGAGAGAGAGAGAGAGAGAGAGAGAGAGAGAGAGAGAGAGAGAGAGAGAGAGAGAGAGAGAGAGAGAGAGAGAGAGAGAGAGAGAGAGAGAGAGAGAGAGAGAGAGAGAGAGAGAGAGAGAGAGAGAGAGAGAGAGAGAGAGAGAGAGAGAGAGAGAGAGAGAGAGAGAGAGAGAGAGAAATACACAGCAACAAATATTCTCAGCCTTCAAGCTAAAGTTGGCGGAAAAAGAATAGCAGCTTTCCCGCTTTACTTTTCATTACTCCATCTTGTACTTTCTTGATGATCACGCCCACCTGCAATCCCTTCATCCCACCCTCACCACCCCAGCAGTTAACTGGTGCCCACATTTCCCAAGGGGCATTAAACTCACTGGCCCTGTTTGATTTAGGCAGGTCGAGAGTCAGTGTTCGCTACAAACCCGTGGTGAACCATGAATAATGGATCTGCAATGGGGTTGAATCCCCCTTGGGACTCCCAGCTGCCCACTCCCCTCATTGCTGTTGTGACTAGAATAGTCAATGTCCCATTAACAGCCAATGATTCATAAAGGATTCTCTCTGCCAATGCTCCAAACAAGAGATGTGACAGATAGACTAATATGAGATGAATATTGTAATGTGATGTATGCAGTTTATTCCCATGATTGTTATCATGAAAATGGTTACATAAAATTACAAAACATACAAACATGTGAAAATTAAGGCCAGTAGACATACGATTGAATAAGTCACAGAGGAAACTACTTTTTCTGTGTTGAGTAAACATCTGGGCACATGGCTTCAAAGAATACCCAACAGCCACCAACTGTTGGTGTACTAATTTCTGAAGCATGTTTTCAATCTTTTTGATGTAGATTCCTTATGCCCTAGAAGTAACGAAAACAGCCAGTGGCAAGGATGTCAAGGCTTCCATCTTCCACTGTTACCCAGGTCATAAAACAGCTCTCAACTGCTATATAGCATCAGTCAAGTGTCTGCAGCATATACAGGTAGTCCTCAACCTATGAACACAATTGGTTCTGAGAGGCTGTTCGGAAGCTGATTTGTTTTTCAGTCGTTATTTATTAAATTTCAATCTATAACTGTAGGGAAGCACAATGGATAGCGTTGTTGCTGTCTTTTCTAGAGTTTGTGTGTTCTTCCCGTGTTTGTGTGGGTTCTCTTTGGGTTCTTCAGCTTCATTGCACCTCCAAAAACATGTAGTTTAGTTAGACTGGTCATGTTAAAATTGCCTGTGCTAGAGTGTGCATGAATGGTTGTTTGTTGTTTGTGTGGCTCCACAGTGCACCGGTGTTACACCCATAATGCCCCCTGGCCTTTCACCTGTAGTCCGCTGGGATAGACTTCAGCAACACTCGTGACCCACAAGAAAATAGATGGATGAATGAATCTATACTTGCCATATTAGGTCATTTAAATGACATTACTAGACTAAATAAGAACTTACTATTCTCTAAGACTTATCAGAAACAATTACTGGATTTAAAAACAAGACATAAAATAAATAAAATAATGTAGTACCATACAGTAATGTTACTTACCTTTACAGTGAAGGAAGAAAAGGAGGAGAGAAGAGTTATTGCTGGTGAGAGGCAGAGCTGTCATTCAAGAGGTCATCACCAATACCACTATCATCACTTGCCTTAATCTTTTTGTCATGGCGGGGCATGGCTATTCGTATCTACAAATGTTCATAAATCGGATTTTCATATCTTGAGGACTATCTGTTCTTTACTGTAGTTCACCTTTAACTCTTTTTCATCAGTCTCCTTCTCGATTTGTCACCTATTAAATGCTGAAACATGACTGGAAAAAAAGGATACACTTTCTCTATTACACTACATTTGTCTTCTCTGCTTATAGTATAGTGGCAAAACTCTAAAAATCTATACTTGTGATGTCAAGATAAGTAGTATGAATTTCACTACCTGTTGTGTTGAACAAGTGAAAGTGGTGTTGATATGTTACCGGTTTGTCTCATATTTACGTAAGTTTGAATATGATCAACTGTCTGGAATTCAATATACTGAGCATAAAAAGTTGCATGACTGCATTCTGAGCTGTCACTGAATTATAAACACAACACAGACAAGTAGAAAATTATAAAATATGCAGTTGATACTGGAAAAAATTGTGCAGGTGGACCTTTACTATGACCAGAGTAAAATTGAATTTGTGTTAGTGATAAATTCACAGTCTCATGAAATGACCTGCTCGTGAACTCAAGGCCAAGACTGGTCAAACTCCTCTTATTTTCCTTTTCAGTAGGCTAAAGTTTGTTGACTCTATCTTCAAGGCGTAAGTACAGCATTTGCTCACTTGAACTCATACACGTCACCAGCAATCACCTGAGTTCAGATGTGCTTAAAAGTATAATATAACCGGAGAAACCAATTTTGAGATGCACATGTAACCCTGTCAGTATAAAGGGTTACCGTACTAAGCGGTAATCTATTACTAAAAGCAGTACTTCAATTTAGACATGCATTAGAATTGCGTTTAGAAATATTATTGTGAAAAGGGAAGTCAATGACTTTTATTTTGAAAAAAGGCCCGCGAAAGCGGCGCAGGTGATTTCCGCCGGGTGAGCGCGCGAAAGAAGAAGGGAGACAGCGCGAGAGAGTGAGGAGAGAGACGGCGGAGAGAAGGATAAGAAAGAAGGAAAATAGAGAATAAAGATGTTCCCGTGCACCACGCCGGAACATTAGAGGGAGAGAGAAAGTTTTGACAAGTTTTGTGGGCTTATCAAGACTTGGCATTTTCTGAACTGTTTTCCATCACGGGAATCTACGGAGACCGCTGATTGATGCTGGCGCCACACCGTCGCCTTTTCGGATTCCAGATTCCACGTAGTGTCCAATCCAAAGATGGCGAGCCACTGTACCAGGATCTGATTTGGAACTGATTGATTTAGGATTTATCAATTTTCTTTGGATGGACAAAGACTTTGGAGTTCAATTCCTGAAAGAAAGATACGGAACCCCGGGGTATGTGTATGTGTGTTTTGTTTATTATTTTATTGATTTTCGGGCCCATTTTCTTTTATTATGAAATATGATTTTGTATGTTGTTCTGAATTATTGGCAGAGATGACCGATTAAGTTTATAAAATTTTAATACATGTCATCTACCCACACTGACTGAGTTGTCTCATTTATTACACCTCCTGCTCCAGTAGTCGAACCTCCGCATTGGCCCAACATCCAGTAAGTTCTCATATTTTATCTCACTAAATTCTGAACGGGTGTTACAGAAATTTGGCGAGCCAGCCAGGAGCAGTTGGGTGATTAATGAGTCAACTTCTTTATTTTTTTTTTCATTGTGATATTGAATATTGAGTGCTAAAGTTAAGATGGACATTGTGACACGTGAAGAAGTTAAAGTGCCTCATTCTGCAATTATTAGTGGACTGACAGGGACTGAAGTAGATAATGAAGTTCAGAAATTTTTGGAGATCTATGGATCTATTAATAGAGTTCTTACAATAGATGAACCAAGCTCAAAGTTCCACAAGTGTGCGATAGTTGAGTTCACATTTAGTGCTGCAATGGAGGCACTCACTCCTATGTTACCAATTGACTACAAAAGTCCCACTGTACCTGATGTGACATTTCATTTGAGGGCGCTTGCTAGTGTCTATATTCCGGCTGCTAGTCATAGTGCCACTCAGAGTTACATCTCTGAGTTACAGGCTATTGCCAAGATGACAGGGAAATCTTTCCAGATTGTTTTGCAAGAAGAGTTGACAAAGCTAAATTCTACCACTGGGATTTCTGTAGATGAGGTGCATCCAGAAAGAAATGATAGTGAGGAGGGCTACGGATCTCACTTAGTGTCGCAACCTGCTACGACCTCTCAGTTGAACGTTACATCCCGAAAAACAGCTGAAGGGCCCGCACCCACTGTTGTTGTTCCATCACTGGCATGCTCAGCAGCTTTAGAAACAAACTTGACCACAGGGCCATCAGCAGTGAAATCGGCAGTAACTGCCAATTCATGCAACTTGCCTGCAATTGATGTGAATCCACCTGAAATACAGAAAGTTGTGGTGGAGCATATTGTAAAGAATGAGAATTCCCCAGGCTACTACAATTCAGGCTCTCGTCTTCGAGTTTTTTCTGGTAGATTACCAAGACCAAATAATGAGACAGACTATGAAACTTGGCGTACGAGTGTGGAAATCCTTTTAATGGATCCGACACTGTCGGATTTAAACCGATCCCAGAAGATTGTGGACAGCTTGCTTCCCCCAGCCACAGATTTTATCAAACATCTTGGTTCTCAAGCATCACCAGCAGCATATATTCAGCTTCTTGACTCAGCTTATGGCACGGTAGAGGATGGAGATGAACTATTTGCTAGATTCTTGGGCACTCTGCAAAACGCAGGTGAAAAGCCATCACGTTACCTCCATAGACTGCAAGTCACACTAAATACTGTTATGAGGAGGGGAGGTGTTTCTGCTGACGAATTTGACCGACATTTGTTAAAGCAATTCTGTAGAGGTTGTTGGGATAATTCCTTAATTGCTGATTTACAGCTTGAGCAAAAGATAAGATGCCCACCATCGTTCGCGGAACTGCTACTTCTGTTACGAACAGAAGAAGATAAACATGCTAACAAAGAATTGCGCATGAGAAAACACCTGGGTGTTCCTAAACAACCACCAGGTGGTCCCAAACAGCGAGTGTGGTCTCAATTGCAAAGTGCATGCACCTGTTCAGAACAGAAGGCCACAGATGAGACAGACCAATTGAAAAAACAGATTGCTGCGTTGCAAGTGCAAGTTGCTCAGATGAAAACACAGAACCAGAACAAGAGTAAAGCACTCTTGGATGCAAATGCAAAAATGATTTCACAGTCGCGGCCATCTCGACAGAGATTGGTTTCTTCAGAAAGTAAGTTACTTACTAAGCCCCGCCCATGGTATTGTTTCCACTGTGGGGAGGATGGCCATACAGCTCCTAAATGCACTAACGAAGCCAACCCATCATTAGTGGCAACAAAACGAAAGAAACTGCAAGAAAAACAGCAGCAGTGGGAATCTGAGAATAATCCTATTGACCCTGATTCTTTAAACTAACGGTGACTCCTGTTGTGGGACAAACTGGAGTCCGATTAGACAATGCATGTCCCCTTACATCTAAATCAGTTGTAAAGAGATCCATAAAGGATCAGCCACGCAAGCTATCACGAAAATTAGTTGGAACAAAATGCACTGCACAAGTGATAGTAGCAGGACAGCAAGTCAGTTGCCTTTTAGACACAGGATCCCAGGTTACGACTGTCCCCTTGTCCTTTTATGAGAATAATCTGAGAGAGCAACAAATTCGACCCTTAGATGATTTATTGGAAGTGGAAGGAGCAAATGGCCAAGAGGTGCCATATTTTGGATTTGTACAACTAGACATCACATTCCCCAAAGAGCTTGGAGGGCAGGAAGTTGAGGTTGCAACATTAGCCCTCGTTGTGCCTAACATGAGAGAGGGAGCTGAAGAGCAACTCCTCATCGGCACCAACACCCTTGATACATTGTACTCAAACTTGTCTTCTCACATTGACAAGAGTAACCTGCCAGCACGGTGTGGTTATAGAGCAGTGTTAAAAATTCTGCAACTCAGACACAAACAAGAGCAAAGTGGCAACTTTGGCTCAGTGAGACTATCAGGGAAAAGCTCAGGAGTAATTCCTGCTGGAAACACAATTGCTTTGGATGGTGTAGTCAATGTTAAGAATTCCTTAAATGAAAAGTGGGTTGTCATTGAGCAACCGGTTGCATCTGCCTTACCTGGGGGTCTGCTTGTGGCCAACTGCTTAGTAACCTTACCTGCGAGACGGTTGAGTGCGATACCTGTCATAATCAGGAATGAAAGTGAACATGATGTTGTGATCCCACCAAAGACAGTGATAGCTGAGATAAGTGCTGTTCAACGGGTGAAGCCACATGAGTGTGACTCCAGCACTGAAACTAATAGACCCAATTCTAATCCATATGTCAGCTTTGATTTTGGTGACTCTCCTCTGTCCACAGAATGGAGGGAGAGAGTTACGCAGAAACTAAACTCTATGCCTGAAGTGTTTGCTCAGCATGACCTTGACTTTGGTCACAATAGTCAAGTCAAGCATCACATTAAGCTCAAGGATGAAACTCCTTTCAAGCAAAGAGCTCGACCGATCCATCCTCAGGATGTTGATGCAGTGCGAAAGCATTTGAGAGAGCTGCTTGATAGTGGTATAATTCGAGAATCTGAATCTCCCTTCGCATCCCCTATTGTAGTTGTCCGGAAGCGTGATAACTCTGTCCGCCTCTGTATAGACTACCGCAAACTCAACTCACAGACAATCAAGGATGCTTATGCACTCCCCAACTTGGAGGAGGCTTTCTCGGTCTTAACTGGCTGTAAGTGGTTTTCAGTCTTAGACTTGAAATCTGGCTATTACCAGGTTGAGATGGAGGGAGCTGATAAAGAGAAAACGGCTTTTGTGTGTCCACTGGGTTTCTACGAATTCAATAGAATGCCCCAAGGTGTCACAAATGCACCCAGCACCTTCCAGCGTTTAATGGAACGCTGTATGGGCGACATGAACTTGAAGGAGGTCTTAGTCTTTATTGACGACTTGATCATTTTTTCAGACACGTTAGAAGAGCACGAGGATCGGCTGCTGCGGGTCCTAGCTCGCTTGAAGGAATATGGCCTTAAACTCTCACTTGAGAAGTGCAAATTTTTTCAGTCTTCAGTCCGATATCTTGGTCATATTGTTTCAGAACATGGAGTTGAAACAGACCCTGATAAAATCCAACCCCTTAAAACATGGCCAAAGCCCAAAAATTTAAAGGAGTTGAGGTCCTTTTTGGGATTTTGTGGGTACTATCGCAGATTCATAAAGGGTTTCTCTCAAATTGTGAAGCCGCTGAATGAATTAACTGCTGGATATCCCCCAACACATAAGAAGAAAGGGAAAGTAAGTTCTGCACATTACTATCATCCCAAAGAAACATTTGGTGAGCGATGGACTGCCTCTTGCCAGCAGGCATTTGACACGATAATTGAGAAGCTCACAACAGCACCTGTTCTGGGTTTTGCAAATCCTAAGCTACCATATCTGCTTCACACAGATGCTAGCACTACAGGGCTGGGTGCAGCATTATATCAACATCAAGATGGTGAAACACGGGCTATAGCTTTTGCCAGCAGAGGGTTGTCCAAAAGTGAAGCTAAATATCCGGCCCATAAATTGGAATTCTTAGCACTTAAGTGGGCGGTTACTGAGAAGTTTAGTGACTACCTTTATGGGGCTGAGTTCACAGTAGTTACTGATAGTAATCCTCTCACTTATGTTTTAACTTCTGCCAAACTCGACGCCACTAGTTATAGATGGTTGTCAGCCCTTTCCACCTTCTCATTCAAACTACAGTATAGGGCAGGAAAACAGAATGTGGATGCAGACGCTCTATCAAGAAGACCACATGGCGAACTAGTTGATGACTACGTTTCACAAAAGGAACAAGAGAGAATAAGTAAGTTCACTGCCAATCACATTTTTGAAACTGAGGCCTGTAACATGGTTCCACCAGAGGCAATTAAAGCCATATGTGAAAGACATGATGTCTACTCAGTGGCTCACAAATCTAAGTCCACTGAGCAGTCCATTGCATTGATTGAGTCCATAGCAATTCGTTCTGAGGCTCTGCCCTCCAGTTTCCAAGAAGAACATGACCATGGCTTGCCAGTTATCCCCTCTTTGTCACTGGCAGAGTTATCGGAGAAACAGCTGGCAGATCCCAGTATCAGGGAAATAATAACTCAAATGCAGACTGGAGAATCCCCTCCACCTTCAATGAGAAAAGAGCTTCCTGAATTAGTTTTCTTGTTAAAAGAATGGAAGAGATTGGAACTCAGAGATGGAGTCTTGTACAGAAAAAGACAAAGTGCTGGAAATACAACCTATCAACTGGTGTTACCAAGAGAATTGAGAGATGTAGTGCTCAAAAGTTTACATGATGACATGGGCCATTTTGGCGTTGAGCGAACCCTTGACCTTGTGAGAGAAAGGTTTTATTGGCCTAGGTTGTTGGCAACAATTGAAGAAAAGATCAAAACATGTGAACGTTGTGTGCGTAGGAAGACTACGGCAGAGAGAGCTGCCCCACTGGTCAACATTAAGACCAGTAGGCCACTTGAGTTGGTCTGCATGGATTTTCTAAGTGTTGAACCGGACCGGAGTAATACCAAAGACATATTGGTAATAACCGACCACTTTACCAAATATGCCCTTGCGATACCAACACCGAATCAAAAAGCAAGCACTGTAGCGAAGTGTTTGTGGGACCACTTTATAGTGCATTATGGGATTCCTGAAAAGCTTCATTGTGATCAGGGCCCAGACTTTGAATCGCGTACTATAAAGGAGCTATGTGAAATGACAGGGATCCGAAAAACGCGAACTACGCCTTACCATCCGAGGGGAAATCCTGTTGAGCGTTTTAACAGGACGCTGTTACAGATGTTGGGTACTTTGAACAACAAGGACAAGACCCATTGGCGTGATTTTGTTAAGCCACTTGTTCATGCGTACAATTGTACAAAGCATGAGGTCACAGGTTTTGCTCCTTATGAACTCATGTTTGGAAGACAGCCTAGACTTCCTGTAGATTTAGCGTTTGAACTGCCTGTTGATGATCAGCCTCAATCACATTTACAGTATGTGCAGAAATTGAAGGACCGTCTGAAAGAGAGCTATGCACTTTCCAGCAAGAATGCTGAGAAATCTGCTCAGCGAAATAAACTCAGATTTGACAAAAAGGTCACAGATGGCAGTCTTGAACCAGGTGACAGAGTGCTGGTGAGAAGTGTACGACTGAGGGGAAAACATAAACTAGCTGACAAGTGGGAAGCAGACGTGTATGTAGTTGTGTCACGCTCAGGTGATCTCCCAGTATATACGGTCTGTCCAGAAACAAAGAAAGGTCCTTTGCGTACTTTACACAGAGATCTTTTACTTCCTTGTGGGTTTTTACCAATTAGTGCTCCAGAGAAACCAACCCCAAAATTGGCGCCAAGGAAACCAAGAACCCGTCAGACTCCAGGCATTGTAACTGAAAACAGTGAAAATGAACAGTCAGATGATGAGGAATCATATCTCCCCAGATTTGTGACTGTAGAATCAACTACATCGGGTACAATAGTCGGAGCTAATGGATCAGCAAATAATACTTTACCTGAGTGTGGTACTGTTGAGAATTCTGTTCCCCTTGCTGAACCATGCATCTCAGAGCCTGAGACATGGGCTCCAAGGGAAATGGATGAGGGAGTTATAGTAACAGATCCATCCAACCTAGGTGCCTTTGATTCACATGTGGTAGATGAAAATTGCACAAAAGGAACCAATCCTTCTGAAAGAGAAGTAGCAATTTCTGATCTCCCTGAGGTATCACCCAGAGTAGTTGAGCCTCCTTCACCTGGCAGCACAAGCCATGATGCCCAACCCAATGTTGAGCTTGAAAGGCCACTGTCAAGTGAGTTATTGAGAGAGACTGACAAGACGGTTAGGTGCTCAAACCGACACCGAACACGACCAACACGACTCCATTATGCAGAACTTGGAAATCCTTTAATAGAAGAGGTGCAATTGCTTTTCCAGGGACTCCGTAATGCATTGATGTCTTCAATAAATAACATTGATTCAATGTTTGATGATCATGCTACTACTGCTATTGCTCCTGTGACAACACAATCACGGAGAGGAAGCACAGGGACGTGCCTCCCTTCACAGGGGGAGGGTGTAACCCTGTCAGTATAAAGGGTTACCGTACTAAGCGGTAATCTATTACTAAAAGCAGTACTTCAATTTAGACATGCATTAGAATTGCGTTTAGAAATATTATTGTGAAAAGGGAAGTCAATGACTTTTATTTTGAAAAAAGGCCCGCGAAAGCGGCGCAGGTGATTTCCGCCGGGTGAGCGCGCGAAAGAAGAAGGGAGACAGCGCGAGAGAGTGAGGAGAGAGACGGCGGAGAGAAGGATAAGAAAGAAGGAAAATAGAGAATAAAGATGTTCCCGTGCACCACGCCGGAACATTAGAGGGAGAGAGAAAGTTTTGACAAGTTTTGTGGGCTTATCAAGACTTGGCATTTTCTGAACTGTTTTCCATCACGGGAATCTACGGAGACCGCTGATTGATGCTGGCGCCACACCGTCGCCTTTTCGGATTCCAGATTCCACGTAGTGTCCAATCCAAAGATGGCGAGCCACTGTACCAGGATCTGATTTGGAACTGATTGATTTAGGATTTATCAATTTTCTTTGGATGGACAAAGACTTTGGAGTTCAATTCCTGAAAGAAAGATACGGAACCCCGGGGTATGTGTATGTGTGTTTTGTTTATTATTTTATTGATTTTCGGGCCCATTTTCTTTTATTATGAAATATGATTTTGTATGTTGTTCTGAATTATTGGCAGAGATGACCGATTAAGTTTATAAAATTTTAATACATGTCATCTACCCACACTGACTGAGTTGTCTCATTTATTACACCTCCTGCTCCAGTAGTCGAACCTCCGCATTGGCCCAACATCCAGTAAGTTCTCATATTTTATCTCACTAAATTCTGAACGGGTGTTACACACATCTTAAGAGTCCAACAAAGAATAGGTGAAATTTCATTTCACTGCGCCCGTTAGCTTTCAGGAAAAGTGGATAGACCATATCAAATCTTCCTCTTATGCAGGGATGGACAAGGGTAACCCAATAGCCCCATTTGATGGGGGCACAAAAATGACCAAAAGCTACTATGGGATTCTTTCTGGCTAGCATTTGTGAACATATCAATAGGACTATCACAGTTGCATGGCAAGTTGTTAGTCAGACAGATAAATCAGTCATTGTAGACACCAAACCTCTCAGACAAAATGAAAACACACACACACACACACACACACACACACACACACACACACACACACACACACACACACACACATACACACACAATTGAGGATCTATTATTGAGACCTTATCTGGACTGCCATGCTATACAGTCACCAATAAATATGCAGGGAGGAGTAAGACTCACATGGCTTAAGGGCACCAAACACCAATGACACTGCAATGTAAGAGCAGGAGGTGTTATAAGAAAATATTTCCCAGCTTCACTTCTGAGTTTTGAACAAGGGAGCAATTCAAAGCAATAGTCTTCTGAAGGTGACATATTTTCACAACCTCTGCATAAAATTTACAAGATATGCATGAGTATATCTTCCGTTGTTAAGCTTCATCTAAGCTTCATGCCCCCCCCCCGCCACCGCCACCACCAAAAAAATAAAATAAAAAAGTAGTCTCCCTTTTTTCAGCTGCTCAGAGTGTTTGATTCTTATAATCTTTTTTGTTTCTATTATCACTTTTTTTTGTCCTTCACAACTATATATTATTTAGTAAACTTAGTATTTGTCCTATGGATATGGACATAAACACTTTGTCAACACAAGACCATAATCTCGTCTACTCGAGAGAGGATCTGCTAGCCCTCAGGGATTAGATACATGCTGGTGTTCGTCATTCTGTCCTAGCAGAGCTAAAGGCTAGGTTACCACACAATGGTGATATCAACAATCAATTCCCTCAGTATTGCTGGCAAATAAGGTGGACAAACTGTCAGCTTTGATAAAGACCCAGTGGAGCTACAGAGACTGCAGTTTGGTAGTCTTTACTGGGACGTGACTAACCAGCTGCACACTAATGCAAGAGTGGATCTAGCAGGATTCATCATGATGTGAGACATCAGAGACATAAAGGCATGTAGGAAACACAAAATTAGGGGTCTCAAATTCTATAGCAACATATATATGTTATTTATATTCTATATCAACGATAGATAGTGTAACCTCTGTGATTTTACGGTGAAGAAGACCATTATGCTGCTGTGATTTTGAATTCCTAGAGGTTATCCTCAGACCATACCCTACTGAGGGAGTTCACACATGTTATAACAGTGTGTGTTTATGCCCCACTTGCAATAATATGCAAGATGTCAAGATGCTCAAAGGACATAACCAGACCAGTGGCTGTGCAGTAGAGGGGGTCAGAGAAAGGTGAATGAGTTCAATACCGTCTTCGGGTTTGACATGATGCCGAACCCCCTCCCCATCTCCCTAACGGATCCATCCTCTACCCTTCCATCCATCTATCCAACCCTCCCACTCTCCGCCCACACCGCTCCAACTCTCTCTTTTCTACTATCCTGACCCTCCACCTCCCCCTCTTCCTCCAACCAATACTTCTCCTTCAATTGAATCTGGTCCTCTAAGCAGTACCCATCCCCCCCACCTTCTTTACTGTAGACCAAGTATGCAAAATATTGAACAGAATCTATGACAGGAAAGCAGCTGGCTCCAACAGGGTGTGATTGACTAAATGAGAGAATGCCAAAAGCTTTTCCCGGGGTGCCACCATGTAGCTACCCTTCACTTGACATTCTCTCCATTTTGCATAGACATAGACTCTTGGTGTGTACATGTTTATGTAGGCCTATATGAGGTGATGTGCATGCATATTTAATCTGTAGAAAGAATGATAATCCCACAAACAGAACACACAGGTTGTCAGGCTGAAGTTCAGCACATTGCGAAAAAGTTACCAGCAGCACTGGGGATAACTGTTTTATCCCCTCTCCTCTTCAACCTGAACACAGCCGACCACCAGCACAACTCAGACATGTCACATTCAGAATTTTTCTTTTGATACAGCAGTAGTGGGGTGCATCAAGACAGAGCAGGAGGGTAAATCCAGGAAAGTTGTATATGACTTCATGGGCTGATGCCACTAGAACCAACTGGCGATCAAATGCAGCGAAGACCAAAGGTACCAAAGGTACCAAAGGTACAGGCTTGCAGAAGGACAAGACTCCCAACACTGCCTATCTTTAAGGGAGTGGAGGTGAGAATGTACTTCCTAAGGAGGCTGGCAGTGTCCAACTCTGGGGGGAACACCCAGATGCTCCATGGTGGGAATGAAGCTACAACTAGAGGTGATGGACATAAAAACATTGGACAAGCTCCAGTCCATTGATATCAACCATTCTATACACACTGCCATTATATCACAGAAGAGCTCCTTCAGCAGGAGGCTGCTCTCTTGTAGTTGCCCTTCGGAAAGACTGAGAAAATCCTTTGTAATCAGGGAGAGCAGCCTGCATAACAGCCCAGTGGTGAGGGGGAGGTGAGATGACGGGTCATTGGGTCAAGGAGTAGAGGAGAGCAACACATAGAGTTTACTCTGTTGATCTACTGTATGTGCAAAACGGTCTGTAATAACAGTAATCTTTCTACCCACCCACCCACACTCAACCCATCCATCCATTCATGTATCCATGCACCCATCCATCCACACACCCAATCCATCCATCCATTCATCCATCCATCTCAACTGATGATGATATCTACTTGTCATTTCATGTTGGGCTGATTAAAAAATGGTACTTTCACAGAAATGGTAGAAAACCTAAACTTTTTTTTTTAATTATAATCAATTCATAAAGGAGGTATACTCTCTAATTAAACTGAACGATGAAACATCTGTTCTGTGTATACACTTAAAGAAAAACTTTCAAATAGATAAGAGATCAGCTGTATGACCCAGTAAAAACAATGCACATGAGATGCTGCCTGGATAGTTGGAAATACATGATACAGAGACGAGAAATCTGACTAACATCAAAATTAATTGAAAAGCAAGTTTATATTAAATTAGTTTTATGTTTCTTTTCGTTTCTCCTTAATATTCTACTTGACTGGAAAAGTAAACTGACTAAATGAGAAAATGCTTCACTTCTGTGCTTCAAATTAGCTGCCACAAGAATTTAGAGGTTAGTAAATTATAATCTGTCATGAGTAAAAATGAAAGCAAAGACGGTTTTGTTTGAAGTTTTAGTGCTAATATCCTTATCAATACAAACTAAAGGAACCCTGAGCATAACCATCCTGTTTATCTGTTCTATTACAGGCCTTCCAGAGGAATCGTGTGAGGGCAGTAACAGGTACTACAGAGTTACAGTGCAATACCTCATCTAATTTTGATGGATCTCTAATAAACAGTTCATCCTCCACAAAAAGAATTATGCTACCTATTTCAATGTCTTCCAGAGAACTGTACCTCCCATACCAAAGTAATCACCAGGAGAACCTAACATACTATATCATCTGATAATAATTCATACATGCAGCAGGAAAAAATCTGTTTCACTGCAGCATATAACTGTTACAAACGTGAAGTCTATGACAAGTAATAAATGTACATGAGGAATTTAATGAAGAATCGTTTGGATGACAAAACACATAATAGTGTTATATAATTACATAATGGAAAGACACCACTCTATAATTAAAATTAAAGACTGAAAGATGTAAAATATATATATTGAATCATGAAATATCCTTAAGTATCTAACTGAGTGGCAGCTTCAACATTTCAAGGGAAAAAAATGCTTTCTGGCTGTAATACAGTGATTGTCCAAAACTTTTTTTTCCCGATTGCCTCTGATTCTTATGTCTCATGAACACCTTATGACTTCTAAACATGCATTTATTGAATTGTTCTGACCAGTGAGTTTTATAAGGCTTGAATGAAACCCAGTGAAGGTTAAAATAAGGCAGTAAAAGGGAGAGACATAACTTAAAACAAGCTATCATTTAAAAACTTCAGGCAAAATTATTTGAAAACTTTTTGTTTATTCACTTTTTTTTAAAAGTTTTCACATGTGGATATTGATTGGTTTGATTGGTTTCGTTGTTGGTTTTTTCGGTTGGTTGGTTTGTCAGATGCAATGTATTCCCATGAAAAATGGTGGGAGGATGTGTTTTGGGCAAGAATAGACCCCATTAAATGTGAAGGAAAAAAAGATAAAGGGAAGGATCTGTTGGGCCTTGGCAAAGTTCTGCGCTTTGTGTTTTGTTTGCTTTGTTCTCTCACCAGAAACGGAACAAACAGCGCTACTTGACAGTGATCCAGCACAACACGGTTTAACAGCATGAGATTTGCAAGCCACTTAATCAGTTGAAAATGAAACAATCAATTAAGGACCACTTTGCCAACCCTTATGTAGAAACAAGAGAAAGCTTGTATAAAAAACACATAGAAAATGTTCTACTGTGTCTGTATATATACAGTATATATATACAGTATATATATATACATATATATATATATACAGTATATATATATATATACAGTATATATATATATATATATATATATATATATATATATATATATATATATATAATGCTAAGTGAACAATCGAAAAGCACAAGAACCATAAATATGAATTAAAAGTGTAGAAATGTTCTCATGTTAATCAATAAAAGAAAGTATGAAGTAGGTAAAAAAACAACAACAGAATTTTAGTGATGTTTCTTTGCTTTCTTCTGTTTATTTTTTGACACAGCAGCCAACTGCTGTGAGCTGTTGTCTAGATGAACTTCCCCATCGGGTAGGGCAAAACCTTTGCCCTACCCGCACAAATGGACTAATCTGTTCCTGTACTTCTGCTGTTTGGTCGATCACATCTCTGCTATCGCCCGCTATCATGGTCTGGGGCCGTCAATTGAGTTATCAGACGCTCCCATCACTGATCACGACTATCCATAGAAGAAGAAGTATTTTTATTGTCATTAAAAATTACGATGTTGGAGGGAGGGGTTACTGTTGAGCAGTTGTGACTTGAGCATGTCACAATAGGCCAACATTATGATTCTAACATGCATATTTTTGATGACTGGAAGGTAATAGAGCATCCCTGGAAATTGGTAAATATGCAAACTCCACACAAAAAGGCTAGCTGGGAGTCAAACCAAATCACTGTTGTGTGACAATAGTGATGACCACTACTTGAGTTAAACTACACATAAT
Organism: Antennarius striatus; assembly: GCF_040054535.1. Taxonomy (NCBI): domain Eukaryota; kingdom Metazoa; phylum Chordata; class Actinopteri; order Lophiiformes; family Antennariidae; genus Antennarius; species Antennarius striatus. The sequence continues at coordinate 2,431,368 of NC_090780.1, read as the reverse complement.
CCAGGTTTAAATACTCTATGGAAGGGATGTTTTGCTGTCATGAAAACTCATGAAAGACAATTTGAGTTCAGAATTTCATGTGACAAAGGGCCTGTCTCTCAAAAATTGCTAAATAACACTTGATATGAATCGAGCTAGAGTCATATGTTGGTGAACCTTTCCAAAAAGCGTGAAGGTGAGAATAATCTTCATCTAATTATATTATAATAGACTATTTCATGTATACAATAGGTTTTATTTTGTAAAAATACAGGATTTTTTTTAACATTTAACACTAACATTTAAATTGAAAACATGCTTCTTCTTGTGTTCAACATATATATCAACATATATAAAGATTAGTCCAAGGTACTCCCAGACAGTGCATTTTAAGGCCAGATAAGAATTTTCATCTTAAAGTTTAAATTAAAAGCAAAGAGCATCATTGGTTTTACAGCACTGAGATTACTGCCTGTGTACAAGCAAAAATCCCATTGAGGTCTGTTGGCAGGATTTTTATTTCATGTCTTGGTAAAGAAATACATTGTGGAGAATGAACCAATTTTGACATTGAGTGTCATTGTCGGAGTGAATTATAGAAAGGTAGAGAGAAAATAGCTTAGAAAGTGAGGGCAAAGCAATTGAAAAGAGAGGAGATGATAAATTGAAGAGGACCATGGCAGCGATTAATATCATTTGCCGGTAAATCCAGGCTTCGCTGATTTTCTAATCATAGCTGAAGCTTGGAGCCAAAGCGGTGCTGCGAACTGGGGCGGCTTCACAATCCCCTAGCTCAGAACTATTGTTTTGTCTCTTGGGTATTATCTTACAAAGCCCATTATGCCACAGAAACAACGACGAGACACAGGCGCAGAACAGTTGTAACTCTAGTGTGCATGCAAACATACACACATGGCACACACTGACACTCGCACGCATCGTGGTTTATTCTTTGCAAAGATATGTATTATCAGACAAATCCCAGTGTGTCCCCGGATTACTGCTACGTGTGCATGCAGCTGTGCACCATTAAAAACAGATGTGACATCTTTATATCATAAATTCCCTGAGACAGATAATGTGGGTGCAGCAAATTCAGCAATGTGTAAACAATACATAAAAATGCCCAAACACTTAAACCACATAACTCATTGAAGCTTGTGATTTCATGATGTTCAGTGAATTAAGCCGGTACATTCATAATTACTGGTGCTGTCAGAGGCATGTGCACTTGCTTATTTAGAAGTGTGCCTGGTCTCCCATAATTTAGTTAAATGAACACTTGTGTGGCAATATAAATATATGTACTATGCACAAAAATGCAAACTTTACTTCTTTCTGCAATTAAAATCTAACTGCTAAATTTATGGGCGTAGGTATTACTGCTATGACATTGCGTAGGTCACTCTAATTTCTAGCAGCATCATCTGCTTTGGGAGAACATTTGATTTGACGCAAACTCTATTGATGCCATTAGTCTACTATTTAATGGACCAGAAGTTATAAAAAACCACAGAGGCAGAGTTGTTCCAAGAATCCATCCATGCTCAGATTGACAGAAGCGAAAGAACAACTCCTAGACATTTCAAATGAATCCATCACCATTATTCATCTAAAAGCTAAAGCTATTTATGTTTTAGAGTCTAGTCAACACTACTCTCTTAAAATAGTTTCAGCTCACTGGAGATTAAGCTGTTCCTGGTAGATCTGATTTACTGACTTTGCTGCAGGAGACTCAGAGATTTAAGGTTTTTTGTAGCATTGCAAATGTGAGAGGGAGCACACTCTTGGGGAACAATGCATGATCCGCTGATTCTTCTATTGTTGTCTATGGCTTTTCCCACTCATTTGTTTTTCATAGCTCTTAAGCGTAGCGGTACTTCTTTACATGCTGACAGACTCCGACCTTGAGGCCCAAGATGTGTTCGATTTTTCAGGAGGTTGCACAATAGATGTAGTCAGCTTGCAAAATTTGCGACCATTATTACACATTTGAAAGTGACAACAGAGAAAGAATGACACATTTATAATAATGTCATTAAAGATTTGAATCATTATTTTAAATATGTTTCTTGTACATTCTGTAGCCTTTAATTATAGATTTTTCTTACATGTACATTTAAAAAAATTAACACCATTTTTAAATAAAAGTAAGGTCAGACAAAGTGCAATACAGCGCGCCCTCGCGCATTTGCGCATCAACACTCGGGACTTCACCTCAACACGGATTTTTAGTAGGCAGTCACGTGATACCGTACGTGCATTCTATTGGCCAAGAGTGCGGTACATTCTGTCAGTCTCGGACTTTCGTGAGACACAAAAGTGCTTTAAACAGTCTATCAGAGTGTGGGAAAGGTAATACAGATAGAAGGTGGTTTGATATCAGTATGGGGAGGGTTCATAAACATGTAAATTACCGTAAATAATACGATTAATAATAATAATAATATTTCGGCGCTGATTTTGTGATTCGCGTGTGGTTCCTGGAATGCATTAACCGCGAATAACGAGGGATGACTCTTAACTATACATGCTGTTTCTCCAGTGTGTGGCTCCCCACAACAACTGTATTTGATTGTTTTATACATTAAAATTTGGAAAGTTCTCTAAACTGAAAATTGGGTTATTGGTATCTTTTTTTCTCTAGTGATGCAAAAGCCCAAAAGCAAGCAGTTTTGTGGACATTAGGAATATGTGAAATAGCTTAATAAACCCACACAAAATACACACATTCTCTTCTTTCAGTGTTTCTTGAGTTACCCTCTTCTCCTCTCTTGTCCTTTTTTTGCTTTTCAATGAACAAACCAGTTAGTTAAAAGGATTAATACATTTATTATCCTTATAATTCACCTTTTATCCACCTGCATAATCCTCATGTATTCTTTTTTGCATGTTTTTTTTTTTACGATTAGAATAAAGAAGTAATTATGACCTTTAAAAATAATGAACAGAGCATAGCGCTATCAATACTGTCCCATGAAAAACAAAAATTTCAATTATCCTTATTGCATATTACTCACACAAAATAACGTAGACTTCAGAGAAATTGCTTGGTTTTGCCATTTCCTGCAAGAGGAGCTTGTACTTGAGAGAGAAAGTAGCTTGGCATTTTTTGAGCTTTATCTGTAATGTAATACAGCATTACGGATGATGATATCTAACAAGGCATGTTGTCTTTTTTTATCAAATTACAAATATTAAAAGGATTAAATGTTTAAAATTCAAAGCCAGCTTGGTAAAACAAATTTTAAACTGTACAAAATGTTGCTCCTGTCACAGGAAATCATTTACACTAATGAAGAATATTCATGGCACATTGATGTAACGACACACTAAAAGACTCAAGACACTAACTATTGATTTCTGATGCTAAACTGATCAACACCCAAATTAAAGTTTGTCAAAAACCAAATTTACAGAAACATAAATTCAACACATACAAATTCCATCCCGTTCATCCTGCTTGGATTAGATTTTATTATCTGAGACAGAGGGACTATTTTAGTTTTTTTTATATTCCTGTTTAAATGACACAGGTGAATGTGTTAACTCATGAATATCAAATGAAGGAATACCAAAAATATCAGCTAATATGTGAAAGAATTAAGAAAATCAATCACAGTTCATAGCTTTTGACTCACAAAGAGTTCCTGAAGTTTATTCCAAGAAATTGTTGACAATCATTTTATAGAGAAGTTGGTTTTTCTTTTTTTATTTGGAATGCAGTAGGGAAGTAGGGAGGATGTGCAATGTTTAAAAGGTAGGAGGAAAATTATGGGCCATGCATTTTCATCTGATCCTAAATTGGAAAACGGAATAAACTGTGATATGTCATAACTATGACTCAGTATGGCACCTCAGTGGTCATTATGCATACAAATGAAGGTTTGGGCTCTGCAGAAGGAGACGGTAAGAAAGGTTGCAGGTTGATGAAAGAGACCAAGAGCACCAACAAAAGCAGAAACAACCTACATCCATCCACACTGTAAAGAAGTTAGACTCTTCAGGATTTGTGAGGCTGCAGTCTGTCCCAGCACACACTGGGATGCCAAATGAAGACAGAAAAGCACACCTACAGAGAACTTGGCAGTTTCCTTTCTCCAATTTTGGATTGTGGGTAGAATGTAGAAAACTACAGTGACAAACTGTGGACCATATACACAAAACAAAAAGAAGTAGATTTAAAAATAAAACAAATGTGTGAGACAAGAAATTCAAAAATCAACAAGGTGGAAAACAGAAGAAAAGTTAATTTTGCAGTTTACTTTGCATTGGAATATTTTTGGACACGATTTCCCATTATCGTGACGTAACACTAGTGCACACAAAATGTCTAATTACTGAGTTAAAAATTCCTTTTAAGGCATCAGTTTTCAAATTCCATTTGAATCAATCTTGATATTGCAGCCAGCTCAAGTAGCACAAATGGTCCAAATTTGAAAACATCGGCAGTGCTCCAGAGGTGAGCTGACACCGCCCACTGTCAGCTCACCTCCGGGTATTTTTTTGGGTGGGAGTGGAAATCGAACCGCCGATCTTGAAATCATAGGACTACCTGCTCTACCGCCTGCTTTACCACTGAGCCACTGTCGCCCCCTTGTTGGCTGCCGATCCATCAAGAGTCATGTGTTTTGATATTGAAAAAAGAAGAGCTGCCACTCTGGATTATTAGGCATGTATCTCAGACGTTGAGCTCAGAGTCTTGGGTACACCCCCAAAGGCACGAAGGCAGCACATGGCAGAGCCACATGAAAGACAAACAACCACTCATGCTCACCCTCACACCTTTGGTGTCACCAATTCGCCTTAGCTGATTGTTTTTGGAGGTGGAAGGAAGCTAAGCATGCAATGCAGACATGAGGAGAACATACAAACTCCTCACAGAAAAGAATTGAACCTGGAACCCTCTTGATGTGAGAAAACAGTGCTACCATGTGCCTCCTTCTTAATTAAACTAAATTAGATTGTATAGCTAAGATCTACATGATAAAAACACAATATATGCCATTTATCATTCCCCATTTAAGCTGGGACGCAGGAAGTAGAAAGAAACTTCTATTGCATTCTGTAAAGCACCTAATGTTTTGTCTGTTATTACAGTGGCATAAAATGTCATTCCTTGAAGATCCAGTATATATGACTCAATAACAAAATCAACACCAATTTTACAAGCGCTACAAATTACTAAATCTTTTGAATTTTCACTTACTTCATAGTGCACCTCTTAAAAATAAAAGAAAAATGTTGTTTTTGCAATCCGTTGCACAAACATCACAATACCAGAGCTGTCCATTGGTTGTGACAGTAAATGTCAACGATAAGATGAAGGGATGAGATGAAGATCAGTAAGAACAGGAGAGACAGACTAATATTAACCACACACAGGATCCAACAGTCTGGTGCTGGGCTGGCCTAGCAGATATTCCATGAAGAGCTTTGTACATTTAATAAATAAACATATTTTCTATTGATGTTTCCTCATTCATCCATTGTCTGCTGGAGCTGGTCCCAGCAGACATTGTATTGCAGGCTGGAAAATACCCTTGACGTGTTGCCAGGTCACAGATAAACTGACAATGATAGACGCTCGCTTGCACTCACATTCACATCGCTGGACAATCTGTGATCACCAATCCTCCAAACATGCATGAATTTGAACTATGACAGGTGTTACTGGGGCAGCTGGATCAAAACCAGAAGTGTGTATTACTCATCCTGTCTCATTCAGCAGGCGATACACTATGGATTTGTGTCTACTATAGAAAATACAGGAAATGTGTGAGACTGTTCAGTCATATCCAGCCTTTATAAAGCATTCACAAAGATCTGGCCCTCAAGTCTGCCATTGAAAAACAACTTTTACGTTGGCTCATTAAAATGCTTATTTAAATTATAATCTTACTAATATTCCATTATTTAGTTTGCACCCCAACTCAACTGCGGTGAGTAGTCGTTTCCGTGATGACTGTGCCTCTCAGTAAGTCTTTGAAACTGACAGCCAATCATAAATCTCATTTCAGGGACACTCACTGTCAATGGGCATCCTCAGTCTGCAAAAATGTCACCTTATACTGCCAGTAGATAATCATAGATGAGACAAGAGATGAAAAGCAGGAGCCTCCTGTGTCAAGCAGTGTGAAACTCATATTTACTGACATGGCAGTCAGTTGCTCAACAGGAAAAAAAAGAAGAAAAAAAAAAAACTACCATCGAGGCTGTTTATTTTATCACAATGACCCCGAAGCCTCCTCTCAAGCTGGGTTGCACGCATGAATCTGAGAGGAGCAAACAAAACAATACGATAACTCATTCTTCCTCACAACACCTCTAATCCTTTGTTCACTTTAATCTCTTGTATGCACATAATAAATCCCCTTATATCTATGTACAAATACTGGGTGTGCTTGTGTGTGTGCGTGTGTGTGTCTGTGTGTGTGTTGTTCTTGGGGTTGGGGTATGGTGAATCATTGTTTCAGCATTAAAAAGGGTCTGATATTCTCTGCATTGCCAGCCTTCATGCCTCCGTTGCCAACAGTGACAGAGAACACACCGTTTGCCAAAGCTCTGGTGTAACCGTGATATTCAGGTGAAGAACTACCTGTTTGCAAACAGTTGTTCTTCCCACTCCGGTGCAGGAGGAACAAACCCGGGCCTATAGATCAGCTACGGAGTCCAGATTAAAACTACTTTGACTCCATCATCAGAAATGGAATTCCTGCCTCCAGAAAACCATGCATGCCCATGTTTAAAGACAGGAAAATGAACAGCAGCACACCAGCGCTATCGGTCACAACTGAAAAATAACAAATGTAAAAAAAAAAAAGAAGAAAAATGAGTTAAACTAAACGATACAAAATGAAAGCAAAGAAGGATATACAATGAAAGCAAAAACTAAACACAGTGATCCCTCGTTCTTTGTGATTAATGCATTCCACACGCAATCTCGATTGAGGAATCGAGATTGCGATCTATTTATCTTATTATTTACGGCAATTTAAACATTTCTGAACCCTCCCCATACTGATATTAAACCACTTTCTATCTGTATTACCTTTTCCCACACGCTTATCAACTGTTTAAAGCACTTTTGTTTCTCACGGAAGTCTGAGTCTGACGGAACAGAGCGCGCTTCCGGATGACGTCAGCCAATAGAATGTGCGTACGGTATCACATGACTGCCAAACTCATGTATCAGTACGGCAAAAGAACAACATTTCCAACTTTCATGTGGGTGTGTGTGTGTGTTTTCTGTGTGTGTTTTATGTGTGTGTATATATGTGAGAACACAGTTCACTCTTTGGATAAAGAAGTTAGTCCGTCTCTGTTCCTCAAACTCCAACAGTTGAGTTCTAATCAAATTCATGACCACAAGTCAAACAATTCATATTTCACTCAGGGTTTTCCTGCTGATCCCCTTAGAAACTTTCACCAAGACAGACAACTGTGGAGAAACTCCCGAGAGACACAAATCTACTGGAGTATTGTGGATTGTAAGACTTCAGAGACAAGGTTAACGTTCCACCATAAGCTAACAACAGTCTATAGCTGCCATATCTCTTCTCCACTGGTGACTCTGGGATGATTTCACTGTGTAAGCAGAGCCTTCATATCATCTAATACCAACAAACTCACTGTATCCAATGACTTTCAAATTGAAAAACGATAATATTCTATCAGACAAAGTTCTCTTGTAGTTTAGCCAATGAAAACTCTTATTGTGTCAAGTAGAGAGATCTCCGTAGCAGGGTTGAGTATTAAATTTGCTTTAGGTGACATTGAACATCAAGCAGCATGTCGATTCCACATGTGCTCGTACCATGTTGACTCTTCAGTGATGTATCATGTTGAATATGTTCATTATGACAGAATGAGTGTTTCCTGGTGCAGGTTTTATACGCTGACACATGCAATTTCTCGATCACAAAATGAGATCAACAGGTCGTGATTTTAAAACACCATTAAAATTCACATTTTATCTTTTAGCTGTGATAATGAGGACAAACAAAACCATTCATGTGGTCTCAACAGCTTTCAGGGGCTTACTGTAAAAACTTTTTTTTTCATGTTGACACATCAGTATTCACATTGCTTTTCCTAAAGTCCCCTCTTGAATCCACAGCCCAAAAGCGCTTTGATGATGTCATATTCTGCACATTTTAAAGCAAGCTTTTTCGGTGTAATAAAATTTTGTGTGAACTCTATTTATCAGTACTTTTTCAGCTTCAAATGTCTGAAGAGACCGTCTCAACAGATTTTACTGCATTATAAGGACAGATGGACTTAGCAGCTGTTTGAAACTTGTTAGCATCTATTTTATCCTCTTGTTGCTTAGTTATTAGTTGTTTTAGTTGAATTTGGAATCACATAATTAGGTTTGTGACCTTTAAAAATGTGAATCTAAATAGTATAATGTCCCCCGGTTTTCTGGTTTGTGAAAAAACATCATTATTAAACCTATGAGCCATTTAAAATGTAAAATCATCAGAGCAACTGCGTCAATCCCACAAGGTCATAAAACATGGTGGTTTGACTGGTTATATTGGAACTGGACTAAAAATACCAAATGTATGAGCTGTATTAAATGGTTACAGAAACATGATTTTAAATTTTATTTAAATAAGATTAAAATTGTCATTGACATTTGATCAGTTTAATATTTGTGGGTGAGTTCGATGAGAATACCGACGCTGAAGTCTTTATGCTATGTGAATCTCTAACCGGCAGGTGATTAGTTTATCTTACATTTAAGACTGGAAACATGAAAAAGCAGTTCTGCTTAGCCTCAAACCAATTAAAAAGAATTGGAGACAGCCCCACGATGAGCTGGCATCTTGTCCAGGGTGTACCCTGCATCCCTGCAAGCTGGGATAGACTCCAGGAACATCCATGAACCGCAAACTCATCTTATCTACATGGAAATGGATGGATGAATGAAAAATTGGTGATAAATAGTTGAATAGTATACATGTATGAGACCTCCCTCCTTGGACTGCTTCATATTGCAAATAACATATTTTGTATAATTTTCATTTACATCAATATTTGACAAGGTTTAACACAGCAGATAATTTCTTGTCCAACCTTAAAAATGCTCAGTTTATTACTCAACCGTTAGAATTTAGTTTGTCATAAATAATAGATGATTGCCTTGTCATTTACAAGGACATATCTTCAAATTACACTTTATTTGCTGAAATGGTACCTTTTCTGCTGATCGTTCAACAATTTTGGAATATTATGCAAGATATCTGGACATTAAACCACCTCCATTACACTGATGTTATAGTGTAACGTATGATGTAAAGTCCGTGACCCGCCGCAGCGGATGAAGCGGTTGAAAATGAATGAATGAATGAATGAATGAATGAATGAATGAATGAATGAATGAATGAATGAATGAATGAATGAATGAATGAACGATGCAGACTGTGGACAACAAAGTGGGTGCTGATGGATAGAGATGACAGGTTTGGGTATGAGATGCTGAAGACGTGAAGTGGTTGTGTTTGTTCAGAGGTGTCTGTACTTAAAGTTCTTATAATTGATGTGAGTAAAATGTATCCTTTCTTATCATCCTTAAACATTTTCTTTAATCTAAATTGTGACCAAGACTGACTTACTTCCATTCGTATTAGCTGGTAGTTCCACCATACAGTAATCCCTTGTTACTCGCGGTTAATGCGTTCCAGGACAACCAGTGAAAAACGAAGTTCCGGGATATAACGACAAACTATTTATTTTATCATTTACTGTAATTTACACTTTTATCAATCCTACCCTGCTGATATTAAACCACCTTCTATCTGTATTACCTTTTCCCACACTCTGATAGACTGTTTAAAACACCTTTGTATTAAGAAAAGTCTTTCTTTATAGGACGGAAAATACTCTACTGTATTTACAATTGTACAGAAATTATGAAATTATTAGTTTTCCATATTTTAATTTCAAAACTACAGATATTTTAAGACCATAAATATGTTTGTTTTTTTCTCTATTTGTATTGAATATCATTTGACCCGTTCTAATTTCTTCATCCCATTCACTACAATGACCTTTTTTGGGGTCTCCAGTCTTTAAACGTATCGGTGGGTGTCGCACACATACACTCCAAGAATCTCCAGGAAAAAAAACTGCAAAAAAACCCACACTGTTACGCTCAAGCAAACACACAAACTCACTAGCTCCCACTTTACTTGTGAGCTATGCAATCTGAAAGTAAATACACCAGTGTGCCACTGGCAACAACGCAAGATGATGACTTTAAACCGCATAGAAAACTCCAGGAAAGAGTTCTCGCTCGAGCCCCCCAGTCTTTTCACAGTCTCACATCAATTTAACCTTTAACACCACCTCAACAATGACAAAAGAAAACTGCATTATTAGTATGTTTCATCACAAGCAAATGGATCAAATTCATCCGCCCAGTTGCAGACCTTTATAATTGTTGGACTAAAGCCCTGCCTGAAACCCTCTCCTACAAATCAGGTGCAAACAGAGCAGGAAGATCCACCATGGAGCCTCTCGGCTCTCTATCACCCCCCCACCCCCACTTCACCATTCCATCATAGAGCTCAAGAGTTAATACGCTTGATACAGTCCCTGCCTGGAGGGGGGGTAATGAACTGGCTCAGGGCTGATCGTCCCTGACTGGTGACAAGGTATCAGGTGTAAGCAGTGAGTGGTGTGTGTCAAAACATGTGGTTAGAAGTGTGTGTCTGAGACAGGGAGGGAGAGGAAGTGAGAATAAGCTTGTGGAGGACGATCGAGACCTCTAATTGCAGGTCCAAATCAATTAGTTGGTCTAATCTGCCCCCCCACCCCCCGTTGGTCATAAAGATCCCCTGGTTTTAGCCCAATGTATCTGTCATCTTTATGGTCACAGGAACTGCAATCTATCTAACTCTCTTCTCTCTCTCTCTCCCTCCTTTACGCGCCACATTTATGCTCCATCTTAGTAAACGGTAATCAATGTATCGCAACGGAGCGCTACTTCATCTGAACCCTTTGTCAGGACTGTGTCATGTATGTGAGTGTGACATAAGAGATCAGCAAAGTGAGGTGGGAGGGGGTGAAGACAACTTTTACTGTGAAGCCCGTGCATCAGGACGACCCAAGTTTGGTTAACAAGTTAGCCTCTACCTTTTATGAATTTACACTGTTGTGTGTGTGTGTGTGTGTGTGTGTGTGTGTGTGTGTGTGTGTGTGTGTGTGTGTGTGTGTGTGTGTGTGTGTGTGTGTGTGTGTGTGTGTGTGTGTGTGTGTGTGTGTGTGTGTGTGTGTGTGTGTGTGTTGAAGAAATGTGTGAAATCGCTTGCCTGGAATTTGGCACTGACTCGAGAAGCTCACAGTAATGCATTTTCTTTTGGTACATAAATCACAATCAGCCCACTCTGCCATCTGGGTTACTGCTACATGGCCCTTGTAATGTACATGCTGGTTAGACCACCAGCTGAATAAATGAAGAGCCCAGGATATAAAGTACATACTTGGCTGTAATGGACAATCAGGTGGTGAATTTATTCTTTTTTTTTCCTTTCTTCTTCCAATAAAAAGGCTTTAAATTATACCCCAGCTCAGATATGAAGGTTGTGTTTCTGAGCTGTGTGATGTAAAAACAATATTCTGTAAGGAAATGAACATGAGCTGTTATTCTTGTGTTTTTAACAATGGTAAAATAAAATATTGATGTTCAGGAGATCTTTGAAGCATAAATTCTGTTTCAGATCTGATCTGTACATTGACCAATTTCCATCCACCCTATATTATATAACCTGTAAAAATCAATTGTCTAAACAGGAGATGAGTAAAAGTCATGGCCGTCACCCAGATGTCCTTTTTAATAGATCCCTGAACGGATCTGGATCTAATTGGAAAATTGAAGTCATTGACATAAGAGCCATTTCTCTCACTTTCCCAAACACCAATTAGCTAAAGATAAATGATCAACAGAGGCAATCTGATGCTCTCTCTCTCACACACACACTCACACACACACATACACACACATGTTCTCTCTGTGCTGAAACAAATTTGAAACAACAAGCAGTCTTTAGGAATAAACTTCTAACCCAGTAATATCCAGGCGTAAAGCGTGCTGCAACCCCTCAGTTACTAATTATATGAAGCACACACACACAGACCCTACTGGGAATATGTTGTATTTCATCCAGCCGCCACATAGATGGAGCCTCTGTCTCCCTTCATACACATATTAAGTTAGTATCAGACCACTCTTGTAGTTGCATGTACTACACAGAGTACTTCAGATATAAATCACAGCACTGTGTTGTTTTTATCTGTAACTGTTAGGATACACAAATGTCATCTGATATTGAAGTAAAATCGAAAATGTCAGATGTAAAAATATTTTTGGAAGCTGATTTACATAAATCATCTTGAAATAAATCTTCGGCATCCAATTACAATGAAAGGTTGGGGCTTTTTTTTTTTTTTTTTTTTTAAGGGTTTACTTAGAGAAAAAACATTCTCCATCAACAATTGGTTTGGATCTTGCAGAGCACTATGCTAATAATAATAATAAAAATAATAATAATAAAATTTGTGGAGAATCGTATTTAATAAAAAATAATGAAATATAGGTCTCATTTGCAGCTCTTATTCTCTTTAATAACACTGTTCCGTTTTTATAACATCATTTTTGATATCATAAAAAAAGCAAAGTTCAGCCTCCTTGTAAAGCTGTTTTCATGGCAATTTGCGGGTCAATCTCCCTTCAATCACTGAAGGCAGATTTCATCGCTTTCGTGCACAACGGCACACACGCACACACACACACACACATGCACACACACACGCACACACACACACACGCACACACACACACACACACACACAACTTGGTTACACGCATCCCGTTGGCGCATCAAGTGGCTGCAGTCCTCGGGAGAAACACGTCCCACCAAACAGGAGGTTGTATGCAATCGTTTTGAACACCCCCAGTGATTTCATTTATGAACATCCTGCTATGTTGTTGCCACAACTTGATTGTCCTGCACAATCCCCTGCACACGTTAATAAATGCTTTTTCTATTACATATCGCTGCAAATTCATCTGGTGCTGCTGTGCCGCGAAATGATGCGCGCATTGACGCTACTGTCCAACCTAACGGGGCAGATTCCTTCTCCAATTTGGACACAATCATAAAAGATGCAATTATATAGATACCCCAGACGTTATGTCAAATGCCATTTCATACTTTACCGCAACCTAAAACCCCTTTTATAAGTGATTTAATGGGTGAATCCCGACGTATATTTACGCGTTACTCACTTAACCTCCAGTTATTTTGGGTTGCAAGTGCCAACAAGTTAAGCAGTGACGTTAAGCCTTAAAGTACCGTAAAATTATGTTCAGTTCGAGGCAGATCTAACACTACTCCTCTCATACACACACACACACACACACACACACGCTGACGCACACAATTACAGGCAAATAAACATCGCATCTTGTGCAAACTGCAATTACAATCAATTACAGAGCACTTCAAACTCACAATGCAATGAAGAAAAGCATCAAAGCAAGTCAATTTGGACCAGAACGCATCGAGACCAAGCTGCGGCGCAGCGAACTTTCCCTTGGAATAAAAAAGCAGTACCAAAGTCCCACCTTTTCCTAACGTGCGGCTGGAAACGTCTTCGCCTTGACAAGTTGAAGAGGGACGAGATTTTTTTTTAAAAGGCTGATCAAACTTGCTGTTGCTCCTGGAACGAAAGGCATACGATCCCTCGTGTGATAGAAATCAAAGGGACAGACGCTTTTTTGCGCGCCCCTGTCTGCCACCTCGTTGCGCGTCTGGAGTATCCGTTCCGTGAAGCGCAAAGGAAGAGGAACGGCGAAGGGGCGCTTGCGGCACACGGCAGCGGTGTGGAAAGCCCCTGGTGGTCAGACACGGAACATACAAGTGAGGAGGTGGAGAGAGGGAAAGAGGGATGGAGAAGAAGCAGTATGGCAAACATCAGTGCCACCATTGGAAATAAAAAAGTAACAGAGAAGATTTTCATTTTCACCAAACTCCTGTGACTAAGTTCTCAATAATAATGCAACCCTGTAAATTAACTGTGTATTTATTAGTAGAGATTTAGACATTTGGTATATTCTTAGTTTACTTACATTAATTTATTTGAAAGGGGACAATGCAATTTGGTTATACATAGTTTAAAAAGCCAGAACTAGCCAGAAGGCTAGTTTTTATCTGTAGTCCCCTGACCATGATGTACTATATAGTAAAAATATTCACATTCAAACACTTACTGCACCATTAAAAGAGAATCACACATATCACAATATAACATTTGAACACAACATCAACACATCATAACTGGCTTGTCGTTTAGTGTTGGCAGCTCTAGGAGCTGATAAGACACATTTTCAAGTTTTTTTGTGAAGGCCTTGTATGTTGTAACTTAAAAGATTAGATAAAATTAGATAAAACCTAAAAAAGATTTTATCTATGTGTGTATAATCTGTTTCTTTGATGTGTTTACCCTTGTTTACCTTGTATTCTTGAACAATTTCGTAAACATGGCACATTTTGAATTTATTATTACAGTCACTATCAAAAATATTCACACATTTGTATAAGCATGCATTTATTTTCTTTGTAGTATTGTAAACTGCTCAATTGTCACCTATAGTTACAGCAAAAAAAATGAAAGTGGCACCCCTGTTCTCAGCTGCAGGAGAGAGAAAGTCTGCTATTTTTATTACCTTCACCAGCAGTAGAATTAACAATGAGTGGAGACAAGAAAAGCTTTTGCACAGTGGACTGTAATGAAAGTCCAAAGGTGTTACTCAAAAAAAAAAATATTTGTGTCTGAGAAAATATCTGACAACGTGTGAAGGAGAGAGACCGAGGCACTGAGACAGGAGGAGCTTTCATCTGCAGATCATCCACCATCACAACCTGTGGAGGATCTCAGAGGCTCAGTCAGCAAGGTTGGGGAGGTTAAGGCTACACCAACGTTCCAAAAAAAGGACCTCATAGAGAGGTGCTGAGTAGAGGAAAAGACAGAGAGAAAGAAGGAGGAGACGGGTGAGGGGGGGGGTTGGTCAGAGAGGAGCGGAGGATGAGGGAAATGAAAGAGAAACAGGTTATGTTTGCTCTCTTTTTTTATTCCAAACTCAGCACTTCACGACTGAATGGTTAGACACTTGTAGATTGACAGACAAAAGATATGTTTGGAAAATGAATAGAATGGGCAATGGATGTTGATTTAAATAATTTTACATAATCATTCAAGTGGCATTTATATTTATCCTTTTTGAACATGAAGATGCAGAAATTATTTTCCATTCTGTTGTAGAAAAGGCTTTCATCACACATTTCAAGGCACTCAACCTATATTAGGTTATTGATTTATCGACACATCTTCATAAAAGTGTTTGTTTTTTTCATGTTATATTAGAAGTACAGTAGTGTTTCTGAGATATGGATCAATACTGCTACCTGGACAGCAGCTGTCAGACTGATGGGCATTTATTACAAAAAAAACCAAAAAAAAACAAAGATGACACTGATTTCTGTCACATTGCCACTGGTGTGTCCATTTGTTTATGTATTATAACCAAGACAAACCCCCCCACCCCCCCAAAAAAAGACATTTTTGCTGACATGTGCCTTTTGTGCATCTTTTTTTTTTTGGTGCAATTCGTATCACATGTATTTTATTAACTGCATCTTTTTTTTTTAACAGAATAGTTTACACTACTTAAACTACTTACTGTGATTTAGCTTCTTTCATTATGAAGTAATTGATAGCAAACATATAATTTCAAAGTAGCAATTTCACATAATTTCTTATTTTAATTTGCTTTAGTTTTTCTGTTTACTGGTTCAACAGATTGATTGGTGAATTGTCCGTATTTACATATCCCTTATCTGTTATCTGTTGATTACCATATGTAACTGGTACATACTACAAATTGCCATTTAACTAGATTTCTCTTTAATAGTTGCTCATCTTTCCAAATATCCTGCCTACTGACTGATCCTCAAAGAATTTGTCCAACTTATATTTACTGTATTTCCATGTATTTAAACAGAGCTGAAAAAATCGTTTGATTAAAATAAAAAAAACTGTCTTTCAAATGTAAAGTCTCTGATTTAATGACAGTAATTTATGAGCGCACTGAAGCAAAGGTTTTGTCCTGGAATCATCATTTCCCTTGTAGCTCGCTTATTACTATATATGCTGTCCAAAGCCATTTTTACATAGCCAGCTTTTTTGTAAATGATGTGCTGAGTAAGGATGTGTCTCCTCCCTCAGCAGTGAGGTGCTGAAACACTGCCCATACCTATCATTTATGGCCATAATTGGAACCGGAGACCCACAGCAACAAACCTAAATATCCGAGGATATATTAGACCTACTGTAAGACACAACCAGCATCGGATCAATACTCAGAGAGAGAGAGAAAGATAGATAGAGAGAGAGTCTCTGTATGATATACAAGGAGTTATAGTCAAAGGTTGCTGAAACAATTTATTTTTTCCCAAGTTGCTTTTTACATAGTTCTCTCATAATTCTATCCATCCTCATATTTCCAGAGTATTTATTTTCTTTTTTTTTCTAGTCCGAAACAATGGACCACATGGTTGCATTGACTATAAGAGGAGCAGTCCCTTCCTATGTTCTATTTCTAAGAAAATCAGCAGGTTTAAATCACCTGCTGTACAAATCAACCAAGCCTGATTAGCTATGCATCCTGACAATAGCTAATACTTACATAAATATAACTGCCGCTCTTTGTATTAATAGCATGTTTAGTGAGGTAGAAAGGAATTGCAGTTCATGGCAAATCAGAATCAGACGTGGCTCCATGTTATCCAAACAACGGTTAATTTTTTACCATGGTAACAGCAGACAGTAGCTTCTTGAAATTAACTGATGTTTTCCTTTTATTAAGGGTGCAATTTTGGGGACGTTTTGTTTAAAGATTTCATCTATGAGTGTAATACAGTAGCCCACATAAAATAGCTCACAGCCTAACCCGCCTGTTCACTCACACCACATGGACGTAAACTGACTGAGCTGTCAGTTTAAAAGAAATATCTTTTAAAAAACAAAATCATCATCATCACCCCCCCCCCCCTCTGGTTTTTGCATCTCTATCCTCGGGGGGGTGGAAAGGCTAAGCCACTAAAGTATTCCAACACACTTACAGAATGACGCACTGATGGGCTTCCTTGTAGTCTACATTGCTGAAAGTAACTTTCAATACGACCCGAAACATCAGTATTCTCGATGTTGGTCGTCTCCACGAACCTAAATACATTGTGGGTTCATTCTCTGCTCATAAGTTCACAGAGATGTGGATAAAAAAAGATTGAAACGCTGCTGATGATGCACCAACAGGAAAGCAGAAAAGGTCACATGAAGTACAAAATCAGAGCAAACTGTTTCCTTACTTCTATATTTGCTGAGTTATTTTGACATGATGTAAAATTTTAATCAATGAGGTGTTAATTTTATGTTTTACAGACTGTAAGCATTAGGCTAAATACTTTTACCGGGATTTAATGATACCCTTATCTATAGTCCTGAAGCATAATTAAGTCATCCTCCACATAGTGTGTGGAGTAAATTTTTTATTTTATTTTTTATTTCGTATACGTGTCTGATCCCTGAAGGGAAATTATGAGAGCACACTCAAGTTAATAGTTCCTTCACGGTGCACCCCAAATGAACAATTGTAAAGGGTAACGGCACCTTGCTCAAGGGCGCCTCGACAGTGCTCTGGAGGTGAGCTGACACCTCCCACTGTCAGCTCACACTGCGGGTGGCTGGGCTGGGTGGGAGTAGGAATCGGGCCGCCGATCTTGGATCATAGGACGACCCGCTCTACCGCTGAGCCACTGCCGCCCCGTTTTATTTATCTTTTTTTATAAATTAAATGTTTCATGTCTTTGAAAGTTTGTGTTAAATATGAATGTAAATCTTTACAGAATTTAGGCGCATAGGGTGAACCATTAACCTACTTTGGTTGCTTATTTTTTTATTTTTTTCCCTTAAAAAAATATCTCCCCCTCTGTTTTGTGATAAAGCCACCCCTGTTTATATCAATGATACTTGATACTCAAATGCTGTAAAAGTAGTTACAAGATGCTGACCTTGCAATCATAAGCCTCTAATTTCTTCTAGTTACATTCATAAATTCATAAAAGGTACATAATTAGTTCCTGTACACATATACTGTATGTATATAAATTACTGCATATGTATCTGTTTTATTTAAATTTATTCTATTCTCAATTTGATGACTTTTTAGGCACTGTGTTGCATGAAAGGCTTTAAAAACTTAAAGCTTTATGGTTGATTTTTAGAGGATGTTGTTTCCAAACTGATTCCAAATCAACAACTTGGACAAGTCATTATTTCCAAACACCATATACCTTTCTCTGAGACAACTCTTTAGAACTTCTTCACACACGGAATATTACTATTTTCCATGTAAAGCACCTGGAGGACAGCACCATCAAATTCCATACAGTAGAGAGAGAGAAAAGAGAGAGAGAGAGAGAGAGAGAGAGAGAGAGAGAGAGAGAGAGAGAGAGAGAGAGAGAGAGAGAGAGAGAGAAATATAAAACCTGGTGATCTTTTTGGCGTCAGTTTGTCCTAGATATACAGGTGTTTAAAATAGTCCCTGAAGAATTGCTTGCCAAGATCCAGAAATGAACGGTGTTGTTCCTCTGCTGCATAACACCAAACAAAGTCATTTTCTTTATTAACTTCATAAAGATGTATCTGTTGTATATAAAATTATCTTTGACTTGTTGAAAGTTCATTTACCCATTGAGAAAAACCCCCTTTCAATTCAATTGAATTTAATCCGATAAACTTTATTTATGCCCGTAGGCAAGATTTCAAGCTGAATAAAAAATAGATTAAAACAACGCATTACTGAATATATAGAGCTGCCAATTCACATAACAACTATTTCATCTGAAACTGGGCTCTAACTAACATTTAGCCACTTAAACTAAAATGAAGTTTATATATAATTTTCAATCAACACTTGAAAATGTAAATGCGCAGTGTTTCTGGAGCTTCTGAGGTAGATGACAACAATAATCAAGCCTTGGGGACGACGCTTCAAATCCGGCTGTTGAGGTATTACAAAATACCGCAGGATAGGTGACAGATTAAGACAATAAACTGAAGCTCAAACAAAGTAGAGCAAATGCGTCCCAGAGATTCAGTGCAGCTCTCCTGTGTAGTTAGACTTTTAGTTCATCAGATGGTGGTGGTTCCACGTATGGTGGAACTAGAGGCTCTTTAGTTTGTATTTCTTGCTATGTCAAAGTGAGCTACAAGCCTGAGGTCAAAATCGACACACCTGCCAGACATACCTTTTTCAGTTTTTAGAGATCAGAGGAGAGCAACCCAAGGCTCAAATCAATAGTGTACCAACAGTCTTTTAGTATGTGGACTTTGAGCCAATATTTTCCACTTACTATTGCTTTTTCCAATGGGTTTCAACATGGTGGTTCAATGTAGGACAGTTCTCGGTCAGGAGGAGTTGTCAGCAATACTCCTGCAAATTTCAGGGTATCCTTCATTTCTCAAAACAAACAAAATGGGATGTATTCATGTTTAAACAAATGTATCATTTCATATCCATTTTACCTTTATAATTTTAAGTCATTAGAGGATGAGTCCATCAGGAAAAGGCAAATCATCTCTTGTAATTTTAACTTAGATGTCACAAGCACTCCAGATAGCGTCCACCACAGGCATGAAAGTCTTTCAGTGCTAGCCCTGGCAGTGCCTTGTCAGCAGTTTAACCCTCTTCTTCAGCAGTGTGGGATGGCTTGCAGGATGCAGTCAATGATCTCAAAAGAAATCGGAGCCAGGACGTTTGAGTTTGCCAAAAAGATGAGTCGATATCAATTAATTGTTGCTGCACCATTACCCATGATGATAGCATCTTGGGGGGGGGGGTATCCAAAAAGAGGGTGTATTTGCCAATTTGGCACCCAGTACCTCCGTCAACTTTCACTACATAAGTTTGTTTGTATGTTTTTTCATCAGTATTACCTGAAAATTACAGCAAACCAGAAGCAGCAAATCACCCAGTGAGACAGCCTTGAAAAGAGTTATTTAATGACTGCTTAATTCTAGTAAAATTGATTATTGTCCTGCTCAAAAATCCAGACACCAGTTTGAGGATATTATAAGCTTTAACATCTGTTGTTCAACACCAAGAAAATTCTTTTCTATTTGATCATCTGCTTTGTTTTCAGCATAAGCAGCATTTAGAATATATGATTTTGCAACCCCCAATCTTCCATATTTTAAGCTTACTTTCTTAGATAATGCGCAGGTCTTATATATTGTTTGCGTGTCATCCCAGCCGAGTCTCCATTTTCCCTGTTGAAGACCTTGGGGGACGTTTCTTATCTGAATAAATGGTGTAAAGACAGTGTTGTATAGTGTACAGATTATACAGTGCCTTGAGACAAACTTGTGATGTGTGGTATTTGGCTGTATAAATAAAGCTGACTGCACCTGAGTGGATTTAATCAAAGCAGTAAATAAAAACAAGACCATATAAGTCCATATAAACATAAATTGAACAGAGGCTAAGAATTGTCCTTATTGGCCACAGACTGTTGAACCCTTTTAAAAATGTACTGTATAGTACATAGTACATAGTATATGCAAATAACAGTTATAGTTCCTTGCATATGGAAAGATGTCAATAGTCTCTTTGCTAATAAATCCTAGTTTCAAGTGAGATTGAGTGAGAAAGTCTCATTGACTATATATCAATAACACTTGTTGGCTGCAAGTCGATACAACAATTTACATCCTGACAATCTGTCCCTGCTTTTCTCAGGCTACAGGCAGGTCCAGTTATCACAGTAAAGAGACATATGAAGTATATAGGTCCTATCTTCCTTTTCATCTACAGCTGTATTGTGGGTAGAAAAGACTGTATCACTGTGTGCCCCCTGAGCCTACAGCCAGATCACAGCATCCCAGCAGGGCTTGTAAAACACCAAGACTTGATAAGCTGGGCTGATTTGATCGCGTCTTCTTGCAAGGAAGCAGGACCTTGTTCAAAAAGGCTCCCTGCAAGATGAAACTGCCTGCATGTTCTTTGTGACTGCAGTTCTTTCACATCCATTCATTCACTTAAACAATGCAGAAACATACAGAGACAGTTTGAAGTATAATGTTTTGAAGGCCAATGACAGGAAATGAGCTGGAGAGAAATGAGACGATCGAAAAGTTGCATAGTCAATGTGAAGTAAAGTATTATTCTCCTCACCACATTTATTGCCAAATTGCCATACATTGCAGAGTTGCAGCCCAACTGAGTTAATACTAAGGAGTCCAGGAGACCTAAAAATATTCTTTCATATATACCACATTAATCTTTCTCTATGTCCCTTGGAGACATTATGTTGGGAGGGGGGAGGGGGGGTAAAATCCACTTATTTTCCCAAAGAGAGTTCTGATAGTCATATAATATCACAAAGGCATTGAATTACATATTGTGTGTGTGTATGTGTGTGTGTGTGTGTGTGTGTGTGTGTGTGTTTGTGTGTGTGTTTGCGTGCGTGTGTGTCGACATGGACATGTACGTAATGCAGAGGTAATTTACTGTGCAAAAGCCAGCTTCGCTGTGATTTTAAGACTGGGCAAGGAGGAAATATTAGCATTTTGTGTTTATAACGCAATTCCAAAGCCACTGCTCACAAAGAGAAAAAGTGCAATATTTCCACCACCCTCTTATAATAAGCTTTTTGCATAACGTCTGGTGTTTATACATCAGGAAGACATATGATATAAGCCTATCCACATTGAATTTCACTTTCTTCTGCTTTTTTAAAATTGCCATGTGCTTTGTGTGAATGTTGTTATTTCTCAGCAAGTTTGAAGATTCCTCATATCACCCACGTCGTTCCCCAGCAATACCTCAAGGTCGTAATTTGAATTTGAAAGATGTTCATGTATTATACTTACAATGATTGCTATATTAAATACGCAAAGGAGGTTACAGATCAAGGCACATTGAGCACATAAACATAACCTGAGATATCAGTGTGTTAAACTTTTAATTTGCTTTGAGGAAGTCGAAAAACAAAGTTGATGCCTTTTTATTGAAAAAGAACCACAAAATCATTACTGTCAATCAAAACGGGTTGACCTTAAAATGTAAGACTCAAGTGCATTTTGTTAAATTTAATATTGTTGCTTTTTTTGTCTGTTGTTGACTTTTTTGTTTTATAGTTTTTGCTTTGTTTGTTATTTGCTTGATTTGTTGTCAAGACTACTCTTAAATTATCATACTGTCATGAGTTTAATTAAAGTCAATTACATACAGTTAGTTTAAAATGTTATGTTGTGACAACACTTTTCCGGTTAGAGTTTGGCAAAAGGAAAAACAAAGTCATGTGCTTAGTGTCATGAAAAAAAAATGTCTTAGCTGTTTTTGCTGATCATGTCACAAAGTCAACGAGTAATTGTCCTGAGGCTTGACACCTGAAAATAGTACCATGGAGAATTCTCAAGGAGAGGAGAGGTCTCAGATATGTCAATTACTGCACCTTAGGCTGCTGCTCCTCGAATAAGCTTATATACATACAATGTGATCCCAATGTGCACTGAAATGTAAAAATCTAACATATCTGTAGATTGCATACGATGCTGACATTTTGTGGTGTGATAATGAGACACCTTCCCGTTTTAGCATCCAGCATATCAAATTATAGGATGCAGTAGTGCCCATACTGCTGCATGCTATAATGCAGTGGTGTGGACCTTATAAGTCTGATTTTAAAGTTTTAATTCTGATTTGTTAAACAAATCAGATGTTGGACCTTCAAGAGCTTACATAGCACATTTAACTTGAAGTTATTCAAACTGCCTGTGTTGGACATAATTCATTAAATTTTATTAGTTGACCTGATTTCTTTGCACTGATTCATAAAAATCTGTTCTCAGTATATACATCAGATTAGATTATTCGGGACAGTTTTGCTGTACAAATGATTAAGAGGTGATTGGTGAGACAATTGTTTATATATGTATTTATGGATGTACATACATGTTTCTCACAATTGTCAGTGCCACTGTTTAAGAAAAATAGAAGTGTGTCTATGATGCTGTAGAATCCAGTACAAGATATGGGATTATGGGCCATGTAGCCAAAGGATTATAGAGCAGCAGGCTTGAGGCAGAGGTTCTGTGTAGATGAGCCATGTACTTTAGTCTGAACCACACTAAATACATCATGCTGTATGTTTATACACTACTGTGCATCTCAGGCTACAGTACTTTATAAGCTGCCATTGCATATCCCTTGAGTCTCGACCAGTCTGGGGAGATCTATCCCTGAGTTAGCATTAAAAAATACATACAGAAAATCAACACTAAACAAACACATCACACCCTATCATCAAATAGAATGAAAATTCTGAGAAAGCTCATGTAGGGGATGAGAGGTGTTGTCCATGATTGATGTCAGCTTGACTGACATCCTCCTCTCACCCACCAAAGTACAGTCCAAGACAGGGTCCGCCCTCCTGACTAGTCTCTTCCTGTCCCTCTCTGAGCTTCCATACCCCCGGCAGACCATGGTGTAAAAGATGGCTGATACCACCACACTTATAGAAAGTTTTTAACTGTATCCTGCGCACACCAAGGGACCTCAGTCTCATCAGCAGATCGGCGCGATCTTAGACTGTTCTTGTAAAGGATATTTGGGTTGTCCAGTCCAGTTTGTTATTGAGGTGAACACCCAGGTATTTGTAGTCCTCCATAATCTCTATATCCAAAGCTTCAATGTTCACCAGTGTGATCTGAGGAGGCTTCCTTTAATTCATGGGTTTATTGTTGGGTAAAGACCATCCTTTTCTGGTAGGTATGATGTTTTCCACAAAGAAATTAGTCTGATGCAGGTAGTCAGATGGTCACTGTCCTCCCCTTGAAGTCTGTACAGCACATCTTGAGCTGTGGTGTGGAAGCAGCCCCTCAGTGCCACACTGATTCTCTTGGACCAGGGTATTACTTATGTTTTAGTGGTTGGTTGGTTGTTATTCACCATGTGTTTGCATACATGGAATCCCAGGTTTTATGTTCTCTGGTGTGGGAGTTCACATGCCGTCTTAAGGGAGGGAGAGTGACGGACAGGGAAGCATTACTGAAGTCCCCAGAGATGAAGACGAGGGACTGGGGGTGCAATTTCTGACACTCCGATGCTACAGTATGCAGGTGTTCACAGGATACAGCAGCATTGACCAACTGCAGAATGTGTACAGTTGCTGTGACAACGTGAGAGAATTCCCTCGGGAGGTGGTATGGACGGATGCTAACCAATAGCAGCTCTATGTCTCTGCTGCAGTGCTGCTCCTTCAGCCTGATGTGCCCTGGGTAACTCCATCTACCCATCTGCCCTACAATCTACTGATTGTCCCAGATCCATGACAGTGTACCTGAAGTGTTGTGTCAATGCTGAAGCTTCCAATTAACCCTTTCATTGATACAGAATCTCTCCTTCATAGGTAGCATCTTCTAAACAGCCTTGAATGCGCTGGTTGACTCTCTGATTGGCTATCAAGCATTGTTGTGTTTAAAGCTGCACTGAAATCAAGAGTATCTGCATAATGGTGTTGCTCTCCTCCAAGTGTTGGAAAGTCAGATGAAGTGTGGAGGAAATTGCCTGTGGAGGAAATTTATAACCCTTATAAAACACGTAATAGTTATCCAAGTAAATGCAACTGGGTGGTAGTCATTCAGGCAGGTTATTGTGAACTGGTATAATGGTGGCCGTCTTGAATCCTCTGGAAACAATAAACTGCTTCAGGGAGGGATTAGAAATGTCCATCAGAACTGGTCAGCTGCACAACACGGGACCACGTACTGTATAGATAAACGACCACTCACACACGATCACACTTAGATTTAGAGGAATTTTTAATTGCATATTTTTACATATTTTACAAAATTGCATACATTTGGATGTGAGGAACCCACGCAGACACGGGGAGAACATATAAACTCCACGCAGAAAGGAAGTGAACCTGATACCTACCCAATTTGCCACCCCAGACTGATTGCACCCCAGAGGACATAGTCATGTTTAATTAATGTTTTATTTTGGTGCAGGAGATGCATCCATATCTGATTTGTTCAGTTTTCTGTTGACATAAAAACTGAATAGTGTTTTGTAATTACCATTCCCTTCAGACTAACACTACGATAAGAGCAGTCCAAGTCCATGAAAATTCAAATATATGGCGAAATCAAGAGTTTTGAAATAAAATATTTGATTATATGAACTCATTCAGTATTTGAGACACTGATACTAGAAATTGGATTTTTTTCACTGATGATTAAGAAATTAACAAATATTTTTATTTGTTTTTTATTAATGTATTGTCTCCAAGCCTTTGCATAAAATTATAGATAATTGTTTAGGCTTCTCTGTGCACAGAGAAAATGCTGGTATATGCTAAGATTAGCCTTGATTATAATACATATTATTTCATTTTATCCTCCGTATATCACTTTTCACCCCCTGTAGTCACAGTTTCCTGTGCCTTGCTTGTGTGCAAAGATTCACTTGGGAAGTTCGCTCTGTTAACCATACCAGTGAGGTGGGTAGATGGAACAAAAATAGTTCATTCTTAATGTACTCGTCCAAACCTAACAAGAACCCGTCAATTGTGTAGCTGTATTCCCTTCACTTTGGCAGTCCTGGGTGCTGAAGTCAATGAAATAATATGCAACTGTCTGTCCCGGCTCAGAGAATGCAACCTGTCGACGGTGTCTGAACCCTGGGACACCCCACTGAACACTCTGTGGATCTCACCAGTGAAAGCTTGGAAGTGGTTCTGGATCCATATCTGGCATAATTTTAACGTATAGTGTGTTGTAGGATCCAAATCCAGTACTCACAGACAGGTGAAGTCCAAAGGGATCTTTATACAAGTACTCACATGAGTACTTGAATAAGAGAAATGATGCAAAACTGATACAGTGCAGATAGGGCCAAGCAAAGTTGTGCTAGGGGTCAGAAAGCCAAAGCAAAATCCAAAATGGGGACAGAAAAAATATCCAGGAACAGGCAGGGTCAAAAGCTGTAAGGCCATGTCTAAAATCCATAAAGCTAAGTCTTGAACTCTGGAAAATGAATCAACCTGGCAGTGATGGAAAGGTGAAGGCCAGGTAGAAAAATACTGGCACCCTGAAGTGAATGATGTGGAGAAAGTTAGCAATGTTTCCTATGTGAGATTCACTTACATTAACTTACTTAATGTTGAGATGTTCCTCCAGGTGTTTCAGCATTTCACAGCTTTTCCAGTCTTTTGTTGCAACTATTCCAACTATTTTTTAATACATTGCCTGCATTCATTTCAAAGTGGATATGAAATTTTCAAGCAAGAGTAGAATTTCTGAACAGCTAACTGGCAAGCAGTGTTTAACACAGAAATATTAATACATTTATTTAACACAGAATTAACATTTTTGGATATATATGACAAGTTCTTTGAGATTATGATTTTTTTTTTCATTTTCCAACAAGAAAAAAAAAGTTTCTAAATAGCATTTTTATTTCCCACAGTAGCCAGTGTGTGGTCGGATGGTACAGAACTGTTGTAATGATTATAAATACTTAACATCATCCAGTTCTAATCATGATATAATTGATTATTATGTAAAACTAAAACCATCATTTTTACTCTAGGTTTCATCCCTTTTGGATCATGTTTTTTTATACACATGCTTAAAGAATTATCCAAAGCCTCTTTTTCTTCGCAGCCTGCTGACACACCAGATGGCTTGTGAGAGAACCATTTGAGTGGTCATCTTCAGAAATGGTTTAGAGAAGGACAGTCAATATGAAAAACTACATGGTTGAACCACTTTCTTTCACTTACTAACATTTACACATACATATGCGTGCATCTGCTTTTGGCTCTCCAGGCAGCTTGCCTTGTTTTTGTGTATTAATTGTCCTGTCGCACAAGTGTGTAGTTGTAAAGAAATAATCAATAGTGGATGAGAGCGCACTAGCGCTGTCACAAGAGACATTCATGAGACTCACAATATACTGGAGGACATCTCCAGACCACCTGGGTCTCCCTAGATTGTTGTTGGGTCCTGAAGGCAAACCAGGCAGAGCGTAGAGGGAAAACAGAAGTGGGGAAGCTGGACAGATTTACAGATGAGGCTAAAAAGACACAAACCTCTGCTCCAAACACTCTTCCTGTCCTACACCAGAGGAACATTTCAGAAAATGTACAAATCAGAACTTCAGATGGCAGCTAACAATTTAAATGAGTTGTTTTTTAGCATTTTTTTTTGTTCATTCCAATGTAAATATCTGCTAACAGCTGAAAATTACAGCAGCGTGTGTGTGTGTATCTGCAAATATTGCTGTGCCTGTAAACACTTTGAACTATTTTAGTATTATGGCAGAGCTTACTAAAGATGATGTCCAATGATGTACAACAGTGTGTAGTTGGTTAGACAAAACTGTGATAACATGAATGAATTGTGTACCATTTGGAGCAAAAGTTTGATTTTGATCACACTAAATGTAGAGTTGGAAGTAGTGCTTCATTTTTCATGACATATGAGATATTTTGTAGATTGGGTGTGTGTTTTATGAATTGTGATAAATCGTTTTTTTGTTTTTTGTTTTTTTTTACAAAAGCTTAGTTAACTAAATTGTGCTTTCCATTTGAAATGAAAAAAAAAAAAAAGACCTGTGGTAACAGAGACGTGACTGAATCCTTTAATCACTGACAGCGGTGCAGCTAGCAGACCTCATGTTGCATCACCTCAACCAGAATAAAAACTCTGGTAACCGCAGCAGAGGGGGCCTTCTTTTGTATTTATGTGCATTTGGACTGGTGTACAAACAGCCTAATTTTTGACAGCTGCCTCACTCCCCCTCAATTAAGAGGCTCTCTGTTGTGTGTCGCCCCTTTCATCCATTGACAGAGCTGACCATTGTAAATATTTCAGTTGTGTATACACCCTTGGATGTTAGCGGAAGCATCATGGGCTAAGGAGCTGAACTGCTGTTTTGCTCATTTGAACAGCATCACTGACTTCTAGCCCCCAGGTGCTAGAAGCATGAAGAGACAGGTATTTAAGTCAGTGAACCCAGGAAAGGTTCTCAAAGGTTGTGCTGACCAGCTTGCAGTCATTTTAATCAACATATACAACATATCCCTAACCTGAGTGATCACCCTACCTTGCCTAAAATCCACAATGATCGTCCCCATCTCTCAAGAAACCGAACCTAGACAGCCAAAGTGATTACAAGCCTGTGGCACTCACACCTATGATCATGAAGTGTTTGGTACTAAAACTCCTCCAAACCATCCTCTCATGGTGTCCAACCATCCTCAGCCTGCCCAGCTTGGACCTCACCTCTCCTCCAACATCAGACTGGGCAGCAGCTCACAACAGGGCTACGTATTTATTAAGCACACTGAACACCTGCAAAATCCACTGGCAACATCATAAAATGAGCAGATGAATTATCCAGCAGGTGGCTTGATATCAGAGGGGAGACGTGTCTGCATACGTGATGAGATCTAGAAACTGGTGGTCACTCAATACAAGAACGAACCATCCCCCGCTGTTCATCAACGGAGATCTCATAGGGTGGAGAGCTTTCATTTTCTGGGCACCCATAGAACAGACAATGTGACCTGGACTGTAAATACCTCAGGTGCAGTTAAGGGAGGGAAGGGGGGCTCAGCAATGACTGTATTTCCTGTGATTGCTGAAGAGGTCTGAATGAACAGCTGCCAGTGTCATTCTACTGTGTCTCCACTGAGAGCATCCTAGGGTACTACATTACAGTCTGGTATGCCTGATTTGCTGCAGCAGAAAAAAAAGGATTCTGCAGAGTGCAATAAACACAGCTGAAAAGATCATTGTCTGTCCTCTTCTGTCCTCTTCTGTCCTCGCAGAAGTTGATAACAGCTAGCTCAGAAGAGCCTCATTAGACTGCACACACCAAGGATGGCATCTGCTCCCCTTGTAGCCCTTAGGATGGCACTGCAGCTCCCACAAAACGCAGGGAAAGAGATAAATTCAGTTTCTTCCCCACTACAATAAGGATGCTAAATGACTCGCAGTGAAACAAATTGAGTAATATACGTGTGACAAACTACGTGTGCTCTTCATCACATGGTTACGCATATTGTTTTCATTCATGTGGCATCTTACAGATTTGCAATCCAAATTTCATTGTGTTTTATTAAGGGATACAATGAAAATAAAAGCATCCCAGCCCTATTTCTATCTAACAAAAAAAAACCGCAACAACTTCTCAAGGGATTTCATTTTCACAGACAATAGCTTCCATCATCTGGATCATTAAGTGGTCACAAAGCTCAGTCAGAGCTGTCTTAAGTCTTTTTCTCATCTTGATATTCCATTAAAGTCAGACAAGTTTAGTGTCATCGCAAGTCTATAATCTTGGCATATGAAAATAGAGACTTTCATCCTTATGAGCAACCAGCTAACAACCAATAGCAAACGAGTCTTGATTGTCTTGAATGGTGCAAAAAAGAATAGAAACTGAAGATGTGGAGCGAATGTGAATGTTCAATGCGTCCTCGCTCTGGTAACTCAATAGAGTGGAGAAAGAAAGAAAAGAAATGGACACAAATTGCTGTCCTCATTCTCTCAAGCGGTTGCATCCATTCCACAGCAACTTGTCAGATTCTTTTTGGCTGTTGTTTCAGTACAAATCATGTGCGTGCATACATACATGCATGCACACACACACACCCACACACACATACATGCACAAGGGGAAACAGTTTCCAAAAGCTCCATCCTGTTGTGCTCATTTGTTCAACTGTTTTTTATTCCTTCTCTATATTTTCTACCACCAGTGAAAGCAATCATAACAATCATGTTTTTGTAGTCTTGTAATTAGTGACCTGAATCTTCATAGAATGAGAGGGAAAAAACCCCCACAAGACTTCTGTGTTCAAATGTGACTCAGTCTAAATTTGTCTTTATATAGTCAAACTAAATCTTGGACAAATGATCATGTGAGTTAAGCAATAATCTGAACCGACTTGGATAAAATCTGGTTTTAACAAATCAAGCAAAAGAAACCTGATATACTGAAGATAATAAAATATTTATATAGCACAGGTGCTCCCCAGGATACAAACATCAGCCTTAAGAAAATTCGTAAACACAAACAACCGCTGACTGATGTCTGTTCTTAAAATGCCATATTGCTTTCACTAGTTTGTATTTTGAACCACGTGCTACATCCGAATACTTCCTCTGTCTGCTGCAACCTACGCCGAGGAGCACCACTCCATACCTGCATCTCCCTTGGCTTGCAATTACATTATTGTATAATGAATTAGCTTCTAAGAACCTACTGTATTCATAAGTTTGGGACTCCTTGTATATTTTATTATAACATAATATATAATGAAAAATTGGTTTCTAGAGGCAGATCCAGTAAAATTATATTGTAGGGTCATATTATATGTTTGTACTGTATTTATGTATTATTCATTAATTTATTGATTAAACCTTTAATAATTTATATTAGTAACACAAAAACTCAGCTATATCAGGTTTCAACAATCAATTTGGGGTCGGCCAATTAGCCTGAAGCGTTTTTGGAGGTGGGAGGAATCCGGAGAACCTGGAGAGAACCCACACAGACACATGGAGAATATGCCATTTGTTACTCTTTCAGTGAAGATTTATTCACTCCCCATTTATGATAAAACTCGTGCTTTAGCATTATCTTACACCATAAAGCTAATGGGTCATCTTGTTATCTGTTGGATTAGCTAAATAAATTAGACTTAAAAACCTGTCAACAGAGGTTTGTGCCGTCAGAAACTGAGTGCAAGAGAGGTTTGGCTAGGATGTATTTCTCATCTGCCAATCAGACATCAGCTGATCCAGTTTGAGCTTGTTTGTCACCTTCAATTTTTTACAGACGGGATTTCCAAGATGCTTCACTCTGTCTCTCCACGGTATAACAAATAAAATGTGTCAGAAGAAACACTGTCTCATGCTTTCTGGTTTTACCTCTCACCAACTGCATTTTGGTCAGGAATCTGACCAACATTCAAAGGCTTTTCAAAGATCCTTCTAACTCGAGGTTGGCTTCACCATCTTCACTTCACCACCAATTCTTTGATTCTGGAAACGATTGAAGCCAAAAAGATTCATCAAGTCGGGCTTGAAATAAAAGCCTCCCTTCTTTTCGTAGGTGAATGACTGATATCGGCTTCAGTCATACAAATGAAAAAGCTCAGCGTGTTTGAGCACTAACTCAATTAAGACATTTCAGACCATCTGGAATGCATTCCTCATCTGCTTTAATGGGACCGGAGTGGGATGAATAACTCAAAGCGCTCATGGCCTTTACTTGAGACCTAATACAAAATCCTTTAATTCCTCCTAAATACAGTGAATGGAAGCCCTGATATAAATTACTTATTTGGTGTTTCTTCTCCTTTTTAATTCTCTGTAACTTTGGTTTATCTACTCTACATCGAAGCCCCACTTATCTAATGATTATTTTTGTTGATTTCCCTGAAGTATTTTTTTTAAATTGCATCACAATATAGATTGGAATTGAAATATTTCTATTTTAGGTTTTTGTTGTTGTTAGGGGTTTTTTTTGGAGTTTTAATTTTTTTCATTTAGCCAAAACCAGACTCAGTGGTTTGAACCTACGGCTGCATTCAGACTGGCTGCCAAAATCCAATTTTTAGCTCATCCAGATTGAAAGCAGATGGCTCTTTTGTAGTCTGAACAGTCACATACCACATAAAATCTGATTTTTGAAAAGACGGATTGAAACCACATTCGAAAGGTAGTTTCAAATCGCATTTGGACAGATGTGTCTGTCTGAACAGCTCCAAACACACAAAACCATTTTGACTGTCCGTGACGTCACTCTATGCCATGCAAGAACCAATGCACCGGAAAACAGAGCATTACGCGTTATGGAGCGGTAAATAATGGAACAATAAGCTGAGATTTACTGCACCTCTACTAGACAGTCATAACGGTAATACACTAAAGTAACTTACCTTCATATTTGTTCTTGTTGTTGCTGACGCGATTATATGACCTCCGTAGCTACGACAACCTATTATTGGCTGACCTGACAGGTTGTCAGGTCAGCCAATAATGTGGCCCAGTCTGAACAGAGCAAGATCCCATTTGGACACTTGCCAAAAACAGTGTGGACAGTCAGCCTTAAAAATCAGATATGAAAGGGAATTGGAAATATATAGAGAATATAGAATTGAATGCATAAATAGAATATTGTTGATGAGTGTGCTAAAGAAAATAGACTCTTCTCTCTGACGTCTGTCAATTGTTGGAAAAAAAACCCAAAACCAGCCACTCCTGACTTCTGCGGTGAAAAGTCCTCACCGTGTGTCCTTTGTGTTCCCGCGGTGAGGCTGTTTGATGTGACACAAGGTCACGGGGAGCACTGATTGACATGCACGACTACTGCCGACTGCCACCGAGGGCTCTGTCTTGGCAGCAGCACTCTCTCTACCCACTCAGATGGCGATCAGTCATTTACGAGTTCGCTGCCACTCGACAGTCTGACATAAGCAGGCAAACCTGATAGATTGACTGCAGGGAGAGATGTTTTTTTGTTTTTTTTGGTTTATTAAATGAATGCTGCTCACAAAACAGTCACAGGATTTACAAGATAATTGTGAGAGATATGGAAAACAGAGATAATACAAATGATTTTGCACACCTTAGCTATAGAATTTTTACTTGGAAAATTTGCTGAAACATGTGAAGGTGCTAATATTTACATTACAAAAGACTTGAAAAGACCATAAAACAAATGGAGCCAAGTTACTCTTAAGGCATTCCAATGGAATGGATGTCTTCAAAAGTCCATGAACATCATTTTATTTTTTCGTTTGAGAAACAAACCTTACATTAACCTACAGACCTCACTTTGAACAGCCTCCCCATGAGCCACTGTCTAAATTTCCAAAAAATAATTAATTCTTTTCAATCTTTTGGTGATGTCCATTGACAGGAAGGTCTGTCGATTATCCTATACGTAGGAGGCACATTGTTCTGCAACAAATTTTAATAGATTTTTCTCGTGGTTTGGGTAGAAAGTATTTTTAACATTGACTCTAGCAATGAATTCAGTGTCAAAAGTGTTAAAGAAAGATATGAATAAATAAATATTTCATATACTATATATATTATATAATGTAGAGGAAAAGAAAACAAAATCAACATTCCCCTGTCCACTTGCGTTAGTTATTGTTAATCGTGTTTGTGTGTGTGCGCTCGTGTGTGTGTGTGTGTGTGTGTGTGTGTGTGTGTGTGTGCGTGCGTGTGTGTGTGCGTGCGTGTGTGTGTGTGTGTGTGTGTGTCAAGGGTCTTTGCATATATCTACATACAGTATATCTATATATAGATATATCATGGATAAATTTTCCATCATAATGTGTCAATGACATGCATAATCCTCACACTATTTCTGTGCTCAAAAAATATACGCACTGTATATGCGCTGCATTATATCAAATATTTTACATACAGCACGAATGTTATTTCAGTGCCATGATGTTTTAAGACCCTGAAGGCGATGACCGCTCTCTATCTTTAATAGGTAAATGTGGAAATAAAAAGTCTTCACAAGAATTCACTATTTTTCAAAGGGTTTACGACAATTAGCATGAAATCACACATATGAGAGTAAAAATGATGGCAAGGCAGTTTTCACAATCCACTTCAAAAGAGTCAAGCTATGGTATTATATGGCAATTACAGACATGGTTCACCTCTATTGGTTGAGGCACAAACTCCAATTTTCACATAGTGATTAATTGATTTTCTGAAGCTTTACTGGATGCCTCGCTCCAAGATATATTAAAAATTTCATTGGAGTACGAAAAGAAAGTCAACTTAAAAAACAGAAAACAATTAGCTGATATCAGTGGATATGTTCTTTTCTAGAACAACCATGCAATGTATAAATTATGTGTACTACAAATCTGCTAAAGGCCTGATACCACTGTGCTACATTCACATATAACGTCATATGAGTTGTACACTAAGTTACTTTGTATGTGCAAGCACCAAAACCTAAATGTGCTTTCACCCTTATATGGTGTTCGGGTCTGTGGGACCTGTTTTCTTTTTCTTTTTTTCAAACAAAAAATGATACAAGGAATTATTTTTTCAAAATCAGACTCATTGGCCTTGGCTCATTTACTGCAAAGAACATATATCAGAACACATTTTCAATGACCACACACTGTACACCCCCCAAGTTTGTGTCCGCGGCTGACACGTCCCTGGTATCTTATGTGCCAAAGAAAGTCAAGAATGTGGTACTCATGAGTACACTGCACAGGGATGGGAGAATCGGTGGCCAGGAGCATCGGATACCAGGGATCATCATGGACTGCAATGCCACAAAAGGAGGGGTAGACAACATGGACACTCTGTGTTAGAAGTCAGTAAAACTGTGCCCCTCATTTGTTGTATAGGCTGGTAAGAAAAGGCAATGTTTTCAATGGGGCTGATGTGTTGTCTAGACTGACATGGTTACTGTGTGTGTTCAGCTTGCGCTGTATAAACTGACCTGAATGAGTTACATTTCTAATGAAGTCAAATAAACAAAAATCAATTGTTATGAAAAACTTTGCTTCATTTGTAAATTTGTTGATTTTTTCCACTCATATCTTGATTATAATTGATTTCCTTTTTTTATTACATTTTATTAAAAAACAAAAAAACGAGTGGCTCTTTAATTCATAAATATGATCTAACAAAGGTAAAAGTCAAATATTAACCATATATGCTTTTTATATTACTTGTAATTGGGATGAAGTAAACATCTGTTGAGTATTTTAGCATAAAATTGTTAGAATGCGAAAATGCAGTGGGTCCACCAGACCCATGAACACTGGCTGAGTAACAAAAATATGAACACCACACAAGGGTTAATGATTGTTTGTGGTTCCAATACAGGACTGTCTTTAAAACTGACATTTTATGACATTAAATGTTTATGGTGGTGATTCAGAATCTGCTGATTGAATCGGATCTGACATAGATCAATAGAGACTGCATGTATGTAAATGATGTCCTTAAATCCTTCCTCAGGTAGCTGTCTGGGTTCACAAAGTAAGCAGCAGTAGAATAAAAAATAGCAAATTATTGGAATTACAAGGAATGTAATAGTGCACTCTTTGCTTTGAGGAGATTATCCTTTTTTTTTTGGATGACTCTGCAGATACTATTAGTTACTATCTATCTCAGTTACTATCTATCTCAGTTGAACGGAACTTTGCTGTTTTCCGGTACGTATAAGCGACAGAATCAGGAGGAGCATGCTGATGAATTCTTACTCAGAAAGTTCTCATTTAAATGATGGAAAGGGACAGAATAGATTAACACATATATCAGAAAGCCCTTTACTATCCCTGAAGCCTAGATATTAGTAGCCTATGCAGTTTGCATAAGAATATTTTCTTCTTAACACTTGTCCGCAGGTAGGTAGTTTCTGTTCTGTGGTTCATAATGATGGTTTGACGTTCAGAAATGCAGTTGCATGAAGGGAAAGAAATCCTGACTGCCTGTCAGACCTTTTTATTTGAGCTCTATTATTTAGAAAATAACCCTATATCTACAGTGCTGTGTTAAAGAATTGGATCCTTCCTGATTTGTGCTGTGCTTTAGTCTCACGCTTAATGGTGTCAGACAAACAAAATGCAACATGGAATATAAGTTTATGTGTAAAATCATCCCATATAAGTGAGACAAAATGCATTCTTGAATAACTCCTTCAGTGCAGCCATATGGGACAGTTTGTGTGTATAAACTGCTCTTTATAGGTCCTGCAATGAGATCTCAGTGGGTTCAAGTTTTGATTACCCCACTAAATTGTCTGTATTTTATTTCCTTTGAGCCGTTCAGAGGTGGACCTAATCTTATGTTTGGAATCATCATTATCTTACCGCATGACCCAGTTGTGCTTCAGCTTTAATTTACAGACTGATAACCTGACATTCACCTTCAAATTTTAATAAAAATTGGATTCAGTGCTGTCTAAATTATGGCAGGTTGTCCTGTTTCTGAAGCAGCAAACAACTTCATACTGCCCCGGCCATGCTTTACTGTAGATATAATACTGTTTTAGAGAATGTTGCACAGACTCATTGAGTTTCAAAGAGTTCAGCCGTTCACTTTTGACTCATGAGCAATATTTTCTCAAAAAGATTATTAAAAAAAAAAAAATCCTCCAAAACTTGCATTTTGTGTTTACTCATGCATTTGTTTTATTTAATTTCATGTGTTGTGAAACACAATTTATTATAGAAGGAACCGAGGGAGGGTGTGCATGTGTGTGCCAGCGGGTGTGTTTGTGCGTGTGTGTGTGTGTGTGTGTGTGTGTGTGTGTGTGTGTGTGTGTGTGTGTGTGTGTGTGTGTGTGTGTGTGTGTGTGTGTGTGTGTGTGTGTGTGTGCTTGTTGGTTATATTCCTTGAATATGAACACAAGCGAATCTGATTTTCTGTCTGTAACATAAAAGCATGAATCCAGATCAAATCACAGAGATTGTAAATAGCAAAATTCAACAATAAGCTGAGGTTTATTTTCTGTAGAGCTGTGCCATAAAACTCAAAACTACTACATAAATGTGAGCCAAATTGGTGCACTGGGTTGCATTTTCATTTATTGGTTTAATCCGTAAATGAAAATAACACCTTAAAAAAAATGTTTTGAGTTGTATTGAGTCAAAAACTGCCATGCTCAGTCACTTTAGAAAATTACTTGGTCCTTCTTTTATAATTTCCTTTTATTCTGTATTTTCATGTCATGGGTTGACAACAAATATTAAGATTGATACAAGCACATGCCTTTTCTTCAAATCAAAGAAGTCCAAACATAACCATTTTATATTACTTTACAGTCTCTATTCATGGTCATTCATCTCCAGCTGACAGCTAATGTGGGAAATTTTATACAAAAAAAGCTGTGCTGGTTCAGTTTGTAAAAAATGCACTCAGTGTGATTTGATAACAGCACCCATATGCTTACATTTCATGAACATGTACGTAAATTTCAATTCCTTCAGTGTTTGAGGTCTTAGAAAGAGACCATGTGGTAACGACAATGAACCTGGATTGCTTACATTTACTGTCAACTACTCTGAGTATTCCAAAGGGATTGAAACTGTCAAGACAGTCTTAAGACTGTCTAAGTAAGACTGTCTTATATAATGGTTACTCAGACAGTCTTACCTGAGTAAGAGTGTCTTAGACTGAGGAAGACCATATCAGCTCTTTCAGAACTGTGGTTCCCCACACTGCACAATGTTTGAGGGGTGCAATGAAAAGTAGCACTACCGTAAGTTGAGTTGGTCAGCGACTGTCTGTCAAGGTAAGTCTTCTTTGGCAGTGACATCCCTGTGAAGAGTGCAGAAATTCTGACGTTTAACTGGATGTTTGCTTTCTAATCTCAAATGTTGAATTGAACAATTAAGCCATTTGTCTTCCTTTCCCGCCATACAGAACGATACCAGAGATGACACAGGTGATTCCAAGGTGATTGTCCTTGAGTGTTCACTATGCATGTAATATGATAGGTGCACTCATTTCACATGGTGTATCAACAAACCCCACCTGCATGTCAACTCGGATGGTGTGCCACATCATTAGTCACCTGACAAATCCTTTTATGTATGGATATGTCGCTGAGTGGAGAGATAGTGTCAGTGTCAATAAAACAAGATTTTCTCATTTTTTCATGTCGTGGAAGGACAGTATTATGAGTTGCTGGAATATTGATCGGAGGTAGGAGTTATTGAATGAAGTTAAGATAACCCTGGGTTATAAAGCAAATAAAGTAGTGCTGAATTTTAACTCAATTTATTGCAAAATTTAACAGAACAAAGACTGAACTTTACAGCTAGTGTGTTTTCAACAGGCAGGTCAAATGCCACTGCTTGAGAGCCGAAAAGATTCCAAATCAGAGCTCAGAACTGCAATCACTTGTTTAAAAGCATAATTTTTCATCTCTCTCAGCTCATAGAAGAGCACCAAAGCTTTTTATCTCATCACAAATCACAACTCAGAAAAAAATCGTAATATTTATGAAGACATGTTTTTTTCATGACTGTTGAATATCCAAAAATAAAAGTAGAATTTTCTTCTTCTGATATATTGCATGCTTATCAGACTTCCAATAGGATTAATGTCCTCAAATTCAACCTCATTGTAACGCCGACTGAACAAAAGATTTCTCATGATAAGCAACAATCAGCCATCAAAGCAGAACAGAAGTGAAAATTCAACATCTACATACCCGCAATGGATATTAATTCACTTTAGCCGGACTCATATTTTTCAAAAAAATTAATTCTGCTGACTGATTTGCTTTTGTAATAACCTAATAGTATGCCACTGCCATGCTCACTCAACTGGAACTGATAGGGAGAAGCAAATATCGATTGAGAGGTCCTCACCATGTGCCGACAGATTTATAGCAGAGTAATTTTTGTGCTTTTTTGTTTTGTTTTGTTTTTAGTCTAGGAAGCTTCTCTATAATAATAATAAAAAAGAAATATATTAAGTGAAAAGAACTGAAAAGAGCTGGATTAGATGAATATTTGAAAAAGAAATGAGAAAGGTTTGAAGTCTCTTAATCACCTTAAAATCATTGACTGTTAATACAAGTATAGCTTTGTGTAGAAATACAGATACTTTAATGGGGGCCTGGCCTAAAGAATGGTGTGGATGACCTTTTCAGGTGAGCTATGACCATGACATTTGTCTCAGCTACAATCTGTATCCATCTTAAAACATGATGCCAGTTTGTTTTCAGCAGAAGTGACATTGCACTACATTTTACTCAGTGTGTAAGATGGAGTGGACATTTCAAAAACAAGCATATTCTGATTTGTCATTCACACATGCCCACACACTCCTGCTCCAGTCTAAGCTGACAATGTTACAGCTATTGTTTGTCCTCTGAATAAACGAAAGCCTTGTGCATTAAAGAAAGTATCACGGCAAATTATTTATTTATTCACTGAGTTTTTTTTTTTTTTTCAATAACAAGTAATATGTCCCTGTCAGGATTGGTTTTGTTTTACAATTTTTCTTCCTTGGCTAAAGCAGAAGGAAGGGGCGGGAGGCAGCTGGAGAGGCGGAGGAGAAGAGATGCATCAGCCTGCAATATGCCAGGATTTCCTCTGATGCAACACTTCTGTTTTTACTGTGAGTAATGTTGTTTTGTTGCATGTTACTTTCAATGCACATGCAGTTTGGCACACTGCATAAACACTTAAAGCATTTTGTAACCCCAACATCAACAGACGAAGCTACTACAGCTTGTAAAAATGTTACCATGTAGTAGCATCTGCAAACATAGCCCCATCAATCTGAACAACGCCATATAGAAGACTTACGAGATTATTTTGGACTGGAGGTGAGTGAGAAAGCACCACAGATGGTGGTGATTGAATGGAATATCTGTCAATCAAATCAACACTGACTCACTTTACAGCTACAATGATCAATATTTTCTATTAACAGTTGTTCAAAATACATATAGAATGAATCATGTTTGTAGTCATCACAAACATTGCAGTGTTTTATAAGCCAATTACGTCACTCGTTCTGTCTCAAAGTTGTCGTTAACTTTATGTTCAGCAGCAGGAGACTGTTGCATTTATTGAACAAGCTCCAGTTTACTAACTGTAGGCCACCTGCTCAGCACCAAGCACCGGGCCAACCGTCCAGCCCAAGTGCCAGACAACAACATCAATATTTTAGGATTCTGGATGCCCATGGGTTATTTTTAATGCTGATTTTTTTTTTTTCAAATTGTCTCTTAATATAATACTTGTGCTTGTCAAATATATGAGAATGAGGTAAGATTGTGGTTTGGCAAAAGGTGGATAAAGGAGAATTTAATTTCTGTGATATATACACTGGACAAAGGCAAAAAGATGGTGATGAAAAGCAATGACACAACTAACATTGGCTTGCACATATGGGACTAAAATTGAACAATAAACATAAGTCTTGTGTCAGCATTCAAATGTTCTATTGCCTGTTATTAGCAAAAT
This sequence comes from Antennarius striatus, assembly GCF_040054535.1. NCBI lineage: Eukaryota > Metazoa > Chordata > Actinopteri > Lophiiformes > Antennariidae > Antennarius > Antennarius striatus. Next base: position 2,391,256 of record NC_090780.1, on the reverse strand, counting down.
TGACTTTTGGTGTAGATGAGTTTAGCTTTTCAGCGCCATGTCTTGTCAATGTGTACAAACTGATGATGGAATAGAAATAGTTTCCCCAGCCAATCATTCAATTTATTCTACCTTTCTTAGTGTGTAGTCCCATAACCTAATCCCTTTTGGTGGAAATTTGATTTCACACTGTGTGTTAAAAACTAATCCTCCTGCAAAAACAGGACCATAGATATTGTAGATACATCTGGAAACAGAAAAAAAAACCACACTAAAAGGCTACTCAGCTCAGACTTCACCATCAAAATGTCAACAGGACATGTGCATACTTTCATTTGTTTTTGCAACACTTGAGCTGCCAAACACATTTTTACCCTTCACGCATGAGGAGAGCCTTTTAAGTGCTTCTCCTTCAAGTGCAATGCCTATGCTGTGTTTACACCTAAAACCCCTTCACTCGATCAGAGGTGGTTTTTCACTCAGTGCGCATCAGTAAAAACCTTCCCAGAAACACAACTGCACAAAGTTTTATCGCAGAGGCTACTTGAGGTGGGTGTTGAAGCGTTGTTTTTTTTTAATCAACTACAAATAAATAGTTCAGAAAACACACAGGAGCATCAGAGCTGGTAAGTAATCACATTTATTGCAATAAAAAAAAAACCCACCAACAAACAACATTATTCATGCACATAAACATGACCAACAAAAATAGCTTTGGTAGTGATAGCTTCAAGAGATGAGCAGTTGATGCGTTTTTAGAGTTCAGCAGTTAGTGTGTATCTAGAGGGTATATTTAAAACCCTTGCCTTTGATTTAGTGTTTGAGCTATTTCTAAGTCATCAGCCGTGTGCATGCATGGCACACACACACACACATATAAACACCCCTGACATTATCAGGCCTACACAGAAAAAAAGTGTTTACTCTTGAAACTCCACTCACTCCCTCAGCTCAAATATTTAGACTGAGTATCAAGCTCTTTCCTTTGAATTGAAGTAATTGGTTGGCGTTTGAATTCAAACTTCCCAGACAGAAGATTCCTACAGAGTCTGGGGTCCAGAGAAGTATGCTAGCCTTAAAAATGTATAGTTTGCCTTCTGCTTTTTTAGTATTCTATCAGTAAATTCATATGAAAGAGTTGTCTCTCTCTTTTAAAGTCACCCCGACCTCTACTCATTGGTGTACACTTGCTCTTTCTCCCTTTCTATGCAAAGGTCCTGAGTGTGCCTGTGGGCAGCTATTAATGAGGAACTATGTGGTGAGTCTTATTAAACCTTAATGGCAGGCAGGCACCTGCACGGATGTCTATATGAGTTGAGCTCAGCCAATCATCAACACAGAGAATCTCTAATTCACAGTGTGGAAAAGGTCCCCTGGCAGGATGGTTCTGTGATCTTCCATCTGAAGTTTGCTCTGAAACAGCCAATTTTAAAGTCATGTAAAATGTTTGTGCTCGTAGATGCATGCTGCTCTGAGGTTTATCTTGTCAAGTTTGCATGGCATGATCTACCGGTGAAGAGCAGAAAACAGATTGCATATGTTGCACGGATCACACAGAGGATAAAGTGAATTTATTGAACAGAGGTTTGAATTTGATGAAGCTGATTCAGCTTCTCACACACCAGAAGAGCAACAACGACAGCATTTAAAACTCATCCAGAGCATCAGGAAGAGGTTGACCATTGTTGCTCATGTGACCAAGTGACACTCACAGGATTGTTGTATAATAAATAAAAAGATAGTCACAGCTCATAAAAAATTTTTTTAACGATTCCAAAGTACGACAGAATCCAGTTTAAACGCAGCGGGAATTTGCAATCAATACAAAAATAGGAATGAGGTCAGTTGTGCATATAACTATAGATTAATAAGCAAAGGAAATGAATTGTAAAGCTATCAGCGCGTAGAATCAAAAAATTATCTTCAAGGTCCCATATTGTGTTTTTTTTTAAATTTATGTCATTCAGCTGATAGAAAGTCCAACTACACAGTATTTGAAATATCTTATCCCAAACTGATCCATGGTCCTCAATACCTTTGATTGAATATTGATTAAATCACGTTCATTCCAAAACAATTTGTTTAATGGGCATGCCTCTGAGCTCCCTCTATCAACACACACCTCACCTCTGCGTTCACCGTCCGCCCACACTTACCATAGTGTGGAACTTTTCTATCTTTCAGTAACTTTGTTACTACGTATTTCGCTCTTATTTTTCTCTTGTTTTTCATTCTTATTTTTCATGATATAACTTATTTTTCTTCTGCGCAAAGCGTGGAGCTACTTTCTGAGTCAGCTGAATGTGACTCCATTGTGTAAAAACGAGATGTCTGGTCAAACTGAGACCAGGTGAGAACATTGCGGAAGATTTGTGGAGAAAAACACTCAGTGTTTGCAAATGGGACGGAAATCAGTGCAGACGACAACAGATGATTACAGACAAGAGGTAATTAAAGCTGTGTTTTACGACTGTCGTGACGGACAATAATGATCACTGGCTAACAATACCGGGGAGCTAAGGTAACACAGTCTAATGAAACATGGGATGTTATCGCAAAGATTTCATTCATTACTTCAGGAAGAGTTTGTTTTCCAGATTCTAGGAGTTGGAAGGGTTAGGGAGGACCACTAAGTATATGTAGAGACCTGAAAAAAAATATGTTTTTCATAATAGGACATCTTCAACAGTATGAGAAGTGGATATTTTCTGAACAAATTAAAGTTGTTCCAAAGCTCTCAAACTTTCCTTTTCACAGCAAGGTAAGCTGACTCAAACCAGTTATATTTACACCTGATTCACCTTTTTCAATGCAGAAAAAAGGTGTTACAAAGAAAAATAACCAGAAATGAAAATGGGTGACTTTAGTGAAGAAAAGCACGCTAGAAATTTTAAGTGTGGGAAAAATGCTGTTTGACCTTACCAATGTCCATCCTGACAAACACCTGACGGGTGTGCCATCTGACATCATTCTCTGATCTGTCTGAAGGTTTTTTCAGTTCATCTCACAGAAAACTGAAGAAAAACATGTAAAATAACATACTGTGCAGTTTTACATTTATGGGTAGAATAAAGAGAATTAAGTTGGGGATTTGTGTGTTGTGTGGCTCATGGTGTCACCCGTGCTCTATAGTACAGTGGGTTTCTATTTGCATAGAATTGTTCTGTGGGTCTCAAAGGCATAAAAGTATGAGGGGAAGTCTCTCTGTGTGTGTCTATGTGTATCTTTTTGTGGAAGTCAGGTGAACGATGATGGATTTCCAGAGCTATTTTGATCAAAGAATTTTGTGATACAAAAGACTTCTTTGGGTACAACAGAAGAGGCCACTCTGCTTTAAATGCCACAGAGTAAGAAGAGTCTTTCTGTCTATTGTCCCTGTATATAGAGGATGCCTGGCAGGTCTCTATTCATTCCAGGAGAAATGGAGAGATCTGGAATGACTCGTGCATGCCTTGAGGAAGATGAATTAGATTAAAGTTGTTAAATGGAAAGATTTTTTTTTCTCCCAGTGATTCTTTGTGCGTGTGTGTGTGTGTGTGTGTGTGTGTGTGTGTGTGTGTGTGTGTGTGTGTGTGTGTGTGTGTGTGTGTGTAGTACAAGGCAGGTGCATTTCCTGGTATTTGATGATGTGTAGACTGTAGTTCAGCATAAATCTCAGTTTAGCAGATTGTGAGGGGCGGAGCAAAGCAAACCTGGATTGAAAGGTCAACAAAAATATTGCTTTTATAGTTACTTATTACGTATATATGTCTTGATTGCATTGATTTGATTGAGTTTTGTTAATTGCACTTTGTGACTTAGTTTCTGGTCAGTATCACACCAGCATTCAAAGTGAAACTCCCGGCAGTAACTCTGTGAACCCAACAAGAATTTTGTCATCGCAATGTAGACATCACCAGGCTATCATCATCACCATCGTGTTCCATATTTCCCTCGGGATCAATAAAAGTATTTGTCTTCTCTTTTTATAGGTTTGCTATCTTCATTGCATGACAGTCATTTGACAGAGCTTGACATTTAAGGCTGTTGGAGTGAGGCCTAGAGTTCATCTTGTGTTGTTTTTTTCTAGTGGCAGTCAAAAGGAAAAGAAAGTTAAGTACAAATCTATCAGATATACAACACATTTGATCACTTTCACCCTGATATAAATATGAGTGTTCTGATTTTCTGTTCCTCAGTTTGGTGGTGTACAAACTGCACACTGATGTATGAATGTGACTCCAGCAAGTAAACTAAAAACAACAACATTTTGGTCATGAACAAACTGTCAGCATGTACACTAAACTGTTAACGGTGCAAATTCTGACACCATAAGCAAATATCCGAGCTCAGAATCTGAAGATCATCCTCCCATCGAGTTAATTTGGTGACTTTTTAACCCTTGCTTTCTTACGTATCATACTTTTAACTTTCCCTAGCCGTCTTTTCACTGGCCCCTTTTTGAAAAAAATTGACTACTTTTCATTGAGGAACATTTTCTGTATCCTACATTATTTAAATCAGTTTATTGTTGGCATCTCTAGGTGATGCACTGTTGAATAAACTTTTTTTTTTTTTTACAAGCATGACTGTTGGATTTGCTGTCTTGACTGTAATTTAGATGTGTCTGTTGATGGGCTACTTTTGTCTCAAAGATTCTCCAAAATCACCCACAAGCCTTACACCCACAGGTCCCAGTTGCACCCTACTGCTGAGAATCTATGAGAATCTAGAAACAAGTTTCGAAGGAAAAACAATTCACAAATCATTTCATTTTGGAATGCCAAAATATTCCAAGAAATAAGCACCTTCCACATGCATTGTTAATGTCTTAATGAAATAATCATTATTCCTTTTGACCTAAAAATGATATTTCAAAAATTTATAAGGCAAGCTGAGGTCATTTGAAATACATCTAACCCAAAAGATATACCCTAATCAAGTCAACCCAATATTAATGAGAATCAATCAACCAATAATGTAATAAAATCATTGCTTACTACAAGAGCATACCTAACTAATATGTGCAACGCAGTGGTCGTTATAATCGTGTGTGTGTGTGTGTGTGTGTGTGTGTGCGTGTGCGTGTGCGTGTGTGTGGGTGTGTGTGTGTGTCACAGTGCTGAGATGCAGCATTGCTTTTCAGTGTGAAATAAGTGAAACATTTACACTGAGCATTTGGTATCATGACAACATCAGAGGGCACAATGATACACCTGTGACCTTCCTTTCTTTTAGATAAAATTAATGAATGTGTCCCATTAAGAAATGATGAAAAGAATTAGCCAAGGTGAAACTAATTGGTCACATTTATAAAAGATTATATGTATATATTTTGTTTTGATAGAAAGCGATATTAAAAAAACAGAAACGGGGTCAAGCGACAATTCAAAAACCTTTTTATTCCTTTTAGAAACACCGTTGCTAATTTACAAAAACAAATTACATAAAAAATGTTTTCACACACATATGAGATTTGAAAAAAAAATTTTTTTTAAGTACATTTCTCTTTTCAAAGCTAATTATGACTGCCTGCACTTTTCAGCTGTAGTGGTTTGTTTTGTTTGCAGTTGGATTCTGCAATTTGAATTCAACAAATAACTTTTTTTTTGTTTCATTTTAGATACGTTCGTTTTCTTCATACTGAAAATTTGACATAAATGTTGTTGATATATACGGTGGTACATGCCGTGTAGGGGCTTGTCCCTCCATGTCGTCTCCTCCTCCTCCTCCTCAGGTTTCTGCTGTCTAAGGCATTCACTGAGCAGTTCATCTGTTGGGGCCATCTTCCTGATGTACTCTTGGATTTTTGATGTCTCATCCTGGACAGTGGCCCTGATGCTCACTAGTCCTCGGCCTCCCTCTTTCCGCTTAGTGTACAGCCTCAGGATGCTGGACTTGGGGTGAAACCCTCCATGCATGGTGAGGAGCTTTCTCGTCTTGATATCTGTGGCTTCTATCTCCTCCTTTGGCCAGCTTATGATCCCAGCGGGGTATCTGATGACAGGCAGTGCATACATGTTGATGGCTCGGACCTTGTTCTTACCATTCAGCTGACTTCTCAGGACTTGCCTTACTCTCTGGAGGTATTTGGCTGTGGATGACTTGCTTGCGGCCTCCTCATGATTGCCATTAGCCTGTGGGATTTCAAGGTATTTGTAGCTGTCCTGGTATCTCCTATCCTGCCCCCTGGTAGGTCAACCCCTTCAGTTGTGATCATCTTGTCTCTTCTTGATACCATCTGGCCACATTTGACATGTATATAAATAAATAAATATATACACAGTATATGTATATATATATATATATATATATATATATATATATATATATATATATACATATATATATATATATATATATATATATGTATATATATATATATGTATATATATATATATATACAGTATATATCAGGCACTCTCTTTTACAAAAAAATAATCTAATTAATTACAGGATTTGAAATTAATTAATCTAATTAATCACATTTCAATCTCATGCCTGCTAAAGGCCCCCAAATAAAGAATTTGAATTCTAAGACATTACAAAATTGTAGTGCATGACTAATGTAGCAAGATTCCAGGCTACATTAATTAAAGATATTAGCTTTCGGACTAGTCAATCAGAAGACCAATTCGACTCATGGAGGTAGCGGTGCAATGAACCACACAAACACAGAACTTTATGTGCAAATAGTATGTTATATTAATTTGTGAAGAAAAAAATATATATACAGTGAACCCCAATATTCACTCTCTGCAGAAGGAATAAAATTAACTAAAGTAAATTACATTTCAGATAAATGTATGATGTCATAAATGTATGATGTCATACACCACGTGACAAGTTCACACTAGTGTGGAACCTAACGTCCTTTGATATGGTAAGAATAAACAAAATATTAATAATAAGAAAAATATTAATAATAACCAAAATAACCATCGAATATTACTATGGTAACATTCATCCTGGTTACACTAATCAATATACTACACCAAGAAGAGAAGATTTGAAATCCAAATTTTTATAGTTTAAGTGTGCTTTATAAATGAAATGCAACAGAAAAAAAGGCAAAATACATCAGCAAACAATGAGGCCAGGTGCATTTCTCAAAAATGTAATACAAATACAGTTAAATAAAATAAAATTCAGAAATAAAACAAGGCTGAGTCTCAAATAGGCACATAAGCAGACTCTCAATCAAAATGAATACTAAAGCTGACTCAAGACAGCAATTCAAAATGAATAGTATAACATGCCTCTAAATAAGGCAACATCAATTTCCTTTAAGGCTAAGCTAATGTTCAACTTTGTCCTTGATATGTTTTGCATTTAAATGATACGTTCGGCTGGAGCTGCTTCGGTGATATGAAAATTCTCTTTTACAAAAGGTACAAATAATAATAATGATAATAGATTAGATTTATATAGCGCTTTTCTGGACACTCAAAGAGACTTTACATCGGATCCATTATTCATTCACTCCTCCGTCATACCTGGTGGTGATAACTACGTGTGTAGCCACAGCTGCCCTGGGGCAGATTGACGGAGGCGTCTACAGGCCAGAATCACTGCGTTTTTGTTGAAAGTTCCGTCTTTGTTCTTTTTAGAAACAAACTTTCCGCCCAAAGGTCCGAGTGGGCTTGCCTCGCTCTCCTGTGTCGCGTCCATCTCTGTTGTCAGTCACCCTGCTTTTGACAAGTGGCTCAGGTAGGAAGTGACGTCACTGCAGCCTACGGGTCACTCAATGGGACAAATTTAAAATGCTTGCGTATTGACTTGCAACTCGCAATTCTTCTTTTCCTTTGGGCTTTTCCCTTCAGGGGTCGCCACGGCGAATCAATTGCCTCCATCTAACCCTGTCTTCTGCATCCTCTTCTCTCACACCAACTACCTTCATGTCCTCTTTCACTACATCCATAAATCTCCTCTTTGGTCTTCCTCTAGGCCTCCTGCCTGGCAGTTCAAAACTCAGCATCCCTCTACCAATATATTCACTATGTCTCCTCTGGACATGTCCAAACCATCTCAGTCTGGCCTCTCTGACTTTATCTCCAAAACCTCTAACATGTGCTGTCCCTCTGATGTACTCATTCCTGATCCTATCCATCCTGGTCACCTGGTCCTCTCCCTCAGTGACACTGTCTCGAGACCAAACAACATCGCTGGTCTCACCACAGTTTTGTACACCTTTCCTTTTATTTTAGCTGAAACTCTTCTATCACACATCACACCTGACACTTTCCTCCACCCATTCCATCCTGCCTGTACACGCTTCTTCACCTCTTTTCCACACTCTCCATTGCTCTGGACTAAGTACTTCAAATCCTCCACCTTCTTGATCTCTTCTCCCTGTAACCTCACTCTTCCACTTGGGTCCCTCTCATTCACACACATGTACTCTGTCTTACTGCGGCTAACCTTCATTCCTCTCCTTTCCAGGACAAACCTCCACCTCTCCAGCTTCTCCTCCACCTGTTCCCTGCTCTCACTGCAGATCACAATGTCATCTGCAAACATCATAGTCCATAGAGATTCCTGTCTAACCTCGTCTGTCAGCCTGTCCATCACCATGGCAAACAAGAAGGGGCTCAGAGCTGATCCCTGATGCAGTCCCACCTCCACCTTGAACTCCTCTGTCACACCTACACACACCTCACCACTGTCTTACAGTCCTCATACATGTCCTGCACCGCTCTAACATACTTCTCTGCCACTCCAGACTTCCTCATACAATACCACAGTTCCTCTCTGGACACCCTGTCATCAGCTTTCTCCAGATCTACAAAAACGCAATGCAGCTCCGTCTGGCCTTCTCTTAATTCCGTTAATTTTTATAGCGCATTAATTTTTAGCGTAATTAATCAATCTAATTAACGTCTTAAAGTAACAGCCCTAATATATATATATATATATATATATATATATATATATATATATATATACACACAGTATATAGTGCTCTTGCGCATTTGCACATCAACACTCGCGACTTCACCTCATCTCGGATTTTTGGAAGGCAGTCATGTGATACCATACGTGCATTCTATTGATTGACGTGCGCTCGTTTCCGTGAGTCTCAGACTGACGTGAGTGTTTTAAACAGTCAATAAAAGTGTGGGAAAAGGTAATAAAGATCGAAGTTGGTTTAATATCAGTATTAGAAATGTTCATAAATGTTTAAATTACAATAAATAATAAGATAACTGTCGCTCTATCGCGAAATTCGTTAGTCACGTGTGATTCCTGGAACACATTAACCGCGAGGAACAAGGGCACCATGTATACTTTTTTTTAAAAATTTATGCTGTAAATGCACACACACACACACACACACAAATATTCTCATACTCTCTCCCTCCTCCAGCCTCCTTTACTGATATTATATCATGTTTTATTCCATGTTTTATGTGGCTTGTAGAGTGAGGAATTCTATAACTCAATGTGTCAGAGTACTGCAATGGCTTCTGGCTGGATTCCATTCCCTCCACTAGCACTGAAGACCAGGTAGCCTTGAAGTATAGCGTGTGAATGTTTCCTCCTCTGTCCTGAGTATAAATCAGTCTCAGCACTAGTGAATAAGCTGCTGCCAGCATTTGAAAGGACACATGAATCTCTGGCCTCGTGAAAGTATGAAGAAACAGAAATGTAGCCAAGGGTAACCCGAAGAGATGTGTTGTTTTGTTGATGGATGGATGGATGGATGGATGGATGGATGGATGGATGGATGGATGATAGATAGATAGATAGATAGATAGATAGATAGATAGATAGATAGATAGATAGATAGATTCTGTAGATTTCTGAACATTCTCTTCAAGAACAAGGCAGTCAGAGACTGCAACATCCCGCGACACACCTGACCTACTTTCATAATGGTCGCAGCAATGAATTCTATATTGTACTATCGAGTATTGGGCTTTTCGAGTAGGTGACCACTGCTAGAGGTATACTGTAGCTGACAGACTCAGGATAATCTACAATATTGTTATGGTCATTTTAATGTTGAAAGACACCAGTCAGTGTACTGTGTCTTAAATACTAGACTAAGGGAAGAAGTGAGCATTTTTGAGCAGCAGTATGGTTTCATGCCAAAAAAGAGTACTACAGATGCAGTATTTGCTTTGAGGATGTTGATAGAGAAGTACAGAGAAGGCCAAACGGAGCTGAATTGTGTTTTTGTAGATCTGGAGAAAGCTGATGACAGGGTGCCCAGAGAGGAACTGTGGTATTGTAAGTAAGTAAGTCTGGAGTTGCAGAGAAGTATGTGAGAGAGGTGCAGGACATGTATGAGGACTGCAAGACCTTACACTGTGATTGCTCAGTTACCAAACAAAGGCTTTTTCTCTTTTTTTACTGAATTGGAGGAAGACATCTCTTCTGAAACAGGTAGTTTTTCATTTCCAGATCATTCACCACTGCCGTCAAGAACACACACTGCCTCTGCATTACACTCATCATAATCAAACCCATCATATACGGCTTCATATGTATCAGATTTCACAAAATATGACCATTGAAATCCCCACACACAAATAAAGACTTGACTCTAAGACTCTTAGAGACAGCACAAAACAGATCAACATAGAATGAGTCCTTAGCACCTTCGTACTGACCCACCTGAGGGGCATATACAGAGAAAACGGTCAGAGATAACTAACATTGATCTTAATATCACATATACGATCTGAGATCCATTTGAGCTGCGCTTCCCACTTGCAAGCAGAATTCCAATATCACCAGAGCATTTGTCATTTACAGACTGAAGGAACTTATTATCTGGAGTCCTTCCCACCAATCATGCAGGATGTAAAGAAATGCCTCCCCATCTTGCCTGTTGCAGAATAAGAATAAGAATAAGAGCTTAGATTTTATTTATCCCTGTAGCTAAATTATTTTTCCACTCTTTGTTATTCCATTTTCATACATGTATATATGAACACACATACGCACACACACAAGGGGGCCTATAGGCAGGCAAATAGGGAGAGGGTGATGGTAGAGGTGCGGCAGCCAAGTTGTGTTGCCCCCCTTCAGAGCAAGTTGTTGGGGGACGGTGCCTTGCTCAAGGGCACTTCAGCAGTGCCCACGTTTGACACCATCCCTACTGCTGACAACACTTCCATTTTTCGGACAGTACCACATACAGAAAAGATGTCTCACACAGAATTGCTAAGACAGGAATATGCACATAAGTACTCTTGCTTGAGCAAAAAGTGGCAACAGACACCAAGAGGACATCATGATAAACTCCAAAATGCCAAAACATAAAGTAAAGTTAAAGTTTTTAGTCAAAAAAAAAATCTAAAAGAAACTATGACCACATATAAACATAACAGCTGCCAGCAGGCATCATGTGTAATGCATTCTTCAGATCAAATGTATCTGAATCACCCACAATGAAAACCCCGGTAGCGTTCTTGGCTATGTTAAACTGTCGAACTTCCCTATCGGCCACAAAAATACACTGAATAAATGCTACATATTTTTTAAGCCTTATACTGCTGATAGCACTACAATTCAAGCTCAGGCAACCATACTTGTTGGCACATGCTTTACGGTAGGGTATTTTGTTATAAAACATTTTTTAAAAACTTCAACAAATAAATATGCTATCAATTGTCAGCCCTTTTACGTTTTAAAGTCAATAAGAATAAAAATGAGTAAACTTTTATTCGTCCCACAGTGGGGAAATGCTTGCTTGATTGTGGCAGCAGGGAAGAGGGCTTTCAGACATACATACATATCTGTGCATGCATAGATATGCATATTAACAATTCAATAATTTCAATAATTCAATAATAATTACAGTCACCACTTTACAATTTAAACCTAAAAAAACTACTAATTTACAAAGTACACTGGTCAACAGACTGTGTGTGTAATTGATTGTTTTTTGGTGGACTGGGAGCAGTGCTGGTTACGCAGTCTGACTGCCATAGGGAGGAAAGACCTGCGTCAAGACCAACCATAAGTTAATTTGAATCTTGGCTCAACAGTCAACATCAGTCAAATATAATTATTTGATTTACTCCATGGGAGTACACTGGACTTCATTTGACTCAGTCATTGTTGCATCTGTGCAGCTAAATAAGATCATAAGGACCGTCACGTCATTACATGTTCATTACGGCACATGGGAGTATAATGACAGGTGAGTTGACTTTCTCAACAGGGTTCACAGAGATTACGCTTAAATATTAATGTACTGTACATGCAGAGAAACTTTGAAGAATATAAATCAGTTTGATGTTGGTTGATCACTGCATCAGGTATCATGAAGTTGCCATATATTAAAGCTATACTTTTAATCTCAGCCTTTAAGAGAACTACAGTATATATTGCACAGGAAAATGCCACAAAATTCAGATCATATATGGAGGGATCTGTGGTGAATATCCTTCATATTTCACAATGTACATAAACAAACTAAAACCACATTTTGAATAGTGAACCTAGAAAAATATCAGAGATGCATTAAAGAATGTATTCCAAATTCTGCCTTACATTGATAGATAGATAGATAGATAGATAGATAGATAGATAGATAGATAGATAGATAGATAGATAGATAGATAGATAGATAGATAGATAGATAGATAGATAGATAGATAGATAGATAGATAGATAGATGCAACAGGCACCCCTCCAGTGGGAACATTTGTACACAAATCATTGCCAATCTGAATATTTATTAATTTTCCGAACCACTTCTTCCATGTTCGTGGGTCACTGGGAACCAGTGCTGGAGCCTATCCCAGTGGATGTACGGGTGAAATGCGGGGAGACGCTCCGGACAATTTGCCAGCACTTATATCAGAGCCACATGAAAGATGAACAAACGCTCACACACACACACTCACACCTACGGACCATTTGGAACCGGTAGATTTCAGTTTTCTCCTCATACTGACTCCAAACTTTTCTGTTTGCTGACCCAAAACCTTTCTGTTTCATTTTTCCCCATCCCACCTTCCTCTACCATGAGCAACCCGTCACAGCACTCTGTAATTACAATGTTGTCCACTGCAGATTGAACACATAGTGTGTTTATCTCATGAAAAGCTAACTAGATTTAAGCCTTGAGAAACATGTACAGCCTGCCCTTCCTCTTGCTGTAGTGTTTCTGTTTTCCGAACAGCATATTTACTAAAATGGTCTGTACACTCACAGTACACAGTACACTCTTCATGTCCTTCTTAGCTCATTTCTTTTGTCCCACAACAGAAGAGTCTATCAAGAGCATGATCCAGGCTTTACGTAAGGCAAGACAAACAATAGAAAAATGAAACCCAAGATGTTTTGAGTTTGGGGGGCACCCAGTATAAAATGTCAAGCTAATTACACATCACAACTCAATTTCTGTGCACATTTTGCTTTCACCAACCATGCTAAATTATTGTATAAAACAATTAAGGCTGAGTTTTATTGGGTTTTATCAAATAATATCTTCAATATAAAATCACACCATTATAAATCTGACTATATACCGAGCCTTTCTTGTTTGTTGCAGCAACAGTTTGAGATTAGTATATTATGAATGTTGGTAAAAGTTCCTTTGTGATTATGCCTCCTGAAGTGGTGAGAAAATCAATCAATCAATCAATCAATCAATCAATCAATCAATCAATCAATCAATCAATCAATCAATCAATCAATCAAGTAATCAATCACATAAAGATTCAGATTTTTAAAATATTAATGAAATGATTAAGGTAAACTCAACTATACATTAAAATTTGCATTTCACTGCTGCACCAGCTGCTGTACCAGTAACTCAAGACTGTTTATTTGAGACAAATAAACAGTCTTGAGTTATTGTAATTTAGACAGTGGTTGTTAGCTTAGTTTACTTTTTTTAATACAATGACTCACAAATAGTGGGGCACACTCTCTAAGGGTGGTGCGATGAGGTGTTTGAGGGGTGTGTGTGACCCTGGGGAACATGTACGGCAACCCATAGTTTGCTTTTTCTTTGATCTACCAGAATAAACTGTAATTGCACATCCACTACAGTAGGTGGCAGTGGTACTTTCACGTCTACATGTAATGTGCCATTAACTTTAATTACTAGAGCATGCACAAGGAGAATTAGCTCCTCTGCTATGGTGTAGGGTTTTTCTTTGTCAGTGAGCTCACACACGCTCACACACACAAACACAAACACACACACACTCACAAACACACATACACACACGCACACACACCAAAGATCATTAGAGCATGTACGAAAATGTGTTCTTCTTTATTTCAGAAAGCAATTAGGAAGCACTGATTTAATGACTAAAGAATTCTCTGTGCAAGATGCACATTAATCATTTTCTGAGCATTTTCCGCACGTAAGTCAAATATACGAAAACTTAAAGTCTGTTTTGAACAGAATAACATTATGCACAATCAACTTCATCTGAAAAACTCCATGCCTACCCAGCCATATGCAACAATGACTTTCTTCTAAACAGAAAAGAGGCAGCTCTCCACTGCTGGAGACACATATAGTAACAGAATGGAACTATCCACCCAACCTTCACATTATTAGTCACATTCAGTACAGACCATGTAATGTTTTCAGATTTTTGCTTTATATTTGTCAGTTTGTGTGCGTCCTTCCGTCTTTGATGCACAATTTTTGACAGGTACGCACAATAGCCAGACAACATGCGTCACTGGGACGAAAGCTTAAATGCGCTTCGGTTCAACAAAAACCTTCACAATTTTTGGCAATTCTCCACTTAAATTTCAAACCCGGAAATCACTATTATGTTTTGAGTTTCTCGTCATGAGACTCACCTAATGCCTTATTAAAATCAACCAAACGGAAAAAGGACGTCTGCTCGTTTTACACACTGCAGTGAGAGAGGAGTTAGTGAGACCCTCCAAAGTAATCATAAGCTGTCGCTTATGATTGGAGAGTCATGTTGGGTTTCTCTGTCGGTTAAAGCACTTTGAAATGTCTGCTGATGTGATCAAGCGCCATACAAATAAAGGTTGATTCATTTATTGATTGATTGATTGATTCATTATCATCTTGCCTCCGAAAAAGCAAGTGACAATGTGCAGTGTCCACAAGAAGATACAGTATATGAATTAAAGGCAAAGAAATCCACTGAGTAAAAGCAAAAGTGAAAAAAACAGCAACTGTATTTTATCTTTCTTTATTTCTGAAACTGTTTTTTTTTTTTAAATGACTGCCAGGCTTTAACATTTTGATAAAACTAAAATATAATTTGACTCTTTTTTTCTTCTTACTTAAAGAGTTACATTATTAATAAAAACATTAAAACTAGAACCAAGGCAGTCAAAGACCCTAAAATCCCACAACACCCCTGAATTCAAAATTTTGCCCTGAGCTACTTGTATAGGTCAAAGATCAAATCTAGTGCTCTGACCTACTTTCATAGATCAAAGCAGTAGCTTTGATGAACAGTCTCACTCAAACTGGCCTTCTCCCTTGACTTTTTATGTTATCCACTTCCTGCGTGTACAAAAGTTTAAATTTGAACATGACCTGGTATTCTCAAGGTCAAGGTCATCATCTCATTTTCATCCCCTTTGCTGCCTGAGTAATGTGCTTTTTGTTTCATCTTTCCATCTGCAACGGTTGCAAAGATATATGATGGACATACGAAGGGATGGACGGACAGACGGACGGCCTAGATCAAAGCTAGTGCATGTACACTAGCTTTGATCTATGGTCTTACTCACATTGTCTTCTCCATATGCACTAGTGTATGCACTATCAGGGTGCTTTGACCTACTCTGAAAGTAGATCAGGGTAAGTCGTGGGATGTTGTAGTGTCTGACTGCCTTGTTTGTATAGCTCTTGATCACATTAGCAGACATTTCAAAGTGCTTTAACGGACAGAAAAACCCAACAGAACCCTCCAGCGGCGGGGGAAAACTCCATCATTGAGAAAGAAACTCCGGGCATGACCCAGACTCCAACTTGACCGGTTGGGCGGGAAACACAATGGGGATAGAGACGGGGTAAGGAAAAGAGAGAGAGAGAGAGAGAGAGAGAGAGAGAGAGAGCGAGAGAGAGAGAGAGAGTGAGACAGAGAGAGACAGAGAGTGGCAGATAGCCCAGATAGACTTTGCAGAATTGTGCTCTAGTTGCTGAAGTAGTGGCGGGATTTCCAGGCCTTTGAATTTCCTGTCTTCTAAACTTGGTCCCCACCTATTGAGCAGAAGCACGTAGACATCGGCAGTGTCTTTCAAGTATTTGAAGGGTCAATGTAATATTAGCATAAAAAGAAAAGAAAGACAAATATCAGAAGCTCCTAAAGTAAGTAGTGTAACTCCCTTTAACGGGAGAGACAGAGAACCTACTGAGGTCACCTCTTAGCTGCTAGATACATGCTTGATATTTTTTTAGGATTTTTGAAAGTTTTTTTAACAGTTACAACACCATAATGAGCCATGATAAGTACATATGCAAACATAGCACTTGAATTTTCTCCAAAGGAA
Organism: Antennarius striatus; assembly: GCF_040054535.1. Taxonomy (NCBI): domain Eukaryota; kingdom Metazoa; phylum Chordata; class Actinopteri; order Lophiiformes; family Antennariidae; genus Antennarius; species Antennarius striatus. The sequence goes on along the minus strand of NC_090780.1, from coordinate 2,374,831 downwards.
AGGTGAAATCAAAGGATGTGTACCTCTGATCAGTAATTCAACTGTGGAATGCCGGTGCAAATCCATTAGATGCGTGAAGCCATGATAGTCAAAGGCCTCTTTGGAGCTGGCATTCAGCTTGGGGTTGAAATGAATCTCTTAACAGGAGCATGTGGCTTGTGGAGGACCAAAGATTCTACTTGCTTTGCTTTGTGAGGTGTCCATGTACTGATCTGATAGTTGCCAGCAAATGCAGAGGTAAAGGGAACTGAGAAATAAGCTCTCTTACATTAAGACAGACAAGATAGGCTGTGTAACGTATAAGTTCGCTTGACAATAACACCTGCTGGCAGCCAAACTGGAAGTTTGTGCAGCTGTATCTCAACTTCTCACATGAACATATGAGGCTACATCCTTTTTAACCTTGCCATTACCTCAGTTCATCTTTTACAGTGTGGTCACATCAGTTCCTTTAGACAGACTAAGCAATGTAGTGTGAAATATATTACGAGGAGAAATATCAACACCTAATTATTTATGAGGACAGTTGCCCCCTAAAAGTAACTGTCTTTTAGGGGGCAACTTACTCTCAGGTCAAACAGAGGGTAAGAAGAGACACAGATAGAGAAGGCGCAGAAGCCGCTTTTCAGGGAAAGTGAGAGCCAATGAGGCCACTCTGTTGTCTAATTTAAAACCATTGGTCTTTTATCTGGGTCTCAATTATTCAACAAGAGAGCAGCCGCCCCCTCTGAGAAAAGCGTAGATATTGGACTCTACATTACGTTTCGACAGGGGAATAGTGGGACTGCAGTACATTCCACCTGAGAGGCTGTTCTGGGACCAGGCACCGGCTGTGCCCCTAATGACATCATCAATTTCTTGGGGCCTCCTGGAACAGGATTATGGTGATTTACAATTTATTCACATCTGTTGTTTTGTTGACTTCCTTTGTACCTTGTTTAGCTGTATAGAACTCCGTGATCCACTTCTCTCGGTTAGTTTCATTTCAAGCAGTTCAGAAAAATAAAGACGCTGTTAAAACATATTGAGGCTAAACTTTAATCTAATCAGATACAGAATCCACCTCTGTCAGTCTCCCATCTGCACATGTGGACTGTGTCCCAGTTAATAACACTGTGTTATTGAACCACACACACCACATCTGTCACTGTAAGTGAGCTGCATTATAATTAAAGAATTCAACTATACATATTGGTACGGACAGATGTCAGATGCATCAGCCTCCCATACTCTCAAAATGCCCACACGCAGTGTAATTAAAGTTGAGAAGTGTAAAATCATTACATTCATCGTAACTATAACATTTGGAGCGATCAATCACATTCTCTATAAATTATTATCTGGATGATCTGGAAGTCATGAAACTACAGATGGGACTTATGCTAGCTCTGAGGGGCTCACAACTTTTTAAATTTACTCGTAAACAAGGTAGCTTCCAAACTGAGCTTAAACTTGGTAATATTTAAGGACATTCAATTGCCCAAATTCAGTACAGACTCAACAAATCAGGACCACCAGAAAAAGGAACGTCGTGGTCCTGCCAAGTCAACATATTCTCATTACAACTTGTGAAACTATATACAAGCAAACCTTGGTTTTTGAATGCTTTAGACATCGTACAAATCGGAATTTGACCAAAAAATTCGGAATTTTTTGTCTTATACGTCAAACAAAATTTGGAAATCAAACACGAAACAAACGCCTTTTTCTTGCTGCCAACCGCGAGAAAAGGCGAGAAAAGTCGAGTGAAAATGTTAATGTTCTTATGCTTTAACTGTAATGTGTTTTTTATTCTAGTTTAGTTTTTAGTTTACTGTATTCAATAATTTTTTACTTAATTTTGTTCCATTGCCTATGGTACAAGTTATGGTACCGTAAACTTGTGTCCAAAAGACGACGGTAACTCATACCTTAGGCTAACCTGATTACATTTTTTTTCTTTCTTTCTCGTGTTTGCTTGTTTCTTTTACATTTCTTTGATATGTGTCATTACTATACAATTTGATATACAAATGACATTATAAAATAACATATTATGTTGAAAAAAGGTAGTTTTCTAGCGTGTTGGAAAGGATTAAGATCATTTTACATTATTTGTAAAATACATTATTTGGAATTTGAACAAACCGCTATTTGAACAGCCTTCTGGAACGAATTGTGATCCGAAACCAAGGTTTGCCTGTATCTTTGTCTTGTCAAACTATATATCTTGTTCTTTTTGAAAATGAAACTTTTTTTTTTCCGGGTAGGCCTTCCATCCACACGGCGACACATATATCCGGTACAAAAATGGAACTTTTTGAAAACGTTGGCCAAAGTGAAGTTTCTTTAATTGAAGTTTTGTAAAGTCCCAGTCCTCGCTTCTGTTATTAATGGTTTTCCGCTTATAATCGTGTTGACCGACGCATTTATGTAGTTACATTTGGACAGAGATTTCTTTGAATGTGATGCCGTGTGGACTCTAATTTTTTCTATATGGGTTGAAAAAAGTTGCGTATTCAAAAAGGTCCGGCTACGTATGGATGGGCCCTCAGAGATATATAAAATCTATGGACTACCTTTAGTGAGGTCCCTAGTGATTCATACAAATCTTTCTTTGCATATTTTTTTTTTTGCGTAATCCTGCTAACAAGCTGACAAGCATGAAATGTTGTCACTGAGGGGGGACAAACCTACATTTCAATCAGCCTCTTCCTGAGTTCTCTGCTCTTTGTAGAAGAGAGTGATTAGGGCATCTCCAGAAATTACATTACAATGGCAACTAAAGTATTTATAATAATATTCAAAAGGGTATGGCCGCACAGGGACTTTTTAGCATGTACAAAATAATAACAGAGTCCTACCTAATGATTATGTCATTGTAATTATTAGAGCTTTGTATCAGTTCATGAGTTCATGAGCCTTTTAGCCATGAAATGTCAAGTAAATGTTTAAGAAAAAAGGTTCTGTATACAAATCAAAATTCGTATATAAACTGCAATTTCACGAAGCCATGAGATTTCTGAAAATACTTAAAATACAAAAACGTGAAATTTAGGTGAATTGATGACTCCAAATCGTCCATACTTGTGAGTGTGTGTGTGTGAATGATTGTATGTCTCTCTTTAGACCTCCCAATGTGCTGGTGATGCAACCGCCTCTCACCCGTAGTCAGCTGGGGTAGACACACGAGACCCGCAAAGGGGATAAGTGACTGTAGATGATATTATTACAGTCGTCTCATCTACAAGAACATGGCTGGATGGATGGATTTGTATGTTGTAACTGACAAGAGTGGCTTTAAATCTTGATAGGGCTGCACTTTGTCATATAATTCTTAATTTCCCTTTGGGGATTAAAACAGTTAATAAAATAAAATAAAAAATTAACGTCAAAATAGCATGAGCACAAAAGACACAGTTACTTCTCTCCACTATCAGCTCCATGTCAGCACAATCCTCTGATGACCCACTGCCTTGACAGCAAGAACTCACTGCAGTGCATCTGTGAATTTTAGATGGATAGAGATATAGATTAGATAATAATGTTATTTGCTCTCAACTCCTGCGGTAGCATCAGCCATTATGTCTCTTTGAACAGAGCCATGTGGAGGTGTTGCTATGACGATAGCAGACTGCCAGAAGACATGACAGCTGACCACTTATCTCTTCATGGAAAATGGCTGAATGGATAAATATTATTATTATTATTATTATTATTATTATTATTTCCTAATAATAACAATAATAACAATGATATAATGATTATTATTATTATTGCTAATTAACATTATTATTATCAATAATAATAATAATAATAATAATAGTAATAATGCGTCAAATTTATATAATTGTAAAAGACTAAAATTTAAAATCTAATTAAAAAACGTTATTCAAGTACATGTGATGGACTGAATGTACATCGTCACAACCCACACCTGTTTGTATGAGGCGCAGGCATGATGTGGATTTTGTTACCTCAACAAAAATGAAGTCACATATACAGTATAGTATGTAGACACTAAGAAACAAATGATGGGCTCACAACACATGGATCAAAAAATGCAACACTGACTACACCTGGGAGACCCTGATAAGTATCTTAACTACAACATCAAGGTGTGACTTAATGTTATTTAGGGTAAACAAAATCAAGCACAATAACGACAACAGAGGAGTCTAGAGGGGTCACTGACATTTAAATCAGCTGTGTAGCAGCAGCTCCAGCCGTCACAGTCAGTTATCCTGTCATCGGCACGGGTTTACGTATGATTACAGTGGTGCAAACACTGTCAGTCAGACTTATGTACCGGTGCATCAAAAGAAAAAAAAAGTATTTACTTACATTCAAATTGACAGCAGATGGACAATTTCCTCTCCTGTGGGCAATTTCAATACGTTGGATCACACATCATATTATGTGAGCGCTGGCTGCACAGCGAATTATTTATATCATGTTGATGCCAGCTGTCAAATTCACCTTCATTGACCTTTGCTGTGAGACATGATACATCTCATGAAAGTGCTTAATAAATGAAACGTACCTGTGTTCAGATCCCACACAGGTTGGACTTATATGCACACACACTCACACACACTCACACACACACACATATACACACTTATCGCTGAAGCTGCCAACATAATCTAGTTGATCTCTGCTGTATGTAATATATTACACTGGTGTGAGTGAGCACAAGGAGAAACAGACTATGACTGGTGCAGAACCAATTTAAATTTTTCAGATTGCCAGGAAGGTCAATGTGAAGGGAGGCAGGCACAGTGAGTCTGCAAGCTACAAGGGAGGTTTATCAATGAACACAGAATTCATTTGAGGATGAATCTCATTTTGCAAACTCGAGTCCTCCCCCTTCCCCCCTTCCTGTACTGTCTGGAGCTGATTAAACAGGTTAAACAGGCACGGTGATGATGCATTTGATGAATTCATATCACTGTTGTTGAATGCAGCCACTGATGGAGGTGAAATAAGAAAGTGTAGAAGGACCGAGTTTAGTTGCGAGAAGGTATTTTCATACGAACACACAAACATCTTGTTATGTTACTTATTGTTTTAACATTCATCAGTATTCTGTAAAACAAATCAAATTACAACTTTAAATTAAATTACAAATTACATTAAAAAAATCTTTAATTTCCTGTTTTTGTCTTATCAGGTATAAATCTGACAACAGTAGTGAGAGTCAGACAGATTGTTTAGCACCTTGATGTAATTTTCTGTTCACACAGACTCACTTGTCATGACAATAGAACAACAGAGACTATCAGCGGGGGATCATTCATTCTACATTTAGTTCATCTGGTTTCATACATTCAGACTGTGATTTCCACGTGTCTGTGAGCATGTGTGGCTGTGCACACTTCAAAGAGCAGCAGTCGTGAGGGAAGTGAAACCACTCTTCCAGACAGACCCCAGGAAGAAATCAAATAGTCTGGGTTTCTTTTTTTTTTTGTGGCCGGTAAGTTTGACATAGGTTATGCTTCCCATCTTCCCTCTCCACCCTCTTCAGCCGGTCCTTTCCTTTAAGCAAGAGCATTCACCTTAAATTGAAGATTGTAGATTATCTTTGAAGCTTGCCCTGCAGCTGGAATCGAGTTGCTATGAATTCAATTTCAGGATCAGTCTCACTTGAATTTATAAAAATGTTCTTCACACTTATTTGGATGTTTGGTATCTATTACCAGTTGTAGCTTAAGCAGGACTGATAGGATGGACTTTTTTTTAACTTCCGGATGTTTGGTTTTCCATCCCATGTTAAACGATGCACTAAGCTATGGAGACTGGTGGAGTCAGTATACTTCACAATGGTGGAATTGAAAGTTTCTGAATCCAAACTAAGAGAAATTCTAAGTGTGTGTTTTTCTTTCTGGTTGATGAGGTTTAGATGAAAATTGATTGAGTCATATGCAAAATAGAATTCAGTGACCGCTTGCTTTATGATGCCATAATCTATCAAATCTGCTCAAACCACAGACACATTTTCTTCATGAATAGTAGTAATTTTATTTCATGTCTAACATGAACGTTAAAGTAAACAGTGATTTATAAAGGGGTGCACAGGCATGTGTTCTCCCATATCCTGTACATTCTCTACTTGAACGTTCTATTAAACATGTCATGGGCACATGATGACAGATGGGACCACAGGTGAGCAACAACAAAGGTTTTAAAATACTCCAGCTGCTTTTCTTGAAGTAGGATGTGGTGTTCGCCGGAGGCAAGGCTGATAAACATGTAGAGCATTGTGGGAAAAAGTTAGGTCAGGGGGAGAGAGCATCTTATTTCCATTTCCTATATACAGTGGTACCTCTACTTATGAACGTCTCTACATACAAAATGTTCTACTTACGAAACGCCTCAACAGGAAAATATTGCCTCTAGTTACGAAAGAAATTTCGAGTTACGAAAGGTAAAAATACAGTATGGGCTGATACTCGCAGCTCCCACAGGTTCCTGAACGCAACATTCTTATAGCTGCTCTGCCATTGGCTATTACCTAGCATCCTGGCATCCCATTGGCTAAGAGGGACCTCTGTGTGTAGCTAGATAGATGTCTATGCAGCGTCCTCGTCATTCGGCCCTGAACCCATGAGGTGTTCTGATAGTTTTACGTAAATATATTAACTTTTAGAGTATTCACTACGGACCCCAAGAAAGTGACGGAGAAAAGAGGAAAAGAAAAGAGGAAGAAAAGTTTTTTTGTCCGTACAGGTAATAGAAAAGCATGAAAAAGGGAAGTGTTTGGTTGATCTCTCCAAAGAATATGGCTGTAATGCATCTACAATCACCACGTTATTAAAACAAAAGGAAGTTGAAGGAGTTTAAGGCGTCGCGTGGGTGGTTGGAGAAGTTCAGAAGGAGGACTGGAATTCACTCTGTTGTTCATGGTGGGGCAAGAGGGCATGAACCAAAGAGGGCAAAAAACAATGAGGACAGCAGTTAAAAAGTTAATGACGGTCATTATTATTCTTTATTCTTTGTTTTTTACATTATGGACAACTCTCATTTATTGTGTAATAATCTAGTTGTAACATGTATTTGTTACATGTTTTGATGCATTTTTATGCTTTATAAAACATTTATGTCTGAATTTTGGGAGGTTTGGAACGGATTAGGGCATTTGATTGGAAAACGCGTCTCCACTTAAGAAATTTTCTACTTACGAAATGTCTTCCAGAACCATTAATTGCGTAAGTACAGGTACGACTGTACATTCAAGCTTTAGCTGACACCTGATCGAGCGACTTTCTGGTGTAGTAGCTGATTAGAATTAAGTATTAGTATTAGTATTATAAAGGACACTGTATAGATATGTTGGCAGAAGTTACTGGATAGAGGAAAGAGTTGCCAGAACAAATGTAGGACTGATAGAAATGCTGTGTTGTAAAGCCAAGAGGTGTATGGCCGTCACCCAGTGCACTTCCCTTCAGCCCTGCAGCTTTTCCAACTGACTCCAAAATGTGAACAATATCCCACGATCCAAAATCCCTGCTATCAGGACAGCAGTGTGTGAAATCTGGTGGCAGCATTTGTTCTTCTTTCTTTTGTTTTTGATCTTTGCAAAAACTGTAAACCTGTAAATAGTGTGCTTTACTTGATATTTGGTAACAGTCACAATTCGTGTTTTGTCATTGTATGAAACCAAAAGCAACAAACTGACCTATTATTGTGTCACGGTATTTCATTTGATGTAGAAAAGCTAATTGAATGCGTTTCTCAATTTGACGTGGCAAAGTATTTACACAATCCCATTCCCCTTTATTTTTTTGACGTATGATTGTTTAACTCTCAAACAAGGCAATTAAATTTATGGACATGGCTCTCTGGGAGGTATTTCTTTCAAAGAGGTAATCATTTCTTTCCTTTCAACGGACCAGACTAAGTGGCGCTTTTGATCAAATAACTTGAGCTGAAGGAAATCCATTTACATATTAAAATAAACTCTTTATTTTTTTCATAATGGCTATCATTAACAGACTACAAAAAGCTTCAAATCATCTCTTTTCTCTCCCAGTTTCTCTCTTTTATATGTACAAGCACAAATTATGGAGGAGCTATTATTTAAAGTAACATCTCATCATTATCTCGATCTCATCTAATGCCTTGTTGCCTTTTCTGTGGTTTCTTCTGAGAAAAGCAGGCAAAAGTGAAATTATGTGGCACAGAGTAATCATCGATGTCAAGCAGACACAATTAGTATTGATAAGACATAAGCCATGTACCTGCTACAAAGCAGTTGCCATTACACATAAAGGCCATTAATGCTCTCTGCCTGTTTTTAGCCCGGCAGAGAAGATCAAGAGGGAATGGAACAGTGTGACCTGGTGAATAACACACACAGGTCTGAGTAATCATGGCAGGCCCACAATGTTAAAACCTTTTATAGATTTCTGCATGCTGCCATTTCCTGACAAGAGGGACGTTTTCAGTGGGTTATGATGACTGCTGTCAGGGGATTGTCGCTCGCTAGATTATAGGTTTGCGGAGCAGATGGAGGTTATAGAAAAAGAGAGACCTCACTTTTAATCATCACCTCATTCTTACTGGATATTCACTGACTCCATCCCATTCTGCATATTATTTACTATTATGTGTGTTGTTAGCTTGTGTGAATTATAATGCAATCAGATTTGTAAACGCTTCAACTGTAGGTGAAAACAATAAATGCCAGAATGGAATGATGATTTTATCATGAAACGATTTTATTATGTGTCATTTAAGTATGTCAGTAAAAAAAAATAAAAAGACTTTTCATCACAGGTGGTTTTGGTATGTTAGAATTATATGACAAACTTTTTTTAGAATTAGTAGTTTTTTTGACTCCATCATTGTGTCACTGTACAGCACAATATTTTGAAACTCAAAATTCATGAAATTGTGTCTTTTACAATAAAAGTTGTCTTAATCAATGCGCACATGATGCAAAATATACTGTCATATCTTCATAAAACCAAAAAGATCTTCAATTGTTCGTTCTTGCCGTGATCACAGAATGGCAGTCAGATATGTTAGTTGTTCATTCATCTTGATTTTTTTTTTGTTTTGCTGTGTTGGCCAACTGAATCTGGAATCTTATTTCGAGTAGTATAACGAAAAGAAAGTTCGTCTTAGGTGTGGCTCAGGACAGTCTGACTGGGAAGCCTGAGATCAATATAATATAATATGTTATTATTATTATTATTACTATTATTTAATATATTATATTAACATAATATATTACATAAAAAAGCTAATAGAATTGAATATAATATAATATGTTATATATTTATATTTATTTATTTATTATAATAATATATTATATATATTATAAAACAACCCAAAAATGGACAGTAAATTAAATGCCCTTTTAGCTGTGCCTCTCTAGTCTCACAGACAATCAATTAAGCAGAATCCAGCATTCACACATTCAGAGACACGTTCATAAAGGGGCATCACTCATATATGTATTCAGTCCGTGTAAGGTATTGAGTAACCTTCTGGTAAGTCGAGAGCTGTTTTGCTCCTTGATCCACAATCCGTCCAGCAGGGAGGAGCAGAAGTGGGAGCTGGTGCAAGAGGAGGTGGGAGAAGGGATCAAGCAGTGGCCACAAGGTGATAAGGTGCCCTGATGAGGAGAGAATGGGAAATAAAATGTAATATCGCCTTGTAGAACATGTGAAAAGTGGAACCCTATGAAGATCAAATTTTTGACTTAACAGATCTAAAAATGTCCCCTGTAGCCCATCCAATCTGTTCCCATGGAGGTAAAACATCCCAACACAGTCAGCGTCATACAAAAGAGGCCCTTAAACACACCCTAAGCAGCTGCTGTAAGGCGCTAAGAGCACTATGCTGCTATTGGAGTCACATCATTCATGTCCATTTCTTCATTAGTCCCCATACAGTACATGTAACTGGATCAGAAACAGAATACTTGTGAACACATTACAGCCAACAGGTTTATTAAGAATGAAGAGCAGCTCTTTTTTACTAGATCTGCATATCTTTATCTCTCCTAAGGGAGAGGAAGTTGGAGAAAGGCGCAAGAGAAGAAAAGGGCAAAAAGATCTGCTGGGGGGAGCTTCACACAATGTAGTCAGAGAAAAGCAACAAACAGCGATGTGGAGGCGGCAGAGAAAGCCTCCATGGCTCCGGTTGGAGACGGGTGACTCGTGCCATCTGCAGAATGTCAGAAGCTGGGAGCCCCAAACATTCCAGGCACATCGCGCGTTGTGAGACCTGAAACATGGAATGACTCCAGGGTACAACAGCAATGATATGTCAAAGTTTCTTGGGAGTTAACTTATGTACATTCTTTCAGTCTAATGCATCATAATGCAACAAATGGACCGAACATTCTTTTTTAAATTATTTATCAGTTTTTGTTGAGTTTAAAAATAGACGTTTGATTTCCCTGTACTTCCCTTTAGTACAATTTTCAAGGCCAGAGTGTTGGGATGTTGGCTGTTCGCAGTATCTATAGCGTTTTTTTAATTAAAAAATTATATTTTTTGAACTTCATTCCTATATTTATCTACACCTTTTCCAATATGGTAAATTGGTTCCAATGAGGAATGTTTGGCATTCATTATCAAAGAGAATATTACTAACACCTACATCAGGGTTGCCATGTACACTCCGATTGGTCTGACAGTTCGTCTAAAGGCTCGACCTGCGTGATCGGATGTCCAGCTCTCAGCTGCATTTGGCATTCAGTTACACTGTGTGAGCAGCACCGACAGCTAAGACACAACATGACCATCTGAATTTTTAGTCCTGTCTCCATTTATTATTCAAGGGGGGGGGGGAAGCTCTCTCCTGTCATTGTCTGAAAAAATAGGTTCTATGTCAACACATTGTATATTTAAATAGTAATGAGGATAAATACTGATCAATCTGGATTTTAATCTTTGAGTGGCAGTCCTGACAACAAGCACAAGCTAAATTACGTTGAAATTGGAAATGTGAAGACCCTTTCACATTTCAGAAGAAAAAATATTGCTTCTAAAAATGACGATTCATTTCAATCAAAGCCATTAAGAAATGCATTGTATTAATACGAAATACCGAATCATCAGATGTCATCACTCAACTACAACTTTTGTATGAACTCCTCTACCAAATCCTTTCATTTTGCAAAGGTAACTTGTTTTTTTTTTCATAATGCAGAAAACACTACCACATCAGCTGGCTAACCACTTTCACACCCATTATCCCCTTGAGCCTTTGGCCCTCAGGTTGGAAGCAGAGTCTGTGAAAGATAAAGGCATGCATGACAAAAGCCACCATACCCTTCTCTTTCTCCCTCTCCTTTTCTCTCTCCCTCCTTCTCCCCTCTTCTCTCCCTCTCTCTCTACTGGCAGTTATTTCCTTCAAACCATCTTTCATCCTCTCCCTCCCTTCAAAAATCACAGAGACCAAGCCTGTAATGCCATACAATTTCCCACCATAAATAATCTTCTTCTTCCCAGACAACATTTCTTAGCACCATCCCCAAGAGTGCTACAAGGAGAAGAGGATGTCGTCCGACACGGGTTCATGAATCCCTTTGATCCGATGCTTAAGAAATGCCAATGAGGTATCGTTATCTTCATCATAAAAAGCAGCAAGTCCTCCAGTAACTTTCCCCCATTGATGTAAAGTGGGGGTTTTATCAGAGCTCATGCGGTGCTCCCCCCTTAAGATGCACAGGAAACGTGAAAAGGTCAGTGTGGAAGTCCTTCTTATCAAAATCTGTCATTTGGTATAACTAGAGCAAAATGTAAAGCAGTGCAGGCTGCTGCAGTGTGCAGAAGTGCTTTTATCCATGGGCACATTATGTTTTTGGATGATGTTGTCCAAAACTTGGAACATTACTACTAAAATCCTGTGAAAATACAATAAATACAGTATACATGCACATACACTATTTAATGCTGACAAGAAATAGCTTGAAGGAGCTAGTTATGAGCCAAGTATTGAATTTATTTTCACAAGAAAGTGATTTAGACCAATTTTAAACAATGGCACAAACACAAAGGAAAACAGTGGCCATATGAATGGATTTAGAACAGCTTTGGTTTGCATTAACTCCAAAACAATACATTACATCATACGCCCCGCTTCATAGCCAGATGAAAACTCTGTTTGATTCAGTGTTTACTTTTTTGCTCAAATGAAAGTTCACGGCGTCGGACACGAGTAAATACAACAGCACAACGCTCATGAAAGCCCTTTTCATAATCCTTCCTGGTCACACTTGGGATTCTATTGTAGCTGCGTGTTGCAACATCTGGCTACAGCTTATCCTTCCCCTTCAGCACCCATGAGCACAGAGGCACACACACACACACACACACACACACACACACACACACACACACACACACACACACACACACACACACACACACACACACACACACACACACACACACACACACACACACACACACACACACACACATCGACACATGCCTCTAGGGTGTGGAGCATGCTGACTACAAAGTGATATTAAACTGTGACTGTATGCGGTGCCATGTAGTGTGTGTGTGTGCCTGTAAGTCAGCTGATGGTAGAGTCTGGTCTGTGTAGTGATGCCAGTCCTCACACACACACAAACACACACACACACACACACACAGGCTGTCATAAGGCAGCACTGTGCAACTCCTGATAGTCCAGCTGTCTCATACTGGAACCTTCCTCCTGTTCAGGAGACGCCACACCACTGGCCCCCGCCAGCAACTCCTAAGAGATCACACAGTGACGAGTTCAGGGGTGAAAAAGTGGCTCCAGGCGCAACGTCATTGACTTTAACAGGTAGTGTCACTGAGTATTTTGTATCTCCTTTTCATTTTTCACAGTTTTCCAACTGCCGTGCCGTATCAACCGAGACTGTAATTCTCTCTTTATGTCTGTTTGTTCACTGTGCTTGTTGTGTGAGGCATTGTCATCAGATAGGGATTCCGTGGATAGAGAAGTCCTAAACTGGCAAAATGGTAGATAAAAAAAAAAAAAAATCACTTCTGTTCACTGCTCTTGTGTGGATTCTCAGAAACAGGATTGTGGATGACACCTTAAATAGAGAAGTTCGATTTAAACCTAATTTACCAGCATAGCAATTAGATTCAACAGAGGCTCTCCTGGCTGTTTTGTTATGTTTGAAATAACCATAATTTCAGTTCACATGGAGCAGCAGGTGAGGGTGAAGAATAACATAATTGGTTGTTTTATGCAGCCCACCCTCTCTCTCTCTCTCTCTCTCTCTCTCTCTCTCCCTCTCCCTCTCTCTCTCTCTCTCTCTCTCTCTCTCTCTCTCTCTCTCTCTCTCTCTCTCTCTCTCTCTCTCTCTCTCTCTCTCTCTCTCTCTCAAAAGTAGATTTTTTTTTTCCTGACCTCAACATGTTTCTGGATGGGCATCAGCTTTTATACGAAAAGTAAAAAGTGGTGAACCAGTTTTTACAGACCAAAAGTTTTATAGATTGAAAAAAAAGCTAAGGTAAAAAGGAAAAGACATGATTGTAGAAGAGATTTTTTTTTTTCTTAATTTTGTCTGTTTTCTACGGCAGCGTAGAGCTGCCCCAGACCAAGAAAATAAAAACCGGGACGTATCATGTTATTTCGTGATACGTATCACGTTATTTCGTGATACGTATCAAGTTATTTCGTGATACGTATCACGTTATTTCGTGATAGTATCTCGTTATTTCGTGATACGTATCACGTTATTTCGTGATACGTATCACGTTATTTCGTGATAGTATCTCGTTATTTCGTGATACGTATCACGTTATTTCGTGATAGTATCACGAAATAACGTGATACGACTTTTTCAAAGTGGTTTCATTTACTGTCTGCTGGCCATCAGTAAATCATGGCTCCTTTACATGATGCCATTGAATTATATTTCATGCTTGGCTTGAGACATGGTGAGATTTTACAGTTATTGGGCTCCGTGGATGACATTTATATAAGCATGCGTACCCTAAGACGACATTTGAAAAATATGGGGCTATACCGGAGGAAAAACGAGTCGGACCCTCTTGAGGTAGCGTCGTTCCTCATTGATGAGCTGGAGGGACACGGCCGGCTGCATGGATACAAGCGCCATCATCTCAACATAACATTCATTCATTCATTCATCTTCTAAACCGCTTAATCCGCAAACGCAGGTCGCGGGGTCAACATAACATCTTATCACGAAATAACGAGATACGTATCACGAAATAACGTGATACGTCCCGGTTTTTATTTTCTTGGTCTGGCAGCTCCGTAGTTTTCTTTTTTTTTAGTTTGATAAATGTTAAAAGGTTAGATGTTTTGAAAATCGTCTTTACATGAATCTCTTTTGGATTTTGTGTCAATGTTATTATTTTGGAATTTGACTTTTATGAATAAACGTGATGTTAAAAATCAAATCGCTCTCTGAGAAGAGGAATGAGTGTGTGGCGTCTCTGCGCATCTATTCACTCTTTATATACAGTATATATATATATATTTATATATATATAAGTTAGTGCCTTTTCCCATCGATTTCCGGACTGGTCAACTCAAGAAAGACGTTACACACATGAGGTTGTTGACAAAAAACACTGTACATTATATACATTAGCTAAATTATGGAAATTTTGTCCATAGAGCAAATTTGTTTGAACATTTTAATAGCGACATATTGAGAGATAGCATTACGGTCTCACTGTATAGCATGCCAGCACAGATAGTCGAGCCATTGGTCAATCCGTGGTGAGGCTCGGCTGGCTGGTGTCTCACCGCAGGTCTCTGCTCAGTATTTCAGCGTTAAATGTTAAAAAATCAGCAATTTTGAGTAAAAATAACATTAAAATTGGTGATGTTGAATATAAAATAACTTTTTATTGGATAAATATAACCATTTAATTTATTTCTTCCATCTTCCTTTTTTTTCTCTCCCCTGATGTCACTGCTCCTAAATGAACAAAGTGGTGGTAATTTTTCTTGATGAAGTTGAAAAGTTGCAACCGGTAGTTATGAGCGGGGTGATGATTAAGAATACCTTCACCCCCGTCCCGTTTTTTAAAAATTTTGTCTGCTTTTAAAAAAAAAAAAACTTTTTGTTTTGTTTTTTTTAAATGTGAATTCCTTTTTGCGTCAATCTCTTTTAGATTTTGTGTCAACGTGATTATTTTGTAATTTTGCCTTTATGAATAAACGTGATTTTAAAAATCTCTCTCTCTCTCTCTCTCTGCAGGAACAATAGGTTGTGCCTTTAAATGGTCAATACTCCCTCTGGTTTGATGCATTCATTGCACGCTGAAGAATAAATGACACAGTGGGCTTGTTTTGAGAATTTGGACACAATTACGAAACAAAGCAGTGGATATCACTGCTTACTTTGAGATGGAGACGGTGAAGAGGACTGAAGACTGAAAGCAATATGATTAGACAGATTTACTCTAGAAGCTGATGTGCACTAAAGGGCTAGGTCCGACATTCTGGGATGGTAATAAAGCTATAATAGAACCATAATCAGCCACCGGAGCATGGTTATAGTTGGACTGCAAATAGAGAGATTTATGTTATTTCTAAAGTCATTCGGACTCTGAATGCACAATGAAGCCAAAACCAGGGCGACCTCCGCCTCAGGCTGATTCTTACATATCTGGTGAAGTAATCATCAGGTCTCAGCAGGATATTTTTCTCCCCTTAACCCCTCACATATCACACACACATTGCTGCCACGTGATTTATGTTGCGTGCAAGAGAAATGGTAGAACTGCTTCAGAAAACACCCTCCAGAGTTTTTGCTCAAAAGGTTTTGGTTATTTAGTGTAAGGCCTGAGGAATTTAAATATAACTGGCAATGAATTGAAAAACAAAAGGATGGATGTGTGTTGTTTTTTATTATTTTTTTGTCATTTTTCAAATCTGCTTTGTTTGCTACAAAGGCAACAAATGCAATCAGTTCTTAAAAATGTCATTTTTGTCTTTGATTTTTGCTGAGATTACTTATACATAAAGGTCCAAATATATAGCTTTTTTAAAAAATCCATATTATATCTGTGATGGTGCATTTGCTGTTTCCCTCGGGAGTTTTTTTTTTTTTTTCCCAGGGCAGTTGTTTTAGTACTTCCTACAGACTGTTTGGAATGTCCTACATTGAGTAATGCTGAAGCAAACCTATGAGCAAACACATGTGCACCAAGTCATTTTTCATACTGTGCTTTAAAAAGGTTTCATCTGCTCCTGAACAGCCCGATGTCAGCTGGAGTTTAATCACCCCAAAGTGGGCACAGTGTGACAGAATCAGCAGTGACAAATGTCTCAGCTTAGTATGATCACTGGCATATCTGGAGAGTTCTCTGTCCGTATGAACCGTATGGAACCTCATCTCTCTCTCTCTCTCTCTCTCTCTCTCTCTCTCTCTCTCTCTCTCTCTCTCTCTCTCTGAGAATGCAAATGGCAACAGTCTGAAAGAGGAAAATTCACAAAAGATTAAAAAAAAAAAAATCCTGCAAGACACGAAAGGTTCGAGGGCAAAAGTAGAACATTTCTTTCCTGACGTCAACATGTTTCTGGATGGCGTCAGCTTCCTATATGAAAAATAAATCAAGAAGTGGCGAATAAGTTTTTGCACATAAAAAAGTTTTATAGATTGAAAAAGTAAAAGATACGATTGTAGAAGAGATGATTTTTCTTGTTTTCTTAATTTTTTCTGCTTTTTAAAAAAAAAAAATTGTTTGATAAATGTTAAAAGGTTTCATGTTTCTTCGTTGAGGAAATTGAAAATCCTCTTTACGTGAATCTCTTTTGGATTTTGTGACAACATGATTATTTTGTAATTTCACTTTTATGAATAAAGGTGATATTCGTACTCAAATCTCTCTCTTTTTGATGTGTCTTCATGTTTGAGTTCATATCTCTTAGATGTTGTTAACGTAACTGTCTTGCAATACCGACTTCATGAATAAATGTGACTTTAAAAATCAAAATCAAATCTCTGGAGCACTGATACAATTCTTGGCCATTCTCCTAACCACAATCCAACTGCACCCCTTCCCCACAAAGACAGAAGAAAAAAACTGACTAACTTGTTATTCAATTAAAAAAAGGCACTGGAAAAAGGTTGAAATCTAGAATCTGTCGTTCTGGCTGAGAGGAGGGATCTGTGGCGGTGGCCGGTGTGGGCTTGAGCGTTTTAGGGATTCCCTTGCCTCAGTCAGAGGGTTGCAAAGCCATCCATCACGTCTACTTTTAAGGAACTAAAGAGCTAAACCACAAGCCCTGAGGGAGGATATTAAGAGCCTGACAATGGGAGCTGAGTAATTGATCTATTGGAAACTGCAGGGGCAAAGCAGTGGTGTGGTGCAAGATTTGTGGCATTTTTATTTTCTTGTGCGTTTTTCACTTGGTGATTAGATCTTGATGGCCTGTGGGTAAACATTTACTCTGTCTAAGGACCAAAATGTGAGGGGTAGAAACAGATCTGTCTGTCAGCCTAATGGCTGCCAAACTGATGACCTTTTCATGTTCTGCCTTTATAGATCAACATTACTAAACCTAAGGATGTCAACACTTTAATGCAACACCTGCCACACAAATTCCCTGTTTACTTTAGTTGCTGTTTCCTTTGTCTGTCTGGCATGAATGCAGCCATACACAATCACCATGTTTTTATTCAGTGAAATATTGTCTTGTTGTTTCTATATGTTATTCAAAACCTCTTTAAATTTGGAGTTTTTTAGCGTCCTATATGACGTTTATTCAACGTATTTCCAAAGCCACATTCATTTTCATAGAATGCAGACGTGCAAACATATACCTGTTTAAAATAAAAATAAAAATCATTATTACATCTCATGTACGCTTACATTTTTATTGGATGCACAAATAGTCAGCCGGCATTTTATCTGGGGTATACCCCACCTTTCACCCATAGCCGGCTGGGATAGGCTCCATCAGACCTGTGACTCACAAATCAGATGAGAGGTTATAAAAGAACATTTGTGATGGTTTTATTTATTTATTTATATATAAATAATAATTATATATATACAGTATATATATACAGTATATATATACAATATATATATATATATATATACACACACATACACTATATGTATTTGTAACGTATGTTTTCTTACGTTACACATACACACACATACTGTGTGTGTATGTGCAATGTAAGATTGCACATACACAAGTTTATGTAGTCTTACTCCAACATTATTTAAGCTTTATATATATATATATATATATATATATATATATATATATAAAGCTGGAATGATTGTGGACTCATCAAATTTATATCTTAGTTCTTTCTATGAGAAAACATTTCATCAGAATTGAATCACCAAGGTTCCACCATTTCTGCAGAATGTCACGTTCACAACACTCTTCAGTAAAGATACTTAGCTTCAAGGGAATTCTTTGTTCATTTACGTGGTGTTTGAATGCTTACAGACTCTTTCTGCTATTTTTGCATTTAAATACACATAGTATGAGTCCTCTATGGAAACCACAGCTGTGTAGACATGTATTATTTATTTAAGATAAACAAATGCATAATGAACATGTTGAGCTACACACTGATAGAGTTTTTAAACAAAAAAGATTCTCTGAATTATTATGGGGAAAAAAGTGTTTGCAAAATACACAGTAATTACACAGCCACAATTGCATGTATACATTTTCGTTTTGGGTCCATCTAGAGAACAAGAAAACGACACCAAAGCGTCAGGTGCTTCTAATAGATCTGAACCTACTGCTACATACATTAGTGCTAAACTAGGGTACGACTCATGTTAAGTAAACTTAATGTATTCTGCATTATAAATCAGTTTCAAAAAGATTTGGTGTTATGAGAATGGAAAATTATATATTTCATGTGATGCATTCAGACCAAGAGAACAATCAAATACATTATGGTTTACTTTATTTACAGTCAGTTGAGTTGTTCTAATAAACCATATTCAGCTGTATGTAGGCCCCTGTATTAGTTGCACTCATTAAAACACATTCACATGCACACACCCCTCAAATACATGGTTGCCCACTTTTTTTACTGAGAGAATTGAACTTTTCTGTGAACAACATAGTGCATTGAGGTTAAAGTACATGTTGTCTATGGATCGTTGTATACAAGGTGTATATATAAGCTCATATTTTCTTCTGGAAGAGAATACAGCTTCAAAAGAAGTCCTGACTTTGACTTCAAAGATCCTTCCTTCTCCTTGAGGTTTCCTCTCTGTATGGCAGCTCGGTGTTAAAAGTGTGCATTTTAATCTGCAACCTTATAATCTTCCAACCATTCCTACATCACCCCTCACTACCATTAATGAAGCACTTTTTGTTCCTCACTCGGAAGATGACATGAAATCAAAAATTGATCAAAGTGGGTATATGTTTATTAGATATCATCATTGTTAGGCATTGACCTCTACTGGTTACAGTAATTAGATACATGCACTAGACTTTACTTGAAGTTTTCTTTGAGTGAGCGGAGCTATGTTCAATTTTTAATAACTTTCCAACCCATCCTCATCTCATATGTTAGTAAACATATAACATAAAAAACAAAAAAAACGACCATCTCCTCTCATAGATACGACACTTTGCCGCTAATTGGTGGCAAAATTGTTGATGGTCAAAGGCTTTTCAAAGGTGCTTTATTGATGATCTTTGAATGATTTTTAATAGCCTTGAAGAAATGTGTGTGTGCCAGAATTGGGGGATCCATTGAACCAAACCGGCCCCTACCCTCACCGCCATCCCCAGGAGCAGGAACAACACCGTAGATCTTGACAAATGCTTCTTCTGTCTAGAATGAATCAGCCGTAGAAGAACCTGCCTTTAAAAAACTAGGAGATGTCTGAATTCAGACTAAGCGCTCATCAAACACACACCTACAGCTCTTTGTACAATGATAAAGCTGAGGAGAGACAGTAATGAGGAGCATATTCTAATATACCCATTTTTTGAAATGCATAGTGGTTTGCGCTGGTGGATTATCATGTCAGAAGCGTGCACTACTGGCCTTTGAAGAAGTAAAGGCTCTCTGCGTGCCCTTCTCATTTAAACTGTGATAATGGCTTATTATCACGACCTTCAGTATGTGAAGAACTTATGAAATATGTACTGTATTGAAATTTTATACTCACAGCTGACATTCTGATTTAAGGTTGTTGGTTTTTTTTTATTTCTGACAATTTTACTGTAAGTTGTTCATAAATCTAGTATCCTGATTTAAATTTTTATTTCAATATCTTATATTATGAGTACACGTGGATAATGTGATCAGTTACTCTCCATGCCTTTGGTCAACCTGCTTCCTGATAGAACTACAAAGGCAAGATGGCACCCTTATAATGGAACTATATTTAATGAACATGGATAAACAGCAACATGTATACAAAAGTAATGGCTCAAACTACCCTGAGTGGAACCATCATATTTACTTAAATTTGATGGGTCCAGGTTTCCCAGTCTGCACATATTCCATGGATGAAATTACCAAACACAAAGAATAATTTTAAAAAAAATACATAAATTGCCTTGTGCCATTGTTATACTGATTCTGTGCAGAATTGGACAGAAATGGAGCATTCAGCTGCTTTATTCAGTTGTGAACAATGTGTAGTTTGGAGCACAACTATGACTTCACAAAGCAATGCTCACTGCACAAGAGCACTGGCTGTACATCAATGCTACAGACAATGAATTGCAAAGCTTCATCTAAGAAAGAATACTAATTGGAAATATAACCTCATCTTCATAGTCTAGAGCCAGTAGTTTACAGAGAGCAGAACATTGTGTTACGGCTACTGAAGCGTGACTGTAGAAGAAGCATTTCTTCATTACCTTCTCTCTCCCTAGTAAAACAAATAGATGGATTTAATTGATTATCCTTCCATGATAAATGTCTTACGTTTTATAGTAACAGTGTTCATTATTTATGCTTTTGCTTCCGAAAACCAAAACATATAAGTTTCCATTTATTTTTATTAACCTGACAACATTATCTAATGAATGAAATTAGGTGTGATGAAAAGGTAAAACAGATCTAATGCCAAACTACACTGCTTAGAGAGGAATGGGAAAAGTTGCATACCGTCCAGACACTCAACTCTGTAGTTTAAAACTGTTTGTTAGTGATCTGTAGCACAAGGCTGTCAAGCCACGCTAACATGAGAAGCCGTCGCTTTGGGACATTAAATGAAGCTCAGAATAAAAGTGCAATTTAGGCTGCATCTATCAATACTTCTTAAACATACAAGATAATTTACCTGCAGATATGTAGGTCTCTGTTAACTGTGAATCTTACAAGATTAATGACATTAATTTTATTTTATTTTTTTAATAATTTTTTTTTAATTAATTGCATTAATCTTGTAAAAAAAATTTAAAATAAAAAAAAAATTTAATTAATGGCATTAATCTTGTAAGACTCACAGTACAAGATTAATATCATTAAAATCATGAGTCAGGTTAAAATGCCGGTCAGCAAACATGACATAATATTGGAAAAAATTAGCTGATATGGCACATGCTATCATTTTCAGCAGATTAATCAATGTTTTCTAAAAATTATGTACAATCCTATCATACAGTCTCAGCTTTCTATATTCTATATCCGTGTATCACATCATTCAGGGTTTCCTGGGTTCACCCCTCATCCATCCATCCATCCGCTGTGGACCTGCTCATCTACTTCCTCCACTATCATTCCTCATCCATCCATCAGCTGGAGTCCTGCTTCCTTCATCATCATACATTCATCCATGCGGTTGTGATAGTGTTTATGATCTAGTCATGCTACCCACAATCAGATTTTATTTGTATAGCCATTTGTATAGCAATTCACAATGACAATTTCTCTCAGGGGGATTTACAATCTTTACAGAGTAACACTCGTTACACATAAACAGGAATGAGGAAAAACTTCATAAAAACCCAAAACAGTCAAAAAAAAGTAGAAACCTCTAGGACACATGTGTCAAACTCAAGGCTCGGGGACCAAATGTGGCCCGCCACATCATTTTATGTAGCCCATGGGAGTCAGTGTCTAAAAATAAATAGGACAAAAGAGTACTTTGACCAAAACTACATTTCCCACAATGCAGTAATTCAGCCCATTTTAACTCTGACAAAAACATTTTAAATAAAGTTAATGTCCTAACTTGCGTTTGATGTTATTTTTCTTCATTCATAGGACAGTTTGATCCTTGATTGATGGAGTTCTGTGGGTTTAATAATCTGACAAATTAAAAGGATTTATGATACAACAGAGAAACAAGCAAACATAAGATTCAAGTTTCAAGTTTCAAGTTTATTTATTTTTATATAGCCCAGATTCACAAACAATGTCTCAAAGGGCTTTAAATCTGCACATGGACGATATCCCTCTGACCTTTGTGCACTGCAAGCAGGGCGACCCTCGCATCGGATAAGGAACAACTCCCCCCAAAAACCCTTTTAACAGGGGAAAAAATGGATGGGAGAAACCTCAGGAAGACTGCAGAGGAGGGACCCCTCTTCCAGGAGTGGACAGACGAAGCAATAGATACCGCATGTACAGATTAACAACACAATAATAATAACAGTAACAATAACAGTAACAATAAATGTATAACAAAGGCATGCCGATCCATCCAGTAGAGCGAGTCACCACCAGCCGATGAAGCACACAGAGGTCACCGATTGCCGAGGATCCACCACTCTGAGGACAGACCAGACAGTGCCTAAGTCATTCAGCTCAAAAAAGTTAAAGTCAAGGTTACTCTGGCAAAACCCCAAAACCACAGCAGAACCAAATGAGGCAGAACCAGCACTCCCCTAGTGGATGGTGAAACAGGACCACTGTACAGCTTGTGCTATCGCCAGCCATGGAAGCAGACAGAGGTAGCCGATTGCCGATGATTAAGCAGTAGTTGAGGACAGCCATTATGCTGATGTGGCCCTCGGTGAAAGTGAGTTTGACACCCCTGCTCTAGGAGAATATGTTTGTCTGCTCTTTTGGGTGTGGTCATTTTCCTTCACTGTGTTCTTAAGCTACACTTTATTTGCCCTGCCTAGCTCCAGTTTCTTCCCAGCCTATCATGTATTTCTTTTTTCTGTCTTTCTTCCCACCTCGTACCCTCGCCTGCGCTCCTCCACTCTGTTGCACATCTTTCAACCCCTGCCTGAACCAGTTCCTGTTAAGTTCTTGTTCAATGAAATGTTATGCTATTTATCCTGTCAGCTTGCCACTTTCGAGCATCTGGGCTCAAATGCTCCACTCACCTTGTAGCAGTCAACCGGTGATCAACTTATTCAGTAGTTCACGTAACTGGGCGTGTTGTCTTAAATGTCAACGTTTTTTGAATAATGAGCACAGACGCTCAGCAATCCAGAAAATCTTTCAGCGGGTGTTTTATAAGGTGATTTATGCAGGTTTTTCAGAAGTAATTGAACTTTTTTCTCCAACCTTGATGGCTGCCATTAGTGTGGAATGAGTTGAGAAGTCACAGGAAATTCTTCTTCACAACATTTCCTTGTCACAAAGGAGTTGATAAAAGAGTGAAACACATAACCTTGAGCTGACATTGACATTCTACGACAGAGGATATGCTATGCACTATGCTGTTCACATGCAGCAAGGATTTAACAAAACATATAAGTTATTAAAACGTGAATATATGAATTAAATTAATTATAAAAGCAACGCAGAGCAACTGCTACAATAAAAAGTACACAGAAAACAATGTGTACCTGTGTGCAGCATCCAGCATAAAGGCAGGAAACACCTGGTCTGAGTCCTTTAGACAAACAAATGAGACATTTCACTTCAACCATTCTCCTCACTAAAACTGTAGAAGCAGCTGGTTGATTTCTTTTTTTTCTACTGATAATTGGTGCTGCATCTCTGGAGTGACTTTAATTTTCACTCACCAGCATCACAAGTGTTCAGTGAAAAGTGCCTTCTGAAGTAGATCAGTCATTCTAGCCATTGACAGGGTAAGTATTTGGAGTGTTATGACTTTGTTACGGCCCATAAATGCACTCATGAGATTATAGAGCTGCAATTGTAAAGACAAAAAAAATAAGCATCTTCTCCCATTGAGTCTTTGTAAACTCTTATGAGACAAAATTAGTAGTTTTCTATCATCATACAACATACAGGAACACTTTTACAGGTATCCTGGTCTTTGGAAATAGCAGCAATAGATTATTGGATGCTGTTGCCAGGATAGGGATTCACCCTGGGTCTACCTCTCACTGTTCCCCTGGCAGTCGTTTGGATGTGTAAAGTTCTCCATAATTTACATTTTAACACTTCCTGAAAGACACAGACACATTAATAAGGCCTCCTAGGGAGTTTCCTCTGGTTTATACTTTTATGAATCTTCCAGAAGGGCTTTTACAGGCTGTGCCTGGCCACATGTACCCGAAAGATCCCACAGCTAAGGTACAGCCTGTAAAAAAGGAATGGTAATTAATGGAATAAACAACATTCCACAAAGGGATCCAGTGAAAGCAATATCAGACAAACCTTTATTCAGGAAATCTTACAGGAGACTGGTTAGAACATTTTTTATTTTCATTTATTTTTCATATATACATATATATATATACAGTATACGGTATATACAGTGTGTATATGTGTGTGTATGTATGTGTGTGTGTGTATATATATATATATATATATATACTGTATATACTATATATATATATATATATATATAAATGAACAAGAGTGAAAAAGAAAATAAAAGAAAATAGTTTTCATTATTTTCTATATATATATATGTATAGATATATACGTAGATATATATATAAACACACTGTATGGATAAACAAATGAGGGAACGAGGGATCACGGTACTTTCATTGACAATGTTGAAAAAAGATGATTATCAGTCAGATTACATCATTGATTGGTTGCCCATTCATTTTCTTAAATATCTTAGTTTCATCTCAAATTTCACAACTCGTCATTGATCCAATTTAGGTGCAGAATACATTTAAAATATAATATTTTAAATAAATAAAATACAATCCTGCAAGTGACTGAAGACCAGAAACAGCTTCATCACATTTGTTTTATCGTCTTGTTGCTGAAACATCAAAAGTCAAGATGCTTGAAGTGATGCCTTTAGCTCTGAAAACTCTGACATGATATGTCAACGCTGTCAACACTTACTCCTTTGCTCTGACTTTATTTCTCACCTCATTATTCAGTGTTATAACTCAACGCAGAGTCCAAAGTCATTACAGCTCAGATCATCCAGATGGAAGAAACCTAACAACACAAGCCTGTGTTGTTAGGCATCCCACTCAAACATCATACATCTCACAAACAGGTTGTTTGTTTTCTTCTCTGTTTTTTTGTTCTATTAGATTTTCCAAAGAATTTGGCTTTTTTTGAATTTGGGTGTGAAAACGGAAAAACCTTTCTTACAAGTAATCGGTTGTAAAACAATACATGACAATATATTTTACATCATATTAATTTAATTTTTAATTTTTTTTTAATTTTTAATTAATCATATTACTACTGAGACAAGTCGTGAAGTACAGTACTGTAATGCCCATTGGCCTTTTGGAAGAAAATAATACTTTTTTTTCTCAAATGTTAAATTGCATCTCATTTACTTCTACTTTACTCCATAATGTAAGTTCAGCTTTTAAGATCTGTAATATCAGCTCTGCTATATTAGAATCTGCATTCATTAACACAGTGCACGACAATCAAACAAATATAGATGATGCATATTGACCAAACTTTGCAGTTCAGTGTAAGAGAATCTGCATTTTATTATATTTTCTATTGACACCATCCAGAGGATTATTAAAATTAAAATAAGCTTATTAATGTAGTAATTACTTTCTATTTTCTATCATCCATCCCATGACAGGAATATGGAATATGGTCACTGAACAGAATCAGTTGGCCAGTTACGGGTTTGCAGACAATATTATAATTATGACATCATCTTGGTGCAGAGTTTGCTCCTTACATCCATTTATAATTGTGGCAGGAAAATGTTCAGAGAGTGACATGTATGAAGTTTGGCTTTGGGGTACGGGGCACTGGAATTCAACTTTCACTTTCACTTCCCCAACTTGTTCCAGAGAAGAAGCGATTACGTCAGCATCACCTAATACACTGGAATAATTAGTGTATCTTTCTCTTCTTGACACTACCAAACCACACACACACACATACACACACTGACCGATATCTTTTGCCTCACTTCATATCTAAAATTAATTCCTGAGACGACATTAAATCATCTCAGCCTGCTGAGATAGTGAAACAATACTCAAAGACACAAACTTTAATCTCGTCCCCAGGCACATTAATGTTTATATCAGTTTTGTCTGTGTAGGTCCTCAGTCATCCAGGTTGAGGTAAATCAAGAAGAGCAAAATAGAATGAACTCGACTCGCTTGAGGTTGGTTGAAGATGTTTCACTTCACGTCCAAGAGGCTTCTTCAGTTCCAACCCACTGGTAGACGTTCCAGACACTTACACTCCTGTTGGAGCAGAAAACAACAAATGACCAAAGCCACCAAGACAATTGGTCTCGTTAGGAGTCATTACTGTTTATAAGTGAGTCATTGATCGGCCCATACTCACATGAGCCATCATGGTGAGCTGCACTCACGTGTGAATGGTGGTTGTGGTTTCTAGGGAGAGGAGAAGCCACAACCACCATTCACACCTGAGTGCAGGTGTTTCACCTCTCATCTTGGATGAAAAGTCAAACATTTTCAACCAACCTTAAGCAAAGCGAGTTAATTCTTTTTTTGCTTTGCTTGATTTATCTTGGTGGTGAAGATATTTGGCGGACATAGAAACGAACGGACGAACACACAAACACCGACAATTTCAATACATCACCGCCTTGAAGTTAAATGTAAAAATATAATACATGTAAGGAATAACACAGGTCCTGTATTCATCATGGTAAAATATGTTAGTCTGGCATTGTTTATTCACAAAGACAGTGGCAAATTAATCCATGAGGTCAATGGTCAAAGAGAACAATAGATGACTTCGCTACAGACATGTCTATATTTTCTCACCTGGATTAAAATCAGGACCCAAGAAGTGGAAGCCTTTACAGACCACATCAATACCGTTGATCGCAAAACAAAGTTAATCTGTGAATATGTTAAGAACTATGCAGGTATACTTTGAAATAGCTAAATCTCAATTCTAACAATGAGATGTATAGCGACCAAACTCAAGTACGATTGATTATTTTTTTGCTCTTCTGGACTTAGCTATGGAATGTAATAGATTCTCATGAGAGTCAGTGCTCTGACTCAACAAGCAGGAAAAGCTCACATATGACTAGTAACACTAGTTAATGGTAGGTCATGAAGACAACGGGTGTGGACACATGCATTAGCATCAAGATTATTATTATTATTATTTTAGATTTTGTTTAAGAGTCACTCACTCATGTCCATTATGCCGTGTGGCACATAGGGCAGCAACGAAGGATCGCTACGCCTGTCGGTTTTGGGCCAGCTTCTGGATGGTACCCCACGTCTGGTGCATGTTCTTGAGCTCCGCCTCCACAGTCCGGCGCCAGGTGTTTCTGGGCCTTCCTCTTTTGTGCTTCCCCTCTGGCATCCAATGAAGGGCTGTGTAGGTGATACTGTCCTGCTCTTCCCTCATGACGTGTCCAATCCATCTCCATCGCCTCCACATGATGATGGTCTCAATGCTCTCTTGCTTGCAGCGGGCTAGTAGTTGTTGGTTGGAGATGGTGTTAGGCCAGAAGATATGCAGGATTCTCCTGAGGTTCTTGGTGTGGAAGACTGACATCTTGGTGGTATCGCTTTCTGTCATCCTCCAACACTCAGAGCCGTACAGTAGGGTGGACAGTACACAGCTCTGGTAAATCCTCAGCTTGGTCTTGGTGCTGTACTGGAAGGACCTCCACATGTTGATCAGCATACGGAAGGTGTTTCTCGCTTTGTTGAGACGGTTCCTGATGTCACTACCCGCTCCTCCATCATGCCTGACTGTGCTGCCCAGGTAAGTAAACTCCTCAGTTGTTGGCAGGTCTTCTCCGTTCACTTGAACTGGTGCTGGGTTGGAAACATTCAGCAGCATCACTTCTGTCTTCTTCTGGTTGATCTTCATGCCCACTTGGTGTGCGTAAGTGCTAAGTCGGGTTGTCTCATCTGCAAAGTCGAGGTCTTCCAGCACCGAGAAGAGGGTCCGCCTGATGCCACATGACTTGTCTTCTGTTGTACGTCTCATCACCCAGTTGATGGTCATGTTGAAGAGAAGCGCTGACATTGTACAACCTTGTCTGACGCCGGTCTTCACTTCAAAGGTGGTGCCACTGTTGCCTACTCTGCATGTGAAGCTCCTGTAAAAACTTTTGATGACGTCGACTATCTGCTGTGGTATTCCGTAGCTTCGGATGATGCGCCAGAGACTTTCCTGGTGCACGCTGTCGAAAGCCTTTTCAAAGTCTACAAAGTTGATGTAGAGTTGTCTTTGCCATTCTGTGCACTGCTCTATAATGTTCCGCAATTTGAAGATCTGGTCTGTGCATCCCTTTCCTTTCCGGAACCCTGTATGCTCTGTTCTCAGTTGTTGGTCCACTATGTCGGCGATATACTGGATGATGATCTTTGCCAGGATCTTGCTGGGAACGGACAGTAGGGTGATTCCTCGCCAGCTGTTGCAGTTGTTGAGGGCGCCTTTCTTCGGGATCTTTACAATGATTCCCTCTGTCCAGTCATCGGGTAGTTTCTTCACCTCCCAGATGTTCTTAAAGATTGGCCATAGCTGGTCTGCTGCTAACTGTGGATCTGTTTTGAAGAGTTCTGCACTGAGGTTGTCTTGTCCAGGAGATTTTCCCTTTTTGAGGGACTTGATGGCTTTAATGATTTCCTCTTTTCCAGGTGGTACAGTGTCAACTTCAAGGTCTGTCTCTGCCTCCTGTATATTTGCCTCTCTTGGTGGTGGTGGTCTGTTCAGGACCTCGCTGAAGTGTTCTGTCCATCATGAGTCTTGCTCAGCTTCTGTCGTGAGTAGCCGCCCCTGTTTGTCCATGGTGGGTGCATCAGTTCCTCCTCTGTACCTGCCACATACCATCTTAGTGATCTTGTACACCCTGCTTTCCTCTCCTCTGCTTGCTGCGTCTTCTGCCTGGCTTGCAAGGTCGTCTATGTGTTTCCTCTTGTCTGCTCTTGTCATCCTTTTCCCTGCTATGTTCGCCTCCCTGTACTGTTGCATGTATCTCTCTTTCAACCGCTCTGATTTGGCCTCAACAACGTTCTTCTTGAGGGTTCTTCTGTTTTCAATGGCTTGCCAGGTATTCTCGGTGATCCACTCCTTCCTCTTCCTCTGCTTGGTTCCAAGGCAGGCTTCACAGGTCTGCTGGTAGTCTTGAACTGCTGCCACTTGACATTGATGCTTCCTGTGTCTAGCTGTGTCTGGTCTTCTGCTTCTGCTAGCACCTGGAAACGGTTCTTCAGCTGTAGGATGAAGGAACTCTTCACTTTGTGGTCCCGCAGTTTTTCCAAATCACATTGCTGTCGTCCCCTTGGATTGGCTCTGGTCCTCCTCAGCTTCAACTGCAGTGCTGCGGTGACAAGGTGGTGGTCACTTCCCACGTCAGGTCCTCTTATCACTCGGACATCTAGCAGAGATCACCTCCACATACCATTAATCATCAAGTGGTCGATCTGGTTCTTGTCTCTTCCATTGGGGGAGTACCAGTTTGTGGATGTCTCAGTGTGGGAAGGGTGTCCCTCCAATGACAAAATCATAGGTGGTGCAGATGTCCAGCAGCCTCTCTCCGTTGTCATTCATGGTGCCACATCCTTCTCTCCCCATGGCTCTCTCATAGTTCTTGTTTTCCTTTCCAACCTTGGGATTGAGGTCTCCCATCACAATCTTCATCTCGTGACGTGGTGTGTTCTCCAGTTCTGCCTGCAGTTGTTCATAGAAGGCATCCTCGCTGGTATCTTCACTGTCAGTGGCTTCCTTTCGGCTTTCACCACTGTCATTCATACGAGTAACTTGTGATGACTCTGAAAGCCCGTCAGACCCAGGAGTGTTGATTTTCTTCGTTGCCGTTTCCGTAACATGCTTGTTTTACGGGACAGAGTTGTTAGCCCTGTGTCCAACCCCTAACCTGGAGGACCGGTGGATCACACTTCGCTAGTCCTCTGCCCTTTGACCCGTCTGGCATGGGTGGCCCTACCAGGAGACGAATCTCTCACCGGCATAGCTTCAGGGGTCTCTGAGGCACTCAAGCCCACCGACCACGACAAGGTGGCGATTCGTCGGGGGTTTGTTTAAGAGTATGTTACTAGTAAATAGTCATGCATTTTCCTGAGTTTCCTGCCTGAGTGCTGAGTGATTGGATGTTGCATATTCAGTTTATCCTCCCGCTGAATGTCAAAACTATTTCAAGGAAGAATAGCGGGTTTAAAAGACATAACATCCCCTTGTAAATAATGTATTCACCTTCCTCCTATAATGTGCATACAAACAAAAGACTTTCTGTCTCCAAATTAGAATGAATGTCCAAAAAATGAAAAAAAAAATTTTTTAAATCCTCGAGCCACAATAGCTTCTTGAACACAAGAAATGAAAGATGAACCATGAACTATATTTCAGTAAGTGGACCTTGTCCTGGGTTGAGCACTTAGAAGAGGCAGAGTGCCTGTGATAGTTTACTCCATTATCATCAAAATGCCAAATGATAAAAATACAGTACAGTAGTTGTAAAGCAACACTTAGCTTAATGGCTAAATGTTGATGCTCTAATTGTGAAAGCAATATCTTGAAAGCTGCAGAAGTTCCCCTATTAATAAATCGATATATATCATTTCCATCAAATGTCCCATCATTGCTTTCTCCACAACATTCGGAGCATTGCATCAAGAGAATCCACATTCATGAAACTCGCGGCAAAGATTATGTATGTGCGAGGTGGTGGGAGTAGCTTTTCTTTTAGGTCAAAAAGAAAATCCTGCAAGTCAAGTCACTTTTATTTATAGTTCATCAATCACAGTTTGCCTCAAGGGGCTTTACAATCTGTACCGCACACAATGACCCCCTGACCTCATACCCTTGAGTCAGTTAATACCACCCCATCCACCCACCAAGCAAAAATTGTTTTGATATGGAAAAAAAAGGAAGAAACCTCAGGAGGAGCAGCGGGACAAACATTCCCATATTTTGTGGAATCTTTGGATGTTTTCTGTGACCTTGATTGCTTATCTGCCTCTTGAGATGTTAACCCCCAGCTATGTCGATCATAGAATAGCACAAATCAGTCACTCACTGACTCACATATTCTCCCAAGGCTGAAACATACTTGAATATAAATGAGAAAGACTTTGCATTGTGACACAGACAAGGGCAGAGGAGCAGACGCGGAGCACAAAAAACTACCTCAATACGCCAAGCAACATGTGTGTACCCACCGACATTTGCGTCAAACAAAATGGGCAACAAACAGCAAATGGGAAATTTATATCTCCTGTTACCTCTTGATATATGTACAGGTATAGGTTAAAATAACTGAATGGCATAATATGAATATATTCAAAAGAGAAAACGAAAGCTGACCACATTATTCTTCTATCTTAGGAAATAATGAAAAACATTGGCTGAATACGCAGGTTACAAAACTATTATTTTCATCCGCCGATGTTCTTAGTGAACATTTGCATCAACAGAGCATCAACATGCTCTTTAAAGTTTCAGACTTTAAAGAGCATGTTGATATCTGTTGACAATATAAATGGAATGAGTAACTGTTGAAGTGCTGGTGACAAACTGGTTAATTCTTGGATGATCATCATATTCTTATTAAGAATATCTGGAATTGCAGAAAATTGATGTAATGATGTTCTACCAGTCAGCCCTTTTTAAAAAAATTTTAAAAATTTATTCAGTTTATTTTTTTCTTTCCAGATCCCCCCCCAAAAAAAGGTTTGATGGGTTGAAGCCATTGGTTTGTAAAATTCCCATTCCCTGAATCAACAACATCTCTCTCATTAATTCGAGAGATATAGGTGTTTGTGTCCTTGGATGTTGTTGTTGATGATGCAAATGTGATGAAGGTGTGAAGTCTGTTGTAATACATCAATCAATCAACCTTTATTTATATAGTGCTTAATCACATCTGAAGACATTTCAAAGCGCTTTACAGATAGAAAGCCAACATGTCCACACAAAAAAACTAAACCATATTTACTCAGTAAATAACAATTTCATATGCAATAACAATAACTACAATGCAATACTTTAACAATTTAATATGCAGTCCTGAATTCCACAAAACATGCATTTGAAGTTTGTTACCCAAAACACCACTTGGGTCATGCATACTTGTATGTTCATAGCCTGTCTGTGGTTTCAAATGTAAATGGGTTGAATGTGTCAACATTTTCAAGTTCTGTGTCTACACAACAACAAAGTGGAAATGGTCGTTGTGGTCACTGATCCATAAAAACCATAACGCATAGAGAATATATACCAGGTCATTTGATTGTAGTGTAATTTTTCAAAATCAGCACCAAAGAAAAACATCTTTTTGTTACATGACAGGTTCCAGAGCAACTATGTTTTGTCAATTTTCAAAAGAAATCTGATTTTTTTCAGGACCCTAAATATCACTGTTATGTAAAGAAATGACCACAAAATGCCGTTATTGTTTTATGGTGGGACCATTGTTGAGGACTAAATTAAGAGCTAAATTAAATCTCTGATGCTAATTGTTCTGACTGGAAGGTGACTGGAAGCTGCATGGATAGATCATTGATAGACAGTTCACACTTTGACAGCTCTGTTTGAAAGAATCTTTTGGTTTGAGACAAGGTCATTTTTATTTGAGTAAAAGTAAATTATTTCATCAATCATTAACTGGTTACATTTAATGATAAAATATATTATCTTTATTTTTCTGTGTCATCCAGCAGGGATGGATGATCAAATAGATATCTGTTAAAAGCTTCTTTTGAAAAGTGTTACACATCAATGTAATTTACACCAACACCATGAAAGACATCAAAATCCATAGCAGTGCCATTTAAAATATTGTTCATCAAAAAAATGGATGGAATTATTGTGAAAAGTGTGTTTGAGAGAATTACCTTTTCTTTGCTTTTTTCCACAGAATGTTAGAAACCCTCCAAATAAGAAAATCCACAAAAAGTTGAAAAATCTGCCTCTCCAGAAAGCAGAGTTAGAGTAGTATGGATGACCATGTCAATACAAGCGGCCCTGTGTTTTATGGCCTTAACAGCTCGCCATCCATCCTCGGTTTACAGGTTATTGATTACAGCAGACACAACATCATGTGAATTCTATTTGTGCCCTTGGTCATGATGCAATGTAAAAGCTTACTGTCCATTAAATCTTTTCTCTTCGCTTGAAAAGAATCCTCCATGAACTCCTTATAAACAAATGCTCAAAACCATCACTATCATCATCAAAATATGTAGGTTTTGGTGAAATGGACACATTAAAATGTCGATACTGGACACACGCACACACAACCAAACAACCAAACAAATGAACGATCAAAGGAGGTGTGCTATAATGAGATTACTGTATAATTTATAGTTCATAAAATTATTGATTCATTATAGTTCATAATTATTTGCTGCATTTCTTCATTTTTTCAGTCCACTGTTTTCAGGTCGAGAACCTCGGCCTCAGATTTGGAGGTGCTGATCCTCATTCCGCTTGTTTCACACTCAGCTTCAAACAGACCCATTACACGCTGAGGGTCCATGCCCGGTGAAGACAACAGGAGAGTATCATCTGCAGAAAGAGATGAAATACTGTGGTCCCCCAACCGGGTCCCCTTTGGCCCCTGGCTGTATGTAGAAATTCTGTCTATAAAGATTATGAACACCCGGTGACAAATGGCAACCCTACCAAAGTCCAACATGCACCTGGAGCAGGTCTGACTTCCCGCCAGTAATGAGGACCAAGCTCCAGCTTCTGTGACACAGGGATCATATAGCCCTCAGCACCAGGCCCCTGGACCCCATACTCCCCAAGCACCACCCACAAAATTCCATGAGGAACTCGGTCAAATGCCGTCTCCAATCCCCAATGCACATGTGGACCAATTGGGTAAACTCTCATTAGCGATGAAGAGTGTGGAGCTGGTCCAGTGTTTCCAGCTTCACTGGGATGAAACAACATTGTTCCTCCTGAATCCGAGGTTCAGCTATTGGTCTAGTATTCTTCTCCAGTAGGAGCACCCCCTAGCATTCCCACCCCCTTTCTTGTTGATATATTGGCATAAATTGAGAACTGTATACCAGGACTTACATGTCTGCCTCTCATCCATCCCTTCCAGAACAGGGAGGTTGTTTTTATCCCGGGCTTAAGCTTCCCACTGATATTAAGTATGTCACATTCACCACCCTATAAACAGCCACCTATCATTATTTATTTCTCTTGCATGTGTGTCTGTGTCTGGTGTGTGCACAGAAAAATGCAAACTATACCTTTTCAATGAAGGTGTTGCGACTGAGAAAACAGTGCAGTAGGAAATGCATTTTAAAAAGTCAGGGTCATATAACAAAGTCACAAACTCCTCCTCCCCTTATCCCTGTCCTCCTCTGTAAACACACAACAACACAAAAGCTTTCACATAATAAGTGCATCATTTTCTAAGGCAAAAAACAAAAAGAAGTTATTTTGTTCTCTGATTTGCCATTCATCTTGTTGCTAACATGTTTTTTTATGAAGATCAGTTTCTGGCTCTGTAATGCTGCTGCAGATTCAGCAACAACACACTGCTGCTCACCTATAAATCATAACACACACAAGCGCACACTCATCGCTGCATTGGCTGACACCTGTACCTGATGAAAAAAATAAGACTGGAGATGCAGTATTATGGTGCTTTATATGTGCATGCATGCATACTATTAGCATCTGCCATTCTGCCATCCCCATAAAGCAAACAAACTGCACTGGTGGCAAACAGATTCCCCCCTACATCTGCACACATCATCGTAATGCCACGCAATGCAAGGCAGCCAGATGGCAACGAGCACAGCTGAATGGAAGCACATCAGGTTTTGAACTGTGGTTCCTTCCTGTCTCAGAAGGGTAATACAGAGGCTCATGGGAGATCACACAGGCAGTGGGGTCACGCATGCTCTTTGTGAGGTGGAACAGTCCCCCTGCCTGAGTGGGGTTAACGTCTGTGTTTGTGTGCTTGTGTGTGTTCGTTATGTAACAAGGTGATGAATGAGATCTTATGCAGAATTAAAGCCAACAAATTGAGAAGTTTTTCCTGTTATGTATACAGACAAATAATACTTTACACCTTTGATGAGCAGCATCATTTTTAGAATACAATATATAAAAAGGGAAACACACATAGTGACATTATGGCAGGTAGAATTTCAATTCTCAATTCTCAGAATTCCTTGACAAAGAAATTTTTTGTCATTTCCAGAAGACATTGAGGCTTGTAATGTTGATAAGTCTTTTTAATTTTTATTTAATTTATTTTTTTAAAATAATAAAAAAAATACTAAAAAATAAAATATATTAATATATTAATAAATAATATTTGACACCTTAGACGAGCAGTGAATAAAATATATTACAAGGTAAACACATTGTGCCATTATGGCAGGTAGAATTTCAAACTCCTTGACAAAGAAACTTTTTCATGTTCCAGAGGACATTGAGGCTTGTAATGTTGACAAGTCTTTTTAATTTTAATTACATTTTTTAATAATAATAAAAAAACCAATAATAATTTTTAAAAAATTCTTAAAAATAAATAATAATTTACACCTTTGATGAGCAGCAAATAAAATATATTACAAAGTAAAAACATATTATATTTTTAATTTTTATTTTTTTTAATTAAAATTTAAAAAAATTAAACATATATAACAAGGTAAACATACATATTGCCATTATGGCAGGTAGAATTTCAAAGTCCTTGACAAAGAAACTTTTTTTATGATCCAGAGCACATTGAGGCTTGTAACGTTGAAGTTACTAAGTTACTAAGAGATGCAGCTCTTTTCTCTGATTCGTATCCCTTGAAGCAAAAAAGCCATTTCGTGCAGCCAACTAACACAGACAAATTTAAAATTACATATTGAATCCATCTTTAAACTGTATCTATCCTCTCAAATGTGCCTCTGTAAACCCAGGAGGAAGAAATGCGTTCAACCTACATCTGAGATAAGATGGAGACCCTAAGGGGAGATGAGAGCAGAGAGGGAAAGATGGAGGAAGAACGATGGAGAGAAGAGTCAGTTCAACAGAAATAGATGAGAATAATGCTGATGGAGACATTGACAAAGAGGAAAAAAAAAAACCCAAGAAGACAGAGATAGTCCAACGATATGAGGAAAACAGAGTGACAGCTTTAGGTCAGTCTCTGAGTCTTTGTTCCTTCATTTTATGGTTAGAAGTGGGCAGATTTGGACGGTGCTTCAAATGTAAATCAGCTGGTAGGGAGATGAAACCATTTTGGTTGATTTTGCCCTCTGGTTCACACAACTGCTATCGGAATAGAAATTGTTACAGTTCGCCTACAGTAAACCATGAGAGAATAGCATCTACCTCTAAACTGTAGCCTTTACATTAAATATCATTACATTAAATATCCTGGGATTCACAGAATAACATAAATTACACCACCATGGGAACTGTAAAATTGTTACGAGAAACAAAACTATCTACAGTATATATCTATCTGTCAATCATATTGGTATTTGTGGTCACGAATACACACACACATTTACCCACACACACATACAATTCTAACCACTAACAAATAGACAAAAATACCCTCTTTGTCAGAAGTGGTTATTGCCACATTAACATTCATTTAATATTTAACAATATCATCATTTGACAACTTACTGTTTTATGCATGATGCTGGACTGTAATGGGTGGATGAATCTGTAGATATTTGTTTGTTTTCACTCGTCTTTCAGATTTTATTTGCGGTTTCTGAGAATGTCAGTACCACAGCGAGGTTAGCAGCAGTCTAAATCTGACTGGGGGGGCGGGGGTGCCATTGGTATTAAAAATTCATGTTGTGGGCCATTTTGACTTACAACATCCAGTCTATGACAGATGTTACATCTCTTTCGCATCTTCCTGCTCTGTTGGTTTGACAGAGACCTGAAGCTGTTCATTTCAGAAGCGACTTTGTTGAACACTAAAGACTTAAAGCCTCAACTGAACAAATGATTTTTATAGATTTACTGCGGTCATTGTCGATCAAGCAATTGTGGATCTTTGTAGTTTCTGCTTAGTCAGCAACCAGACTGTCGAGACTACTAGAAGGGGGTAAAGAAACAACAGATAGTCTATTGTCAGATAAACTGTAACTAAATAAAAATACACTGTTAAAATCACTCTTGATTTGCTCAGATCTAATATATGAATATGTTCAAACTCATCCCACTAAGTACAAAATACTGTTTCTTATTTTAAATTAAGTTAAAGTTTAAAAAGTTTATGTGTGTGTGTGTGTGTGTGTGTGTGTGTGTGTGTGTGTGTGTGTGTGTGTGTGTGTGTGTGTGTGTGTGTGTGTGTGTGTGTGTGTGTGTGTGTGTGTATGTGTGTGTACGTGTTTTGATATAGTAAACCTTAAAGGGAACAGACACTACAGGGAAAGTATGATGCAAATCACATTGGTGCACTCTCTGAGGTTACATTCTGTGTTTGTATATATATAGAGAGCTGCAAAGTCTGTGATACACTAGGGGGTGTCTGACAATGCAATAAGCAGGGAGAAAACATGACACGGCAGTAAGTGAGTTATATATTCACTAAATCACTGGGCTGCTCCACCAGGCATCTCAGACCGCGCTGCCTTTGTAATGAATAAAATATCTTTCACTAATGATTAAGTCACAGCGCCAGCAGTTTAACCCAGCAGCTGCATTTGTTTCCAGTGAGAATCATCTCAACACTAAATGCACAGCAGTGATGGGTTGACTTGAGCCTCCCTGAAAAATATACTGATTATATTTTTAAGTATATATTCATAATAATTTGTATTTGTTTTAAAGATGTCCCAATTTCATACCTGTATATATATTCAAATTCATTCAATTTAGATCTGCATCAGGATGAATCTAAAGTCTGTATTTAATATGTGAATGCAGAGTAAATATCGAAGCAAACTTCCTTTAGCGGTTATCCTAACAAAATTCTATATTTTGCTTTGGCTCATGAAAAAAATAAAATTGATAGCAGAGTTCTCTCATTAGAGGTCAGTCATGATGGAAAAAAACTGAAACTCATCCATCCATTCATAACTTTTCTGTTTACCGCTTCATCCTGCCTCCTTCATTCCAGGTAAATGAGTACTTGGCATTTTGGCCAGGTTTTCATTATTACTCTTACGTACAAACTCACATGTTCTGAACAGTTTATGCTTTTGAAACACAGCTGATTATGACAGGACTGCGAGCCAGTCAGAACCCTCTGCCCTTACTGAGAGTCATGAACTAAATATAGTAGAACATTACATTTTAAAGATACACAATTTTACCATCACTCAGCAATTTCTACGTTCCCTTTCTCTCAGAACTCGAATATATTTTGTACAAACAGAGCTTAAAACTAATAATTGTCATGCTGGAATGCTTTCAAGAAGACTGATTAAACTTAACTATTGATGATCAGCTGATGTTAAAGTAAAGTAAAATAACCACTGAGCCATTGAGAAATCTATCACGTTCCGTTGTGGTCGTTGTGATATTCATTTAACATAGTATATACTGAAAAATGGGGGAGGGTTGATCACAAATGTCAAACAACTATTTTGAATCCGACCACTGACTCAAAGAATTGGGAGGACCAAATTGACGGTTCTTGTGAACACAATTATCTACAATGTGTGTGTTTGAGGGCCTGAGTGGAAAAATAATTTCACGGAGGGAATCATTAAAGCTTGTTTCTCCTTTCTTCTTCTTTTGCAAAAACAACACAAATGGAATGATTGATTAATTAGAAGTAAGAAATGCAAATTCCAGCACGCAGAATAATTTTGCAAATAATTCGTAACACAATCATATGGATGCTAAAATAATTCACATTCATTCGGTTTAATTATAACCTCATTTTTGAAGTGCTGCTGAACAATGCTACAAAATATTACTTAAGATGTATCAACCTGCTGTGTGTTAATTATGTATGCGTAAAGTCTTCATAAAATGTCCATGGTGGCAGTGTTAGACGGTTGGTAGGGTTTGCAGGGTTATTGATGAAACCAAGATTAGAAAATAGATTCTATTTTTGCGGTGGGATGAAATGCTAAAACAAAGCAGATTAAAAAAAGGATAACAGACGCTCTTAAGTCCACTAAAATTGTGCTTCATTAATTTAATATTTATTTACAGTTCTGTTTTTTCTCTGTCTTCCTTTCATTTTTGTCTGAAACTGCTGTAACACATTAGAACATGTTGATACATCTGCCGATCCATTCACACAACCAAGCTCTGGCTTTATCCATGTATTCATTCTCCTCTTGGACAGGTGATTTAATGTCATGCAATATGTATCCGGTTACGTGTTCTCCATTGAGTAAAAACAACAACAATAAAAAGAAAAACATCAACTTTGACCTTTTGTTGTGGAGGCACCTTCGTTAAGAGCTGAGAGACACACAAGACTGGTTGGAGGAAATTCATTCCTTATTTATAGTATATTGTATACTGTAGAGTATTCATGGAATTCAGTTTGTAGGTACTTCCCAGATGGATGTGGTACTTTTGTATTGCGTGGACTAAAATTGGTCTGTGGCTTCTGATGTGAGCTCTTGGATCACACAACATATTGTGTGTTCACTTGTGGTAGTGTAGTGCTTTCCATCATCTATATAATGTTTCAAAGCAGATGTGCTAATGTTTGAAAAGGAAATTTCTCGCACAAAGCTCTTTAGAAATTGGAGACAAATCAAAACTGCAAATATGTTGTGGTTGTATCCATCATTGGTTAACAATTTAAAAACTGTGGAAAAAACACATGGACTTGTAAATTAAAGTAAATTCCTGAATTGATTTTGCATTTTAAATCATTAAAAGATTATGTTGCTCATTTGTTTATGTGTTGGTTTGTTTTTTACTCAGACTAACATTCGATCACGTGTTTTCAGTGTCCACACCGATGTGCTCCCCACCATGGATTTTCCTGAAATATGCTTTGAGAGTCCCCATTCCACTCCACCCTTTTACACATTTCAATAATAAATTATCCCTCCCCTCCTAAACCACTCCCCAGGGGTAAGGGCTGATGTATGGGAGCCCAGAGGGGACACGTGCGATGCATTAGCTGGGTTTGAGTCTGCAAAAAAAAATGGAACGTGAGTGATAGTGAACGCTGTTGACATCATTTGACATTTCTAGGAGAGAAAACAAGGCCCTGTGGTTTCAGCTCGACTGCAGCTAGTCAGTGCAAACTGAAACAAGAATGTCTGCAAAGCTACAACAAACACATTTAGAATGAAAGCATTTTTACCTAAACTTTAGGAAGGCAGTGAAATGTGTTTATAATCACTCATCAGTCCTCACTGGTATTGAATTCTTGTTACACTGCGCCTGCTTTGCATAGCAAGGCCAATTAATCCAACTTGGCTGCTTTCCCTCTGAGTGCTAATACAATTAATGGGATTGTGGCTAAAGCTAGTTGGATGGGGGGGCGATCATAGGTTTGCCAGGGGACGGTGGCAGTGACAGAAAAATATTTTTACACTTTAAAATCGAAAATTAGAACCAGAGACTTAATAAAATCACCTGGAAAACTAATTAATGTATTTCAATAAGAAATTTCACATTATGTTGAATAGTATGAATGGCATATACAGGAAAACCTCGGCTTCTGACCACAATTCATTCCAGAAGGCTGTTCGAATAGCGATTTGTTTGAATTCCAAATACATTTTTCCCATTACAAATAATATAAATGGTCTTAATCCGTTCCGAGATGCTAGAAAACTACCTTTTTTCAACATAATATGTTATTTCCTAATGTCATTTATATATCAAATTGTATAGTAATGAAATATGTCAAAGAAATGTAAAAGAAAGACGCAAACACGAGAAAGAAAGAAAGAAAACGTAATCAGGTTATTCTAAGGTACGAGTTACCGTCGTCTTTTGGACAGAAGTTTACGCTACCGTAACTCGTACCATAGGCAACGGAACGCAAATTAAGTGAAAAATTATTGAATACAGTAAACTAAAATAAAAAAAGCACATTACAGTTAAAGCATAAGAACAATAAATATAAGAATTTTTACCTTTGTGGTGGTGAACAGTTGGCATACGTGAATGTTAGAGAGGTAGAGGAGGAGGAGGATGGATGTCACTGCGT
Organism: Antennarius striatus; assembly: GCF_040054535.1. Taxonomy (NCBI): domain Eukaryota; kingdom Metazoa; phylum Chordata; class Actinopteri; order Lophiiformes; family Antennariidae; genus Antennarius; species Antennarius striatus. The sequence continues at coordinate 2,333,531 of NC_090780.1, read as the reverse complement.
TTGTTTCGCGTTCGACTTCCAAATTTTGTTCGACTTCTAAGACAAAAATTCCAAATTTTTTGGTCGAATACCCATTTGTTTGATGTCTAAAGCGTTCGAAAACCAAGGTTTGCTTGTGTACTTTTTCAGTCAAATATTACTTTACTAAATACAAAGCTATCTAATGATGGCTTGGTAGATGAAAATAAAGTGACTTAGTTGGTTTTAAGCAGTGATGTTGCTCCATTAGTCAGACTTCTTTGTCGCCTCTTTGTCGCCTAGATAGATAGATAGATAGATAGATAGATAGATAGATAGATAGATAGATAGATAGATAGATAGATAGATAGATAGATAGATAGATAGATAGATAGATAGATAGATAGATAGATAGATAGATAGATAGATAGATAGATAGATAGATAGATAGATAGATAGATACTTTAATGATCCCAAGGGAAATTCAGGTGACATCTGCTCACAAGAGATACAATAAATACACATAACAGTGACAGAGAAAAATGGCACAGCCAAAGACGTTGTATAAATTACATTATTTACATACTGACATAATTATAACAACAGAAAACAGAAGAACCTAGAATAAAAGGAAGCATAAGGACATGAGAGAAGGAAGAAGCATTGGGTGTAGATGATGTATGATCAGAAACAGAAACACGTGGATGAACCGAGCTGTAAACTGACACTAAGGACCTCCACAAAGTGTCTCACAGTGCATCCACAGTGCGTCCCAGGCCCCCCTCGTCTATCCCTTCTCAGCCGACCTTGATGACCCTGCGGCTTTGGCCCCCCTCCTTCTGAGAGAGTGGTTGTGCCCTCTGATGGCACGAGGCACAAAGGAGGTCCTGAGTCTCTCTGTGGAGGAGCTCGGTGACAGCAGTCTGCCACTTAAGGAGCTCCTCTACTGGGCGAAGGTGGTGTGCAAGGGGTGGGTGGTGTTACCCAGGATCGATCTAAACCTGGACATAGTCCTCCTCTCTAGGACAGTCTGTACAGAGTCCAGATCCTGACCGATTACAGAACCAGCCCTCCGGATGAGCCTGTCAAGTCTCTCTGTGTCCCGTTTCCTGGCACCACCACCCCAACACACAATGGCGTAGGACAGCACACTGGACACAATGGACTGGTAAAACAGTCTGAGCAGATTAGATCTGATGTTCATGGAGGCCAGCCTCCTCAGGAAGTACATCCTACTCTGACCCTTCTTGTATACACAGTCCAGGTTGTGTGACCTCCACCTCCTTACCCCCGATGACTACTGGCTGTGGGGAGGGTGGTGCCCGCCGGAAATCCAGCACCATCTCTTTGGTTTTGGAGATGTTTAGCTGAAGCTCATTCCGCTGACACCACCCCACAAAGTCCGTCACCACTCTCCTGTACTCCCTCTCGCCACCCTCCCTGATACATGCCACGATTGCAGTGTCATCAGAGAACTTCTGCATGTGGCACGTACCCAGTGTTTCACGGATTATGTTGAACATGCCTAAATGTTGAACATGCCTAAATGTTGAGATGAACTCATTTGGAAATATATAGTATGCAAAAACTTTAATTCACCTTAAAAGAGCTGGATCCTGTGTTGCATATTCTACCTTTCTCTGTGGGATGGAGTAAAACTCCACAGTAAAACTCCAACCCACGGAGGCCATTGTTCTCACAACTGCAATGCAGCTCAAAGTGTTTCACAAAGCCACAGGCAAAAGGCAAGAGTGAGCAATTTAGTGCTAGTTGTATTGTGAAGAGCCTCCAACCCACACTGCACCATTCATGGGACTAAAACACAGGCCAGGATTACGCTTTTCAAACATCATGACAAAGAGAATAAGAGTCAGAAGTGGTCTGCATGTGTGTGTGTGTGTGTGTGTGTGTGTGTGTGTGTGTGTGTGTGTGTGTGTGTGTGTGTGTGTGTGTGTGCTACAACCATTACTTTTCCTTTATGATGGCAGAAACTGAAGGGATGGGGGTTCAAGTTTGTTGAGTGGTAATGTCTCCTTGGACAATAATGAAAAGGAAGCTGCACGTGAACCACAGTGCAGACACTGAACAATGGTAATTCCCTTATTGTTTCGAGGTTCATGCATGTCTGCTGAGATGCTAAGAATTGCTGGAAGGATGGAAGTTTTCTGTCAGTAGAACACCGTTTAGAAAGTAAAAAAGGCTGTGAGATGGTTCGTTAGGCTTAGATTAATTTACATGATCTTTCAAAATGATGTGACCACACCATAAATATGATCATTAACCAAGTAGCCGAGTTATATGTAGCACCAAATCAGCAAAAGTTCTCTCAAGACACTGCAAAAGTTTAGAGAAGTCTACTTTTTACATTTTTATTGAAAATGTAATTGCATTTTTATTTATCATGTATTACAACAGTAAATAGAATAATAATAATCTGTGTCCTTCATTATTTGGCCAGTTGTTCTTGGTTCAGTATTTTAAAAAAAAAACAATAGGAAAGATATGGTGAGATAAGAGTAATCGGATGATCAGACAGGATGTGAGCAATTCCCAGACTTTTGGGGAAAATATGGTGAAAAGAATAAGTAAACACACACGCACACGCACACACACACACACACACACACACACACACACACACACACACACACACACACACACACACACACACACACACAGTCCTTTGGTGATGAGTACTGTGAGGAGATTACAGTTTCTCTGAGGAACAGTTAGGTAGGTTTGTACTGTATTCTTGAATGAGAGTAAAACACTGATACTAAATCTACTCACTAAATATGAAGCAGAGTAACAGGATACAGATGGGAAACAGTTTGTTCAGAGAAAACAAACTCTGTCTCTTAAAATTGAAATTTAAAATGTTTCATATTTAATCTGTCCATAAACATAATTAAACAGTTTCTGAGCATCAGTTTCTAAACTTCCCAGACCTTCTGCTAAATGAGCAATTATCTTGGTATCGTTTTATTGGTCGAGGTAGTATGACTAAAATATTCATAACCATTGTGATCACTTCACCAAATCATTGACCTATGAAAGTTCTTTTCACTATGTTCTGAGTTTGAACCATTCCTCTGGCGAGCAAATAAGAAAATGGGAAACGATTATGAGTCAGTACTCCAGTTATATAGCAAAGTTCCCACATTATTGATGTCAAACATGTATAACGTGTCACTTTTGGCTGCACTGCTTTATTTTATTTTATTTATAATCTTTTCCTGCTCTCATGTCTGCACTGTTTCTTCATCACTTTATTGTGAGAGGAAACCATATTTGTACTCCTAATACAATAATCCCTCCTGCATTAGTGCATCAACACGCATGGCAGATTTTTAGTAAGCAGTCACGTGACACCGTACACGCATTCCATTGGCTGACGGCATACAAAAGTGCGCTAAGTTCCATGAGTCTCGGACTTCCATGAGACTTAAAAGTGCTTTAAACAGTCTGTCAGAGTGTTTTAAAGGTAATACAGATAGAAGGTGGTTTAATATCAGTATGGGGAGGGTTCATGAACGTATAAGTTACCATAATTAATAAAATAAATAGTTTGTCGCCATATCACGGAATTTTGTTTTTTAACCGCGAGTAACTAGGGATCACTGTAATCCTCTTCTATGCTATTCCAAAATGACAACACTTAATCTGCTCGTCTTTGCTTGGAGTTCATTTCATGTAATACTTTTATCCAAGCATCACACTGACACAGGCCATACCTACGTGTTACTGGAACCACTGATTGACTATCCAAAACCCACTAAATACAGTCTCCATCCCAGTAAATCCTGCCTAGAAATTTGATCCATGTAAAGTCTTGTTGCTATAATCCTCTCTCTCTCTCTCTCTCTCTCTCTCTCTCTCTCTCTCTCTCTCTCTCTCCCTCTCTCTCTAGTTCTCTTTCTCTTTTTCCACACTTTCTCCTCTCTGTTATGTGCAAGCCTTTACCCTCATACCTACAACATGTGAACCAGTATAAGGGATTTAGTGTCTCTCTCGCTCCCTCTCTCTTTTCAATATGTTCCCACCGCTACCCCTCTCTCTGTCTCTCTCTCTTTTTTTTAATGCTGCTTGTCTAATTAAAAGACACACAAAACAGCAGGCTGCATTATGACTTCCAGTTCGACTCCACATCTTCAGTAAAAAGGGTCAATTATATGATGCAAAGTGGTGAGAGAAATTAAACTCACCATTAGCTGCTTCACACCATCTGCGTTATTGCAGGATGCAGAAGCAGCATAATGTCATAAATTTCAGTCTAATTTTTCATAGGAGGGCATACACTGCTGAGTTTGCTCCTCTGTAGAAGAGCTTAATTATTGTCAAGGAGGTGTGTCACAGTTAATATAATATACTGACAAGATGACTAACTAACTACTTGGAGATATTTTGTGTAATCACATGATAGCTGTTGAGACAAACACGTTGGTGTTATTGCTCTACAGGCGATGATGTAAAGCCCTTTCTGTCATCTAAAAACACAGGCTATTACTATGCCTATTGATATTCCATGAGTTCACTTTCTAAAGCTTCTGCTTTTGCATTCAAGCCATTTACGAAAAAACAAACAAACAAACCAAAAAAGAAAGAAAAAAAAAAACCAAGAATAATGCAATGCAAAGCAAAAGACCAGAGTTCTGCAGAAGAGCAGTCAAAGGCGGGCGGGTCGATCAGCCGTTCCACTACATTTTTGTTTCTTCACAACAGGCCAGATGTTCTTGTGGAATCTGTGGCAGCTGAATACTAAAGAGAGAGTAAAGCTGTGATGTGGAGATGGCGCACCATTCCCGGCCCCTTCCCCTGAGACAGTAGGTGTCTCAACGAACAAGGGAAGAAACAGATACTTGTGCTTTATTCATTGATACCTTAAAGTAATGGTAAGTAGTTTAAAATGGTGGAACACTGGATCAATAGTGTGATTAGCAGAGGCCTTGTAGCTATAGCGTGCAGTTGGCAATCCATTGTATCCTGCTAAGCCCATGGGACAGGGGGGCTACTGAGCCATTTATCGGGGCCCAAGGAGGAGAAGCTGCATTTGAGAAAGAGGCTGAAACAATTCTAACCAATGATTAATGTAGAACATTAAAGAGAATGATAATAATAATAACAACAATAATAATAATAATAATAATAATAATAATAATAATAATAATAATAATAAAAATAATAATAATAATAATAATGTTCTTTACATGCAATATCTACTCACTGTCATGAACAGCAGACACAATTGCATATAATACTTAAATACAAGCAAACCTTGGTTTTCGAATGCTTTGGACATTGAACAAATCGGAATTCGACCAAAAAATTCTGAATTTTTTTGTCTTAGAAGTCAAACAAAATTTGGAAGTCGAACACGAAACAAACGCAGTGACATCCATCCTCCTCCTCCTCTCCCTCTCCAACATTCACGTATGCCAACTGTTCATCTTTATTGTTCTTATGCTTTAACTGTAATGTGCATTTTATTTTACTTTGCTGTATTCAATAATTTTTCACTTAATTTGCGTTCCATTGCCTATGGTACGAGTTACGGTACCGTAAACTTCTGTCCAAAAGACGACGGTAACTCGTACCTTAGAATAACTTGATTACGTTGATGTTTTTTTTCTTTCTTTCTCGTGTTTGCTTCTTTCTTTTACATTTCTTTGATATGTTTCATTACTATACAATTTGATATATAAATGACATTATGAAATAACATAGTACGCAGATACAGCGGCAGAAAATGGATGGCTATTATGTTGAAAAAAGGTAGTTTTCTAGCGTCTTGGAATTGATTAAGACCATTTACATTACTTGTAATGGGAAAAGGGTATTTGGAATTTGAACAAATCAGTATTTGAACAGTCTTCCGGAACGAATTGTGGTTGGAAACCCAGGTTTGCCTGTACTTATACAGTATTTTCCGCACTAAAATTTGCACCTAAAAGCTTTTAATTTTCTCAAAAACCAACAGTGCACCTTATAAAATCCAGTGTGCATTATACTGTATATGGAAAAAGGTTTAAAATAGCCTATTCATTGAAGGTGCGCCTTATAGTCCAGAAAATACTGTAATACTTAGTAGAAACTTATCCATTCATGATAAATACTGAACTTATACACACTCAACAATAACCATGACAAAAACAATGCATGTGTGTATGTAAGCATGTGTGTGTGCACGTGTGTGTGGATTGTCACTAGAAATGACTTGAAGTCTGAGGCCAATCACAATAACACGTTAATGCCAAGGAGTAAAGAGGCAGGGATCCAAACTGCCAGACCACTGCCCCACAGGGCAGAAAGGCCCCAAAGCAGCACGCCCATGAAGAAATGCACGTCTTCGCTTAGGAGTCATATAAAGAACCCCCCCAGGCCATGGGCCAGCCCATAGCCACAACTCAAGCGATAACAAGACTATTTGATTTCTGTGTGTAATACGGTACAAACTAGGCTTCATACAAAGGATGTAGTATCAATATGAGCACAAAAAAAAAAAAAAGGTGTTTTCCAGTAATTACTTTTCAGCATATGTGGCCTTTTACGTCCTCTGTGTGTGTGTGTGTGTGTGTGTGTGTGTGTGTGTGTGTGTGTGTGTGTGTGTGTGTGTGTGTGTGTGTGTGTGTGTGCGTGCGTGCGTGCATGCGTGCGTGTTTGTGTGTGTGTGTGTGTGTGCGTGTGTTTACGTTGATCATTGCTGGAAGTGCTCCCAGTACCTGACAATTAAGAAACATAGCTTATAGTGCTGCACCTGCACCGACTGACAAGAGCCAGGGGGAATTCAACACAAAGGCAACATATTCAAATCACAACATTTCAACTCATTTTACTATTTCCTTAATGGAAAACTGTTTTCGACGAATACAGACATGAAAGCTACTCGTCAGTGCACGAGAGATACAACTTTCATTTGCATTCTTGGTTGGCGATAGTTTCGGCTCATTAGCATTTTTTTTTTTCTATTTCAGCTTGTATGTTTGAGTAAATGCCAATGAAGTAATATCTCGGCACTTGCTTGTTAAAATCCAACTGAAATAAAAATGGGAATATATATATATATGTATATATATATATATGTATATATGTGTGTGTGTGTGTGTGTGTGTGTGTGTGTGTGTGTGTGTGTGTGTGTGTGTGTGTGTGTGTGTGTGTATATATATATATATATATATATATATATATAGTCCAGAAAATATATGTGTGTGTGTGTGTGTGTGCTTGTTCAGTCTGTACACACTAATATATATGCATGTGATTTTACTAACTAGAGTGTGCCACTAATCGCCCTTTCGGGATTCATCAGGTATATAAATTTAAAAAAAATAAAATAATAATGGCTCAAACAGGTGTAAGTCTGAAAAATCCATACACCACTGAGAAATTTTATCCAATATGGTGAGATGGTAATCAGGAAGATGAATGTTTTGCTGATGGATGTGTGCAAGTATTTGACAGTGGTGCAAAACTGAGAATATTTTTGCATTTTAGGTTAACATTATCAATGCTCACGTGGGAAATGACAGTGAGACCTGGAAGGGTGTGATTGGGAGGAACGGCCCCCCCGATCAGAACCCGAGCGGTGTTCAGTTGTTGGACTTCTGTGCTTGTCACGGACTGTCCATAACGAACACCATGTTCAGACATAAGGGTGTCCATATGTGCACTTGGCACCAGGACACCCTAGGCCGCAGTTCGATGATCGACTTTGTGGTCGTGTCATCGGACTTGCGGCCGCATGTCTTGGACACTCGGGTGAAGAGAGGGGCGGAGCTGTCAACCGATCACCACCTGGTGGTGTGTTGGCTCCGATGGTGGGGGAAGATGCCGGTCCGACCTGGCAGACCCAAACGTATTGTGAGGGTCTGCTGGGAACGCCTGGCGGAATCCCCTGTCAGAAGGAGTTTCAACTCCCACCTCCGGCAGAACTTCACTCACGTTCCGGGGGAGGCGGGGGACATTGAGTCTGAGTGGACCATGTTCCGCGCCTCCATTGTCGAGGCGGCCGGGGGTGGATGAGATCCGCCCGGAGTTCCTAAAGGCTCTGGATGTTGTGGGGCTGTCCTGGTTGACACGCCTCTGCAACATCGCGTGGACTTCGGGGACAGTGCCTCTGGATTGGCAGACTGGGGTGGTGGTCCCCCTTTTCAAGAAGGGGGACAGGAGGGTGTGCTCCAACTACAGGGGCATCAAACTCCTCAGCCTCCCTGGTAAGGTCTATTCAGGGGTTCTGGAGAGGAGGGTCCGTCGGGAAGTCGAATCTCGGATTCAGGAGGAGCAGTGTGGTTTTCGTCCTGGCCGTGGAACAGTGGACCAGCTCTACACCCTCCGCAGGGTCCTTGAGGGGGCATGGGAGTTCGCCCAACCAGTCTACATGTGTTTTGTGGACTTGGAGAAGGCGTTCGACCGTGTTCCTCGGGGGGTTCTGTGGGGGGTGCTTCGGGAGTATGGGGTACCGGACCCCTTGATAAGGGCTGTTCGGTCCCTGTACGACCAATGTCAGAGTTTGGTCCGCGTTGCCGGCAGTAAGTCGGATTCGTTTCCAGTGAGGGTTGGACTCCGCCAAGGCTGCCCTTTGTCACCGATTCTGTTCATAACTTTTATGGACAGAATTTCTAGGCGCAGCCAAGGCGTTGAGGGTGTCCGGTTTGGTGGCCTCAGTATTCCGTCTCTGCTTTTTGCAGACGATGTGGTGCTGTTGGCTTCATCAAGCCGTGATCTCCAACTCTCACTGGAACGGTTCGCAGCCGAGTGTGAAGCGGTTGGGATGAGAATCAGCACCTCCAAATCTGAGACCATGGTCCTCAGTCGGAAAAGGGTGGAGTGCCCTCTCCAGGTTGGGGATGAGATCCTGCCCCAAGTGGAGGAGTTCAAGTATCTTGGGGTCTCGTTCACGAGTGAGGGTACAATGGAACGGGAGATCGACAGGCGGATCGGTGCAGCGTCTGCAGTGATGCGGACTCTGTATCGGTCTGTCGTGGTGAAGAAGGAGCTGAGCCGAAAGGCAAAGCTCTCGATTTACCGGTCGATCTACGTTCCTACCCTCACCTATGGTCACGAGCTATGGGTCGTGACCGAAAGAACGAGATCCCGGATACAAGCGGCCGAAATGAGTTTCCTCCGTAGGGTGTCCGGACTCTCCCTTAGAGATAGGGTGAGGAGTTCGGCCATCCGGGAGGGACTCAGAGTCGAGCCGCTGCTCCTCCGCATCGACAGGAGCCAGATGAGGTGGCTCGGGCATCTGGTTAGGATGCCTCCTGGACGCCTCCCTGGTGAGGTGTTCCGGGCACGTCCTACCGGGAGGAGGCCCCGGGGACGACCCAGGACACGCTGGAGAGACTATGTCTCCCGGCTGGCCTGGGAACGCCTTGGGATTCTCCCGGAGGAGCTGGATGAAGTGGCTAGGGAGAGGGAAGTCTGGGCTTCCCTGCTTAAGCTGCTGCCCCCGCGACCCGACCCCGGATAAGCAGAAGAGAATGGATGGATGGATGGATGGAGGTTAACATCAGTCTAATTCTTATTGCACATGCAGGACCACGCTGCAGGTTTCCTCTGTTGCGCATGAGTGCTACTAAATTGTTTTATAATATATTTTTTTTATTATGGACTACCTCCACTTGAGTCCACTAATGCAAGTGAGCTCTGCGCTGTTACTGTGAAACCTATGCTTTTCAATCAAGACCTGGAGCTAACAGTAGTTAGCATCAGGCCCTAGTATCTGGCATGTGAATTTTCACACGTCATGGTCCTGGCTGTCTACATTCCACCAAGGGCAGACCCTGAGAGAGCACTGGAGACCATCTGTACCACCACCTCTTCTTTTCAGACGACAATTAATCTTTTTACACTAATGCCCAGGGGGCATACACGGCCACCCCCCTTCCCCCATTAGGTAAGTGATAACTGAGTCCATCTGGAGCCCACATACTGTACATCCCACTGAAGAGGCTGCCAATTACAACCTGTCAGGTCAGTAGAAGCTCCTCGGAAGCTCAGGGACTGCTTCCAGACTGCAAACTGAGATGTTACTATGGGCTCGCATGGAGAGGGTTGTTGAGGGGGCGGCTCAGTGTTACACAGATCATGAACTTCTGTGTGGATATGGTGGTCCCTGTCAGGACAGTCAAATGCTACCTCAATAAAAAACCCTGGGTAGCCAAGGAAATGAAGGTTGGCCAGTTGGCCAGAAACGGACGTTGAGGAGCCTGAACGATGAAGAAATGAGGACGGGAGACTCTGCCCGAGGGATGCCCAGGAGGACTACAGGAGGAAGCTGGAGAATCAACTGGGGAGCAGTCAGGTGCTGGAGTCTAGGACTGCATGAGAACATGCATGCATTCCAGACATCCTCTTGTCCAATGGACCACATTCTGTACACCTTGTCCTCTCTATGTGTCTCTTCTAACTCTCTGGAGCCCACTACACAATGCCAGAGACAGAACCCACTGCTACTTTCTCCATCTACACCGCTACTGTTAACCAGGTGATGTCAGCACTGAGGAAGTTTGTCCTAGGAAGAAGAACAAGAAAGGGGAAGAAATACTTTATTAATCCCACCTGGGGAAATTGTTTTTCCACTCACCAGGTCTCCCCATGACTCCTTTGGGCTTGTGCTGCTGTGCTGCGAGACGCTCTTCAACACATATTCAACCTCAGCCTGCAGCACTGGAGGGTGCTGCCCTCGTGGAAAACCTCCTGCATTGTCCTTGGCAACCCTCAGAGCCCAATGACTACCGGCCAGTCCCTCTTATTTCTCACGTGTTCAAGACCCTGGACCAACTGGAGCTTATATGTGTCCTCAGGTGCAGTGTGCGATCAACCCTCTCCAGTTCGTCTGTCAGGCTCAAGTTGGGGTTGACGACGTGGTCTTTTAGCTCTTGCACTGTGTGCTCCACCGTCAGGGACTACAGTTTAAGGGTGCTCTTTTTCGACTTCTCAAGCTCCTTTATTACCACCTACCCCAGAAAAACTGGCATGTATCAGGGAAGGTGAGGAGGGGGAGTTCAGGAGACTGGTGGCAGACTTTATGGAGTGGTGTCAAGAAACTGTCAAGAGACATTTAAACCATATTCTCCATTTACTTTCCCTCAAATACTTGCAGTGATGGACTGAAGCAGACAACCACTAACAATTAAATGCCAGTGCAATTGTTTGTGCCTCAGTGACAAGTTGCCTTTGAATTGTATTTTGGGTTGTCAAAAATGGTCTTAACCTTGTATGATGTCATCTTAAACTGTGGCCACTATACTGCAAAGACAATAAAACCAAGTGTTTCTGTGGCCTTGTTTCACTCAAACAGCTAGTCTTCATTTTGTGAGGTTCTATTCCTGTAGAAAAGGGGTACAAATATGATATGGATTCATTGAATCTCAGTCTTGTCTTGGTTGAATGCTGTATTAATTGTCAATTTTACGTTTTAGTACAATTCATAATTCAAAACATGACATGCAGTTACACGGGAAGAGTTACCATTGAGCGAACAGTCATTTTCGAACAGTCATTTTATATATTAGGTATATTATGCTAATTTCTTAAGCTATTTTGACATTTTGCCAAAGATAACATTTAAAGGATCTTCCCTTTATCAGTACTGCAATTTGATTTATTAACAGAAATTTACATCAAACACAATTAATATGACTTGCCTCCAAAAAAATCAATCAATTTAGAACATTTCAGTTTATTAGCTTTTGACAACATGGATCTTAATGTTGAGGTGCAAATCTACATAAATTCTGACCACTGCCATATTCAAAAAGAAGACGGGAAAAAAACATTCTTTTTAGATCCAAGCCTCAAATGAATTTGTTCTCGTGACCTCCAGTAATGGACTGCAAAGTAAGTGGTCCAACTGTTTTTTGAAATTTGGCTCACATAACCATGTTTTAATGTAACTGCTAAACAAAGATCCAAAGCTACTGACTAAAACACAAGTTTATGTCATTGCATGAGAAAAATCACCCATTAGTCACCCATTAGAGTGGTTTTAGCTCTCAGAAAATGTGAGTCGTTGTGGGTATATTAAGGGAGGTGAAAAATGGATTCTAACTTTTACTTAAGGGCGTCCACCAGCAGGCACTCTTGTTGTACTGCTCCACAGCATCACCAGTTTACCTCAATCCAGTCTCCTGTCCGGTCTTTACAGATTTAGTGCTGCTGGCTCTGACAGACTGGCTGAATTTCATTACAGCGTGCTATTACACGAGCAAGCTGCTGGGTTGGCCTCAGGATGAGAAGGCCAATCAATACAGTCAGTATCTGCCCCCTCTAATCTGTGTCGCCTGTGTCAACCCTACTATCTCGAATAGATCCTAAGAAGTGGAGGGAGGGCTTTCTTAAGACACTTCTTTTATTTTTTTTTAAGAACTGCCCAGCCAGCAGGAGCCACAGGGACCTGGCCCAGTCATGCTTATCCAGTGTGAGCTGTATGAGGTGTGCCAAGAGTACGGTGAGAGTGACTCAGTCGTGTGAACGAGGAGAACCCATGAAAAAAAGATAGGGTTGGGAGAAATATAAATTGGGGTATGGCACTGGGGGAACGAGGTGAAGAAACAACACATGCAGCTGTGACATCGAGGGATTGATAGAGGGACATTGGAATGGAAAAGATGGGTGGGTAAATGGAGAGAACAAGGTAGAGAAGGTAAAGGGAGCGAAGGATAAAAAAGAGATGAGCGGAGAGGAGAGGAGGATAAGCACCATGCCAGGGAAAAGCGAGAGCCCATGTAATTTCTCTAATCCTCCTGGCATTTATACTTTCACCACCACAGATAATGAAAATGAAAAATAAAATGGAAAACTTCCCCTCCCGGACTGAGCAAATGATTTTTTCTCTTTAATCTGTTGCACTGCTCAACTTTCAATGCCTCAGTGGGTGTGAGCTGAGTCAGTAGAATTGTCTGTTATTATTTCATGACATTGTAAATGTGGTACACCAAGGCCTAGTTTTTCATAGATAGATAGATAGATAGATAGATAGATAGATAGATAGATAGATACATAGATACATAGATAATTAGATAGATAGACTATGTTGTCGTTCACAGCTGTAGAGTCTGTGCACAATTTATTATGATAAATCAATGAAGGGTTTATATTGAAAATCAATGCACACTTATTTGTTGGACCAAACTGTGCAAAAGAGCTTCTCCATCAATGAAAATTTAACATGGAAAAAGAAATTCCCCTACTATCTCGGAGGTACTTGAGTCTCATGTGCAGTTTCTTCGTGAATCAACCCAAACCTGACCCCGTCCCCAACTACATTGCAATTAACCTGAAATATAACCACATCTGAAAAAAGTAATTTGGGGCATTTTTATTTATTTCTGCACATTTGATGATGTCACTGCCCTCTCTTGCTGAAAGCGGACTCAAGCCAGCGGCGATATAAATGCATGTTCATAACCATAAGCAAGCTAATTTAATTTCAGGGAAGAAAATGGCCAAAGGTACTCATGTGCTAATCATAGCGACAGTCTAGCATTACGTTCCTTGAAAGGATGAATGATGAATGATCAAAGTAAAATGTTAAAAACCTAATTTAAAAATGATTGGCTGAAACCTTGAATGCAATGTTTCTATGCTATCCATACTACTTGTATACTGTACTTGTGGTATTTTCCGAACTCTCCACATGTTTCTTCATCCCCTGTAAATGTAATGATAGATCAGTCAACAAGAGCCTTTGTCGTTCCTGACAGTAGATATCTGATTTGGAACAATTGCAGATATAGATATTTGGCATCAATTTTTTCTGGTACAGAGATAGATCCAGTCTTAACGAACTACACAACCTCATGAACTACTCACAAACATATCCTGATAACATCATACATGTTTGTTAATTTATCTCTCGCTAGATAATTTAATTTCTGAGCAAGAATAATACTGCTGTCCAAGATGGCTTTGCCAAGCAAGCAACTGCACACATTCTAGATCTTCAGGCTAATGTTAACTAGACTGTTATTATTGACAGGTGACCTCTTTTTATGAAACCTTTATTGACCCTTTCACCCCAGTAATTCTCTAATACTTCTCTATTTTTGTTTCTTTACAATATGCTCAATACACATAATTATTGTTGAAAATCTCATTTCATTTGGTCAAGATAAAAAACGTATTCCTTGAATGGAACTGATGGGGGTTTTTTTAGAGGAACTAAATTAAAATAAACCACTTGGATTTGAAAATGTGATTGTCATCATACATTAATTTTTAAACTTTTTAAAACATTTCACAACTTATATCAACTGCTGTAACTATATTATTTTGAAACTCGACAGCATTGCTACTAAAACGTTGTGTAGGCAAACAAAAAAGAGGGTTAAAGGGTAGAAAATGCAATCATTTTCACTATTTGGATAATGCTGGATTGTGATTACAAAAATTCAACAATAAATTCTCTGGGCAAATATTTAAGTCGTTAGGTAAGAAGTGTTTTCTGAGCTCTAAAGATACAGAACCTGACACAAAAAGGACTGTGTTTTCATCCATCCAGGATTTTAAAATTCACTCCGACTATATATGCTTGTGTAGCAAGCAATAAACATCACCTAAGCATTGTTGAATGGTGTTGCGGTGCCGATCAGGTGGGTGCCTGGTCTTTGTCAGCACAGGCGTGGTTCTGTCTCTGGGACGTCTGACATAATGGGGTTGTTAACAGTCTCTCCTCTGGATCCACATTTTGCTGTCACAGCACAATGTAACTATGTGCATTTGCAGCTGTCCAAATTTATTCTCTGCTCACAGTGCTCAAAGCAAAGAACTTTTCCACTAAATTTATTCAGAAATCAGAAAGAAAGAGGCCATAGCAAAGTCCTCAAATAAAAGTCCATGGATGAAGTCCCATGCAAAAACCATAGACTTAAATTAACTTACTGAGTACTGATACATCAAGTTTAAACAATCAATAAGGCGCTGGCATGTTGTTCACATAGTATCCTAATACAAATGAAATGAAAGACAAAAACAAAAATCAAACATGAAAACAACGAAACATGTTTATTGAAGTAAGGATAATTCTACAAATCACTCTAAGCACAAAATCATGAAATTTATTGAAGTGACTTTTTAAGATGCTTAAATGTGCCCTGATCAGGGATAAATTAAGAAAACCTTGCAACTCTGTGACAAAAAAGGTGCTACCTTTCACACATTGGGCCAATTATACCACAGGTTCTACAGGTTCAGAACAAGACATAGAGTTTTGTTTATGCTCAGAATTCAAACTTTAATACTCAACACTAGGATGTACTGCATCACAAACACATTAAATTCTGTGAGGACATTGTTGTTTCCCAAAAAAAATAAACAATGGATTTACCTGTGTGCTGGAGGTTCACCCAAGTAAGAAGGAGGCTTTCGGGTCAGGGAGACTGTCAAAGACAATCTTAAGCAGTGCAAGAAGTCTTACAAGTTGAAGCTGGAGAACAAACTCCAGCAGAACAACGTGAGTGAAGTGTTCTTGGGGATGAAGAAGACGGTCAAGTGTGATGGGAGAGGAAGTCAGACAGCGGTACGCTTCAGGTTGTTTTCCTGGAATTGGCTGGAGCCACTGCCTACTGCCATGGGAACAGTCCCTGAATTAGCTTTGAACTTCCACATCTGTTCCAGCTGTTCGTTCAACACTTGCCACTTCTCAGCCTTTTCGTGTTCCTTCTTTCTGATGTTGCTGTCAGCTGGTATCACCACACTTAACACCACTGCCTACTTCTGCTCACTGTTCACCACCTCCATCCAGTTGGGTAACCAACATCTATTTGTCATTTAGGAAGCTGAAGTCCCACAGCACCGTGGCCCTGCTGTTTTCAACCACCTATCAGGTCTGTTGTAGGCAATTGGTAATAGAATTGTGATTAAGGATTTCTGAGAAGAATTATTAGTTATAAAATATTTTAAGATAGTCATTAAGTTTAATAATTCTACAACACACCAGTTGTTAGGGTAATGTAACGTCGAGCCTATCCCAGTGGATTGGGGCGTGAAGCAGGGTACACTCTGGGCGGGATGCCAGTGCACCGCAGAGCCACAAATAGACTGACTAACATGTACGCACGCACTGACACCTACGGGCAATTTGAGGCTGGCCAATTCCCCTGAAGTGCATGTTTTTGCAGGTGGGAGGAAGCCGAAAAATCCATAGAGAACCCACGCAGGCACGGGGGGGAACATGCAAACTCCACACAGAGCGGGACTCGAACCAGGAACCACCTTGTTGTGCGGCGACAGCGTTACCCACTGCTCCACCGTGCCATCCTGTAGGGTAGATTTCCTGTTTATGAAAAAAATTAACATTTGTGACTACAATGTTATTCAAGCACTTTTTCTTATTCTTAAAAATGAAGAAAAATACAGAGTGAATCAGTGAATCAAATCAAATGGCATCAGTCTCAGTTAACAGCAAAGAATAAATCTGAGCACTGACTGACGCAAAGTCTGTGTGTGTGTGTGTGTGTGTGCGTGCGTGCGTGCGTGCGTGCGTGCGTGCGTGCGTGTGTGTGTGTGTGTGTGTGTGCCTAGCGCAAGAGGAACAAGAGAGAGAAGAAATAGGGAAGCAGAGCAAGAGAAAGAAAAGAAAGAAAATAGGTGCCAGCATTAAAGGCAATGGTCTGTATGTGTATACCACAAAAAAACACAATAAATGCTGTCATGAGCATTGACACACCACACAACAATCAATATTTTACCAATTGGTTTCTCCAAGTCGAGGTGTGATTAGACAGTAGCTGCTTCATGGTGTGCACTGTAAGTGGCGTAGCTTGCTGGTTCTGGAAATGCATTATGGAAGGCAGTAGTACTGATGTGGCTGAATGTGACAAAGAATTCCTAAATCAGGTAATCTTCTGCAGGTATTGGTAGTAGCATTTTCCCAAATGCTGCAAATGCTGCAAGGTGGGGGGGGGGCCAGTGGTACTCACGTAAATGACAAAGGGGCACAAATAGTTTCCGTACGTATTACAGTGAAATACTCTATGATTATGCGGCAAAGTCCCAGCTAGGAGAGGGGAGCCATGGCAGAGGAAAAAGAGAAAGAGAAGGCAAAAAAGAGGAAAGTTGAGTCTTTCCATTGAGTATACAACCTCAGAGCACTGGATTTGGGTTGAAGCCTGCTGTTGTTTGGCCAGTTTACGATCCCAGTTATGTAAGGACTGGCAGTGCATAGATGTTCTTAGCATTCAGCTGACTTTTTTGGCACTTTGGGAAGTAGGTAGTTCTGTCGCCTCATTGTGTCTGTGCGGGGTCCATCTGGGTTCTCCAGAGAACCAAAAACATGCAATTGTTTGGTGAATTGATCAGTTCTGAATTGCCCGTAAGTGTGAGTGTGTGCATGGGTGGTTGTTTGTATTTTACCTGGCTTTGTGATGCACCATCCAGAGCATGTCCTGCCTCTTGCCCGTAGTCAAATGGGTTGGGCTGCAGTATCTCCTTTGACCCACAAATCGGAAAAGGTAGCTGTAGACGAAATGATTACAGTCATCTCATCTACAAGAAAATGGATGAATGAATGGATGACTTCCTTCCAGTCTTTTTGTGGCTATTAGTCTGTGGAATCCCATGGTACGTGTAACTGTCCTGAATGTCTCCTTTTTTGCCCTCTGGTATGTGGACCCCTTCGGTTCTGATCATC
Source organism: Antennarius striatus (assembly GCF_040054535.1). Classification (NCBI taxonomy): domain Eukaryota; kingdom Metazoa; phylum Chordata; class Actinopteri; order Lophiiformes; family Antennariidae; genus Antennarius; species Antennarius striatus. The sequence continues at coordinate 2,315,944 of NC_090780.1, read as the reverse complement.
TTGCCTCTCTTTGATACCATCCAACCACATGTCCAATTGGAATGATATCTCTATGTCATTGCTGTAGTTTTTGATGGTGTGGATTAGTCAGTCAATTCCTCACTCGGTCTTGGTACTGTATATAGCTTAATGTCATCCATAGTGAGTAATTGTTGCACTCTTTTGGAATCAATATCCATAGCCACCATTCATGATGATCTGGCTGAGGGCTTTCAGGCCTATTTAGAACAGCAGTGGTAACAGTGCATCTCTTGCCACACTTAATGATAATTTGAGGGAATCGACTTCAAGTTGGTCTCTGTGGGTTACCTTCCACATTCACATTGAGTTCTTGATAAAGGCTCTCAATTATGTCGATCTTGTACAGTTCAAGCCATTTCAGTATCCATATTTGTGACACTGAGTCATAGGCTGTCTTATAATCCAGGCAGGGTGAATATTGGCCTGTCTAGTCTTACAGTCCAGGTAGACTATTCTATCAACCAGTAGCTGGTGCTTGCCTCCTTTTGCTTTAGTAACAATTCCACCATGATGCCTGACATCAGCGTCCATGTTGTACAGAGAGAGGTTATTGGCTTTCAGGTGAATGGGATGGATGCCCTCTGAAGTTCTGTCATGATCAGGACTGTCCTGCCCACGGTAGACAGCTGGTTCATTAGTGCTCACAGGCCCTGAAAAAGGTGTTCGCTTCATCAGCCAGTATGTGTGGATCAAACCGGGCCTGGTGCTGTCCAGCTCTTCAACTTTGACACTCTTTCTACGCTGTCCACCATGAAGATGTTTATTGCTTATTGTTCTGAAAGGCTGCTGTGGTCAGTCCTCAGGTCTACTAGTCATTGGCCCTTATGTCCTTCCAGTACATGTTGTACTTGTAGTTTTCTACAGCTTTTTTTTTTTTGCTGCCCTCAAATATTTACATCTCACTAATCACAATAATAAAAAATAATCACATAATAAACAAAAATCTGTTTTACTGCCTGTGTTGTCCTGCCTGTGTTACCCTGCCTGTGTTGTCCTCCCTGTGTTGTACCACCTGTTGTACTGCCTGTGTTATCCTGCCTGTGTTGTCCTCCCTGTGTTGTACCACCTGTTGTACTGCCTGTGTTGTACTTCCTTTTGTTCTGCCTTTGTTGCATTGCCTGTGTTGTACAACCTGTTGTACTGCCTGTTGTACTGCTTGTTTACTGTAGGTCAGAGAGGACTGCAATTTCATCCGTGCTATATGTTGTGCATATATGGTACATTTGACAATAAAGTTGACTTTGACTGACTTTAGTTTTATTATTTGTACCACCTAAGAAGAGAACCAGATTGTTTGAACAAATGGTATGACCCAATAAACCAACATTTATGTTTCTTAAACTCAACGTGCATGTTTTTTATGGATTGTGTGTCAGGAAATCCTGTCAACAACCTTGTGGCACATTTTGTAAGAAACAACACTTCAATAGTGTACCTTCAATTACAAGGTCATAGCTGGCACAGACATCCAGCCGTCTTTCTCCATGCTCATTCATAACAGCCTTGATTACTCATGGGCCTGACGTGGGGGCTGGATTTATCTCTTCCAACTTTTGCATTCATATCCACCATCACTATCTTCATGTCATGGCCTGGTGTATTCTTAATCTCAGTTTGTAACCACTCATAAAATGCATCTGTACTTTCTTCATCATTTGTACAGCACTGAGTACAGCACTGTTTCACTGGTGTCGCTTCTGAAACACTCTGATCTTGTTCATCTTTCACTAACTCCTAATATATACAAGTTTTATCGTACCATTTCAACTGTTACTTAAGCAAGCTTTCCAGTCTCGTGCATTGAACGCATATTCCAAAAAACTGTTTTTGTTTTGTGAAGAACTTCCACCTTCAACCACTGGCACTCACCATGAAATCTGTTGATAGACCAGGAAACCCATCATGTCTGTTCTGTTCAATATTTTTGTTGCTGTTTCCATGACTAGGACTTTTTTTTTATAGGAGTGGGTTTTCAGCCCTGAGCCTAACTCCAATCTTAGTCTTTTATCTGATTTTCACCTGCAACCTATCTGGAACAGTCAAACCTGCCAGGGGCTTAAAAAAAATCTCTGCCAGTATAACCTCCAGTGTCCTTGAAGTACCCAAGCCTCCTTAAAACAGGAACAGGAAGAAGATTTGAACTTGAACTTAAAAATGGGAATCCTTCCCACTGTAAGTTCACCTTTCTCTGGATATTTCTGACCTTTCTGGTCCCACCCCTGGGTGTGCCCATGGTAGCAATCTATTTATCCCCTTTGCTGAAAGCTGTTCCCAATGTTGTTGTTTTGTTTTTTTTATTCATCAAGTACTAATTGGTTTGAAATGTTCTTTTAAGGATTTATACTGATAAACAAATAAAGGGACATTTAACTACAGACATCCACAGGTTCTCCCATCTCAGTTTCTTGAATGAACAGGTGAAAACATATTTGCAATCAAAGTTTATCAATAAACACCACAGTAACTGTACATCAATGTCATAAATAGTCCATAAATATCCTACTTAATGAGGAAAACTATAATGATCACTCAGGAAAAAAAGGAATGACAAAAAAATACAAGTAAATACTAAAAGCAAGCGCAAGATATGGTCATGACCTCCCCGCTGGGAAAGGCTCAGCAAGGCAGCACAAGGCTTACTAAATGTTAACCGTAATAACTGTATCTGGATCTATTCTCTCTCTAAGTGATTGTTATTCACACAAGCTCCTCAGAAAACTGTTTGAGGTCAAGTGAGAAAACAACCGTTTTATGCTTGGTGAGACCAAAAACCTTACACACCTCCGGGATATTCCTTCGTTTTGACTGAGACCATTACACTGAACAAATTTCAGGAACAGCTACACATCTGCAGTTGATTTGTCTTTTTAATGTCGGAGATATGGTTGGCTGTAAAATGTTAAGTTCAGGAGACAGTATGTGTGTCAAAGACTGGTGGATAACAGAATGTTTGCAAATTTCCAGAATAAAGATTAGAATATAGTTTGTAGTAGTGATGTAAGGTGAGGTTCGTGGCTGGTGAGGTCAGATATACAAATTTATGAATCAAACAAAGTTGATCATTTGCCATTAAATTAGCAGCCTGAAAATAATAACTGGTGAAGAAAAATTATATCAGCATTATTTTCACACACATTATTTGATCATAACAGTTTGGAGAGAGTGTATCAGCCATCACAATTTTTTACACCTTCAAAAGGGTACTCATTAAAGTACAAAATGGTGTAAAAAAAAAAAACTCTTTACCAAAATATTCATTAATTTTTAAATCTTTGTATTATAATACTCAAATATTTTAAACAATAATAATTGAAAACAGCAAGTTATTTGCCGACTTGATATTTGAAGCACATCTTTAAGGTCTGATGTTGATAATGTCTGAGAAATTTTTAAGGTATTTTTAAGGGTCTCCATTTATATTGTCTCTGTGTAGAAGACCGACAGCAATATGAACCTCTGTGCTCTCGTACGCCCCCTTTGGTGAGATAGAGTACTGGTTACCTCACCTCATACATTCTTATCTGTGGTTTAATGTGTTCATCAAAACTAAATATTAAACATACAAAAATGAAATACATTAGCCTGACTATGAAAAATTACAGCTCATATTAAAAGTGTCTAAAAACATTATGGTGGAAATGTGAAGCGAGACAGGAACAGGCACTTGCCAATTATGAGCCTCAACCCAGTTTGGACTCGCACAATCTGAGGTCAGGCTCGGCTGCTCGCTGCCTCACTTTGCATCTCTCCCATATATTTAAATAGGAAATATAGCATTTTGACGAAGAAATGATTGGCATTTTCAGATTCAAAAAGAAAATCAATATAAAGTGTGGACCAGGGAGGTAAAATTGAAAAGACTTTATTATTATCGTATATTATTATTTGCTGATTTTTCATTCAGGTGAAGCTCCCTTGACCACAAGTCTCTGGGGTTGTAGAATATAAAAAGAGACAGTAAGCATGTTGGGCGTTTATCATCAGAATGTGAAACCCAGTCCAGAAAAACCCTGAAGCCTCAATTTCAAACTTAAAAAAAACCACATGTATTCTTATTTTGCTAGTGACAGCTATTGAGACTACACATGTGTGTTTGCTCGTGTGAAAAGGTCAGTAGAATGTATTTTGAGATTTGTCAGCGTGTGCTGCTCTCACAGTATTACACCTGGAAGCCCCGATGTTGTACTGCGACTGCAAAGAGGAGTGGATCAATGAGTTCGCTGGTGTACAAATCACAGAAGACAAAAAGCTGACAGAATCCAGGACAGAATGAGCTGGTTTGAGCGAACACAAATATCTATTCAACTTTCCTGGCAGGTTCAGCTGTGCTGGGCTGGTGCCAGGGGGGGGGATTGCGCATCTTTATCTAATGTTTTCCCTCGATGGAGCAGAAAAATAGTTTGTTTTAGGCCTGTCATGGCCTTTTAGGGCTTTGTTTGATGGAGAGATGGCATAATATATACCGAAAATCATACACTATTGGTAATAAACCACCTTTCTCACACCATTCAAGCATTGGAAGGTAGAATTGGATAAACCCAGGTATTATTTCCCTCTTTTCTGCCGGAATTCATTGTTGTTTTGTGAAACACCACGCCAAACTCATTACATATTCTGCAAAGCACATATGGTGTTCTATTAAAAATTTGGAGGTAAATCCAGGCCTATAAAGCGGCAGGAGCAGCACTTGGAGGCCCAGTGCAGCAAAACAACTTAATGTCGTTCCCTAATCTTGTTGCAGGTGTTCAGAAGAGCAGAGCTCAATTAAAACCAAATTGGCTTTCACACAGTTATTCAGATTAGTTTAGAATCAAACGCTCACAAACTAAATATGCTTACCTGGGCAGAATCACCCTCTTCTCTTAAAAGACCCCCCCTTTTCCCATATTAATACACTGCCAAGATGGGAGGAGCTGAAATAAAATGAATTTACATTTAAATCAGCCTGGAAGCTAGGTAAAATAAATGTGATCAGGGTCTGTGCTTTTCCCACTACCTTAATCAAAATTTTGATGTGATGACACGTGCCCCATGTGGAGTAGAATGAGGTAATAGGTTATTTATGGGCTGTCGAAGCCAGATTAAGGACCAATTAAAACCACAGACATATTATGAGAGAACATTTATTTCCTGGTTATACTACAAAAGACTGATCTTTGAAAATTATATTATTATATTATTCGTCAAATATAAAACGTGATGACATTTGGTATAGTTGGTAGCACTGTCACCTCACAGCAAGAGGGCTCTGGGCTCCTTTCTCTCCAGAGTTTGTATGTTCTTGGAGATAAAGTCAGAGAGGCCAGACTGAGATGGTTTGGACATGTCCAGAGGAGAGATAGTGAATATATTGGTAGAAGGATGCTGAGTTTTGAACTGCCAGGCAGGAGGCCTAGAGGAAGACCAAAGAGGAGGTTTATGGATGTAGTGAAAGAGGACATGAAGGTAGTTGGTGTGAGAGAAGACAGGGTTAGATGGAGGCAATTGATTGGCTGTGGCGACCCCTGAAGGGAAAAGCCCAAAGGAAAAGAAGGAGGTGTGAGTGTGTGGGTGTCTGTCTTTCTGTGTAGTTCTGCACCTCTCACCCGGGTTGGCTCCAGCATAACCCGTGATCTGGATTCAGATAAGAAAGGGTGAAGACTTTGGTCATCAAGAAGATGAATGGATGAATGAGTATACTGTATTGGTTGGGTTGAAATTAAAAAATACTACGACTGTTGTGGTGCTGGTGTTTAAATCTGATTAATATATCTGATTTTCATTCGTCAGACTATTCATGTGTAACCATAAATGCTCACTGGAAAGACAACCCCCCCCCCCCCAAAAAAAAGCATTTTTTTCTTCAGCGGAACTGAGCGGAACAGTCTGATTTTACTGAAAATTCTAGCCTCACCTTTATTCCTTTTGGTTTCTAGCTCATCCTCATCCTTTTTAACCTGCATTCACATATTCTCTCCCTTGAACCGTACACCTTTTAATCTTGATTTTTCTCTCTCCTATCATATTTGCTGGTCCGTGGAGAGGAGGATCAGTCAAACTACTTCATACCAAATCAGCCCTATTGTTCCTTCCGTATCATCTCAGTCTGTCTTTCATGCAGCAGTCTCTGGTGGACTGAATGCAGATAGTCAATCAGTCGGGCACTATGACTACTCCCACCCAAACAGACAACTTCCCTCTCAATGTTATCTTTGTCACACTCTTGTTCTGTTTTTGTGTGTGCGTTGCTTTCTCACTGTATTTTTTTTCCTCTCATTGTGTGTCTGTAGTCCAGGAGATGAGGATCACGCAAATCCAGTGGGATGTGATCAGCATGCTAAGGAGCATCTGTGAGGATCTTAACCGGGGTCAGGCAGTCACATGAGGCAAAGTGAAGTGTCATTGTCAACCAGATGGAGAAAAGGCCCATTGTCCAAACCCATTCAGAGAAGCACTTGCTATTGGGGAGGGATTACGAGGAGAGTCGGCTCCGCAGAGTCGCTGAGACAAAAGAAATGTAAGCTGATACAGTGGTACCTCTACTTACAAAATTAAGTGGTTCTGGAAGAAATTTCATAACTAGAAAATTTTGTAAGTAGAGGCATGTTTTCCATGCAAATGCCCTAATCTGTTTCAAGCCCCCCAAAATTCAGACATGTTTTATAAAGCATAAAAATGTATCAAAACATGTAACAAATACATGTTACAATTAGATTATTAAACAATAAATGAGAGTTGTCCATAATGTAAAAAACAAAGAATAAAGAATAATACTGATGGTCATTAACCTTTTAACTGCTGTCCTCATTGTTTTTTGCCCTCTTTGGTTCATGCCCTCTTGCCCCACCATGAACAACAGAGTGAATTCCAGTCCTCCTTCTGAACTTCTCCAACCACCCACGCGATGCCTTAAACTCCTTAAACTTCCTTTTGTTTTAATAACGTGGTGATTGTAGATGCATTACGGCCATATTCTTTGGAGAGATCAACCAAACGCGTCCCTTTTTCACGCTTTTCTATGATCTCTTGCTTTGTTTGTACGGACAAAAAAACTCTTTTCTTCGTCTTTTCTTTTCCTCTTTTCTCCGTCACTTTCTTGGGGTCCATACTCTAAAAGTTAATATATTTACGTAAAACTATCAGAACACCTCACGGGGGGAGGGCAGAATGACGAGGACGCTGCATAGACACCTATCTAGCTACACACAGAGGTCCCTCTTAGCCAATGGGATGCCAGGACGCTAGGTAATAACCAATGGCAGAGCAGCTATAAGAATGTTGCGTTGAGGAACCTGTACAGCCCATACTGTATTTTTACCTTTCGCAACTCAAAATTTCTTTCGTAACTAGAGGCAATATTTTCCTTTTGAGGCGTTTCGTAAGTAGAACATTTCGTATGTAGAGACATTTGTTAATAGAGGGACCACTGTACCTAATAAAAGACTAATGACTGTCTTTTCAATGACATTTTAAAATATTATAAACCAAATCTTGAGTAGTTACTAAGGAACGGGTGAGGGCAAGGATGACTAGGATGGGCTATTAATGAGAGGGTGGACTGGTACAAGTTATATTAATGATTCATTAATTATTAGATGTTAAATGCTCGCAGCACCCTGCTGAGATAATACTGAGTGGTTACAACATACCCCCCATCCTGAAGCGCTTCAGATCTTTTGCTAAAAGGGAAAGGTTGCTGTGTTTTCTGTCTATGATACAGCATCACACAGCTCAGTCTTTCATGTGTTACCTAGGAATAGTGCGCCTCAACCAGCTTTACCGATGAAAACCCTCCAAGGAAATATTAATGAGCAATTTTCTGATAATATAAACCAATTACCCTTTGTGGCCAACATAAGATCCGCAGCCCATTCCATTACTGTGGATATTTTTTTCTGTAGGACGGAAAAAAACTGAGATTTTCCCTCTGGCTTTAGAGGTTACTGGGCACCAAATAAAATCATTGTAAATTATCATTTTTGACTATATAATATTTATTCATTATCAAGTTTGCAGGCAATTTAGTACAATGTTCATATAAAATATATACTGTAAAAATGATAAAAGAATTTCATCTTAAAAGAATGATGCATAGAATATAAAGGCAAGCAGAACATTTGTTTTATTCACCGGTAATATCAAATAGACAGTTCACATAACACTTTGGAAAGTACTTTTCCTTATTACTCATTGTTATTCTTCCATTCAAAGCAGAAATACTGAAGGACCTCTGAGGCATTTCTGTGCTTTTATGTCTGCCAGTGGCCATGGAGATTCTTTGTTAAAGCAAGTTTCAAACAAGCAGCCTGTAATTTTATACAAAAGGTACTTTTAAAATGTAAAATCCTGTATGAATTCAGCATTTAAAGCACCTGCATCAATCTAATGCCTTGCTTTTATGAACTGAACCTTTCAACTTTGCTTCAAGTCTGAAGCCTCAAGCTCCTAAAGTTGTCTTCTTTTTTTTTTTTTTTGCATGTGTGTGAACAAGAGATGACACAAACCAGACGACAGACACTGAAGACATCCTGGGACGAACAACGACAATGAATTAGACATGACATACAGGACACAAAAACACACTGTATATATTCAAATCTTAATCTTTTAATAAATATTCAACTTTGCATGGAAAGACATTGCATTAAAGGGTTACGTTAGTAATAATAGTAACATTTAGCTATCTAATCATGATCTCATGCTTGAGCATAAAAAGTTGACAGCCAATGATGTTAGTGTTGTAGTAAAACTCGTTTTCACCTGCTTGTGCAATGTCACCGTTTTCATTGGTGGCACAAAGGGTTACAAAATTTCACAAATCTGTTCATGTTTTTTAATGAGAAGTTAATGATGGATTAATTTTCTTCTATATGTAGTTACTACAGGAAATACAATACTTTTCTATTTACTCTCAAAATGGCTTCCACCAATAATTATTTCTACTTTTATTACTATAAAGACAGATGACTCACTTACCAATAAATATCAAAATTTTATTTAATTAATTTTGCATTAATAAGAATAAATGAGCTTGTACTATCAAGTTATTTTCCCATTTCACCATTAGGATGTGTTCATATTTTACTGCTGTGTGTACTGAGTCATGTTGTTAACATGTTATTATAATTTTTTTGTCATTATTTTTATTCTATATTCCCTAAAAGCCTGAACAACTTCAAAAACACTTCAAAACTAAAAACTATCAGTCTTGACATTGCTGTTGCTTTAATACGAAGAATTATATATATATATATATAATGTCTTTTTATTATTTTTTTATTTATTCTGTTTTACATTTTAAATTATTGTTTTTTCTCATCACAGATCACTGCTGGTGTTTCAGCTCCTCATCGTTTCAACAGAGTATTTTTCCACCCACACAATCTTATCAGTTCTCCAAGAGATGGTAATCAAACCACATATTGTACAGTGACTGCGTGGGGCCATTTATTGCTGGGCCGGATTTGTTGGAACTCTGACAATAACATATTTAAGGCCACCTGACATGATAGATGAGACAGTCCACCCTGTAGGATATTACCATTTTTCAGCAGTGCCATCTTTTGTCTAGCTCTCCCTCAGCCTGGTGCTTGAATCCTTATAACTACTGAGGGTAGCACCCTTTTAAAGTTTGCTCAATCTCAACACTTGTCTTGACAGCACATTTTGCTGTTCCTTTCCCCCCTGTATGAGACAGCAGAGTTCGCATTGAAACTGCTTCTGAGACAGGGACACATTCATCATGTGATAAAGTGATGCAAGCTGCTATAAAATGCCGAAACCAAACTGAGCTACTGTGAGTCCTTCAGCGCGACGAAGAGAAATCGTAGCTTTTTGAGGGTTGTTTCTCTGAATCCATCGCCAATAATGTTCTGTTAAAGACAGAACATTATTGGCTCACGCATGTGTGTGTGTGCGTTTGTGTGTGTATGTGTGACACACAAAAAGACAGAAAGACAGACTGGCGAAAATTCATAGTTGTTTTAATGATATGGTGGATTTTGGCATTCATTATGAGGTCAATATTTAAGCACAATAGCAACTATAAAAGTGATTTATACTAATTAGTCCCTCTTGGTATGTTGCTGTATTTACATGTCTACATTAATCTTTCTACAATGCATATCTTATAGGAGCATTACAAGTTAACATGTTATTCTTTTTTATTTTTTATTTTCAATAAACCAAATGATCTCCGCCTAATGAAGACCTGCATAAAATGTAGAAATGGTGTGCCTTATAAATGATACATAAAACTGGGAAGAAAAATGTGATTGTTGTAACTTTTTTATTCAATATGAGCAAATTATTTGCAAGAGAACTATAAAGTTATTACTGTATGTTCTTCTACAATGTTTTACTGCCATCTATTGATGAGGTTCAGGGGTGTGAAACACATCAGTTTTACTCTACCCATACTGTGCAAATGAGAAAAGGTTGAAACTTTTTAAATAACTTAATGTAGGAAAAACAAAGTGGATATTTGCTGATTTGTCACACATTATCTCTGTTACTACTAAACAATATTTTCAATCCAAAATATTAATGCTCATTCTCTTCAATGAAAACCCAACATAAAAATGATGCATACCTAAGAACAATGAGACTAATGATGACCTTGCCTCATGCAGCATGAATATAATCATTATGAGGAAACAATAACCTGTTGCCCTCAGATGTTTTTCAGACAAGAAACTGACAAGTCAGAGACAGACGTCTCTCTAACAACCGTTCAAACCAATCAAGTCTCCTGACTCAACCCAAAAGGTTAACATCCACGGCCCCTTCATAAGATATCAGCTGTCAGATGACATTTTCAAGGCTGAGATGATCATCTTTCTCTATTCCTCAGTGATCCTCAAGACTGGCCTGAAACACGTAGTCTAGATCGCCCATTGCTTTTGGTCTTGTTCAGTGAATTGGCCCAAATTCTAAAACGTCTCTTACTGCTTTTGCCTCAGAATGTATTTTGTCAAGTTGTCCTCTCTTGTCTGCCATTTCACAATATGCATTGAGTTCAGTCCAGTGGTTGAGTCTCTGTAACTCTCTGCAAGTCAAAAACTCTTCTGGTCTGTGAGCTTTTGACTCTCAGTGAGGCAACCCTCTCAAACTGTGTTACAGTTTCCTTTTGGTGCTTCCACAGCTTTGCAGCTTTTTGCAAGGATATCAGACTTGTTTTCCTGGAGCCACAGATGATTTAATGTGATCATCTTTACCACATCAATCTCAACCAGACTGCTGATGTGAGTTTGTTTCTGTGGATTGGAGTCTGACATCTTGGATGTTCCTTTTAGTTTAAAAACCACTTCGTCACAAATCTGTAGCTGGTTGTCATCTTTGTCGAAGGCTGTGTATTCAAAGACATTTCCACAGTCCTTTAACCGAACAAAGATAGTGTCAGGGTCAATCTCAGAACAGGCCCCTACATTTATGATCATCTGCATCATCTGTTTGGAGGAAGCAAGCATCTCCCTGGCGACGTCCACAACTCAGTTCTGAGGTAACCTTCATCTTGCACTTACTGGTGCACAGTTCCCCACACAATGAGTCACAGGGATGTCCATCATGAAGCAGCCTCTGGCACGGCTTCTGGCATGCAAATGTCGTTGGATCCTGGTGGCAAGGAACGAATTGTGTGTGCCCACACTGTGGTAGGACTTTCTTAACCATTACTGGGCAGTCTTTAAAGCACTCTGCATGGCACAAACCTCTGCAGACATGTCCGCGGTCACATATAACCTTCTGACAGTTCTCAACACACTTGTATGTCTTGTGTTTGGGGTCATGTGGATGGCAGAACTTTGAGCAAACATGACCACATTTCAAACGGAAGTTGCAAGGGTAGGTGCATCCCCCCTCGGGAGCTTGTTCAAAATCCTCAGCGTTAGATGCTCTTACTTTGCGATTTGGATGATTTTGACAGCACAGGATCAGCGCTCCCCCAACCTGGTCCTTCTCCCTCAAGGTATCAAAGATATTGCGCCACAGTTTGACTTGTCCCAACAATGTACTGTTACCAATACAGTAAAGACCTTTCTTGGCACGAGACAAGGCCACACAAACGCGATTGGGAATGCTCAAAAAGCCAACTTTTCCTTTCAAGTTGCTGCGGACCAGGGACAACAAGACAATGTCATTCTCTTCTCCCTGATACTTATCGACTACACACGCTCTGATATTTTTGAACTGGCTGGCAGCCATGAGTTTCTCTAGACAGTTAAGCTGGCCTCTATAGGTAGTGAGGATGGTAATCTGCTCTGGTTTGTAGTCCTGGAAAAGAAGATATCTGCAAAGAGCAACTACAAACATGGCCTCGTGTTTGTTCTGATAGCTCGTTCCATCTTTGACTGTTTCCTCTGGGTGGTTGTGTTCCACAAAGAATAAATTGGAACTAAGGCCCTGTAAGAAAAAATAAAACGGTGAAAAATACGTTCTATTATTTTATGAATTCCTATTATATTCTGTTGAATTCACTATAATTTCAGTATCATATGTTGGCGGCTCAGAATTAGCAAACTTAAAGTTAAGACTAACACACTTGAAATACACAGAGTATTCATAGTACAAAATTATGTAAATTTCCTGTTACTTGTAATTATTATAAATATCATGACAAAAAAATTAAGCAAAAAAGTAAGCAAAATCATAAACTGAAAGTTATAATTATACATTTATTTTCAAAACATAAAGGAAGTCTGGCAGTAAATTTAGTGAAAAACTTTTTTTGAGGTATCCCCTGACATCATAATTTGGGAAAATGAGCATAATTTCAACTTGTTCTCACAGATTGAAAATATAGAAATGATTAAAAAAAAATTCAATGAGTACGTGGTTGCTGTGTGCACAAAATCTGATGAAAAAAACCCCCAACTGAATAGTATTTTAGAGAAAAACTCTAAATTTAAACACACGAAAGTGAAAAAAAGAATTCAAAAGACCAAATCTCTAGCCAGCAAAAAACACTTCAGCCCTGTGTCGTGGATAACAATCCAAAGTGAGACGCAGAAAGCGGGTAAATACAATACGCACCTTGATGTTTTCATAGTCATACACAGAGGGATGGTTTTCCAGCTCTGAGTAGATGTGTGGAGTCAACAAACGGGCAATTTCTGGTCTCATGCGATGCTGAAGAGCAACCCAAAAAAAAAAACAGTTTAACACAGTCAAGCATATAAAGAATATAAAGATAAAGAGGTGCACATATGCCTACAAACAGTCACACTAATAATTTCATTATTCTAACTGCTGAAGGTGATACCATTTTAAAGATTAATTGATCCTACAAGCAGGTAAACATTGAGACACAAACCTGGAGGCTGAGTCTGACAAACCGAAGTCCCATCTTCACCAGCCTCTCAAACATGGATGTCTCCAGGTTGAAGGCCTTAGCAAGTTCATAAACTGTGGTACCGGGGCGCAGCTAAAAGAAAAATACCCCTATTCATCATATGCACTTCAGGATTTTATTTATTATCAACACAGAAAAAAAACTAAATTGCTCAATAGAGTCAACCACTTTGACAGGAGCAATCGTAGAAGGGATCAACAGTGTTCTGCAACAGCTTTATGTTTATCTGTGTTCGGGTGGGAATATAGAATGTATGCAAATGTACAGAAAACTTTCTTTTTTGCCGTCCTGTTCAGCATTTGTTTTTGTTTGTTTTGCCTGTATGTGTGTTTATCTGTGTGTGCCAACGTACTCAAGCTAGAGGACAGAGTGTGGTTGTGCACGCATGTGGGCGGTTATGCGGGGGAGGCAAGACAAATCTAGTATAAATGTGAAGCATTGTGTTTTGCTCGATTCGACACCAAACCTGTGATTAATGAACAGCATAACAATGCCAAAGCTTATTTTACTCGTAAAGTGTGATCCATCCACCTCCGTTACATGCAGAGACCCTGACTTGTGCTTCACAAAAAAATAAAACACGAAATGGCCTTAAACCTATGACTAAAAAGATTCAACTTTATTTGTGCAATCAGAATACATTGTATTGTTGGCCGTTATGCAAGATTAAACATGCAAAAAAAATAAAAATTACATTTTCCACAGGCGACAATTCAAAGATAAATTCAATTTCAACACCTTACTTAAACGCACAGCACATTAAATTGCACCACCACGTATGTAACAGTGATAAATCATGGTAAAACTAATCTTTATTCATCATTATCATCTTTATCATAAGCCTGGGATGGAATGAGAACTTCAAATTCCATTCCTGCTTGCTTAAAATCTAATGCAAGGGATTTTTTTTTCTTTTGCAAAGTTAAATGTATGTATGAACTATTGCATGAAAGCAGGACAAAGAACAAAATATTAGGAAAACATTGGACAGACGTTACACAGCGAGAGGAACGCAACAGAATACTGAGTTCTGAGACGTGTGATCAAAATTTTTTTGTAGCTGTGATCGTGTCCTGCAGATTGCCTGACAGGCTGCGTGGCCATATGTCCTTGGCAGGACCTGACAAGTTGTTTTAATAGTCTACTAATGCCCTGCATATATCACTCCTCACTCTTTATCTTCTGCAGTTGTTGGCATGGTTTTTTTTTAAAAATTTATTTTGTATTCTTTTTTATCTTAGCAGACCAGACAAATCATTTCATCAATCACACAAGTGCTCTCAGTCCTTCCTGATTTTCTGCTCCGTCAATTCTTACCTCGGCTTGTACGTGAGGTATTTTACTCAGACGAAGACACCAAAGGATTTTAAGAATCAATGCCCCATGTGTCTGTGTCCTTTCTTACCTGTTGGTGGTCTCCGATGAGGATGAGGTGTTGGCATGCTTGACCCAAAGTCACGATTGTTTGACCCTCGAGAACCTGCGCTGCCTCTTCTATGATCACCACACGCGGACGCACTTCCTCCAGAATTTTACGGTACTTGGCCGCCCCTGTTGTCGTCATGCCGATAACCTGATGGTGTATAGATTTATTTACACTCGTGACACTTATTTTAAATAGAGAAACATCTGTTGAAGCAATCAGTATATGTCTCTATATTTAATAAAATATCTGCCTTTTTAAGTGCCAGTCTGGTGACTTTCTTGAGCTGATATTATAATATAAATGATTTTAAGTGAACAAAGCAGAATGGAGAGGGTCATGGTGGAGAACATGATGCTATATGTGATGCACATGGTCACAAAAAATTAGATCTAACATATTTTTTATTGTATAATTAACCACTTGTGCTCTCCAAACAAAAACAAGTTGTACTGATACCTTTTTTAATTATTCTATACTTTAAATTTAATGATCTGACAGCAATCAATTATTTTTAGCTGAACAAAAAGACTGGGGACAGGTGGAAACAACGAGTTTGGCACTCTGTAATCTGTAAAATCTTTCTAACATTACCTTTAAAGGTTGATGTTTTGACATTTTGAATAAACATAATTTATTAATTATTAAATACTTGATAACTTAATAATAATGATTTATTATGTTTAATAGTTTCAATGGGATGGAAGCTGAAACAAAATAGGAATTTATTCCAATTCATTACTGTAATTATACCTTACCTTGGCTTTCCGAAGGAGACAGATTCTTAAATGGTCTTTCACTTCTCTCAGTCTGTCCACTGTGTTCTCATATGCAAGTTGAGACTCTTGGACTCTGGTAAACAGAACTTGCCTGTAGCGGTTTAGCCATAACCTGCAGAGACACGGTCCATTAATGATACAAAAAAAATCCCTCGGGGGATAACTGAGACCCCTGGAGAAACGACGCTGTGGGACTGTGATGTTGCATGTGATTAAACAGTTATGGAAAGACATTTCTTAATATCAGTTCTGCTTTGGAGGATATTGTGTTATTTGTTAGTATAAATGAAGATTTAAGTAATTATGAGTCCTTACTGTTACTATTTCCACAGTACATAAGTCACATTTTGTTTATTTGAGGTGCGAAAGATCCACAGGGATTTATTTTGCTGGTGATTAGTTAAGTTAATTACACACAGTGGGAACAGAAGATGTGTGCCAGACTGAGGATGCTTGGGGGGGGGGTTGACAGGCAGCTTTCCAAAGCAACAAATGAAAAAGAAAACAAAGATATGTAAGAAACGTATTATGCTTGATGGTGGAAAGTGAGAATAGGAAAAGAAGGACGTAGTTAATGACAATGGAGAACGTAAAAATAAAAGTGAAATGCATTTGGAGCCCCCACCGATAGAGTCTCCATCTGTCTGCCAAGTTGAGAGTCCAAATATCCAAGACAACCGCTTCTTCATCCTCAGTCATGGCTGAAGTTTTCTTCAGTTCTTTCATGGTGTTTTTGTTCCGCTTTTTCTTTTGTTCTCGTTGCATCTGTAGCGATCAGAACAGGACCAACTTTTAACTCCACAACTCACATCTTTAATAATGTCCTACCATCTGTGTTTCACTTCTACTCAAATACATTGTCACATCTGTCACATCAAAACTAAGATTTATGGTATCTAATGTCATTTAGGATAAAGTATGATGATATTTAACTTTAGAAGATATGGATTAAAGGCAGAAAAAATATAGAGTATAGAGTATGTTTGAGTGGATTAAAACATTTTGACAGTTTTTTTAATTTTTTTTATTTAATTTTTTTTTTTATCTTGTAATTTTATTTTATTTTTTAATTTTTTAATTTTAAATTTTTTTTTTATTAAATTTTTTTAAATTAATTTCCCTGATGGAACTTCCTTAAGGGATAAATAAAGTTATACTCTGCTCTACTCAGTTTGGGAGTTCTTATCAATTACACTAGTTTATCACTGGAACTGCTGTGAATCGAAGCTGATCAGAGCTTCTCTCTTCCACAATCAAGTCAGCATCAAACTTTCTAGAGCTACCTTTCAAGCCTGCAGGTGTATTCGATACCAAACACAGTCTTCTACATAGCTTTTCCATTTGCAATATATTCCTGCAGTTGACAGTTGGTGGGAGTATACAGAGATGCAGCGATGTTAACAGAAAGAGGCGAGGCAAAGACTACTGGCAACCAAACCTGGATGAATAATGCATGTTACAAATTCTTCCAAAAGATCTACTTTTCTAATGTTTCTGTAAAAGAAATTAAATGCAACATGTTTGTTGGACCACATGTAACACAAAATGTAAATGTGACCTTACAAGGCAACTAATGCAGCGTCTATTTAGCTGCTTTTTGATTTACAGTAAGTGCAGTGTAACTATAACTATGCCATTCCAAATCAGCTTGTCTAATTGATTATACTTTGCAAAAATGTGGGCCGAATGTTGTCAATTATATAAACTTCTTTTTTTTACCTCCCATTCTTCCTTGCTTTGCTTATCTTGCGTTTCAGCTTCTTCCAGATTCAAAGCCTCCATCAGTTCTTCCATTTCTCTCTCAGCATTTGTCATGTTGTCTTTTTTGTCGTCACTTCTCCTAACTTTGCAATCAATGTCGTTTTCAATAATCCACTCTTCCTGGATCAAATCTTCTTCCTCCGCAATTTCGTTGAAATCCTCTTCCTCCAACTCTCTTTCTTCTTCTTCTTCTTCTGCTGCTGCTGCTGCAGGTTTATCTAAAAAAAAAAAACAAGAATATCATGGAAAAAAAATGTCCCTGTGAAATATGAAATACTCCAAGCTCTTTTTATTTTAGTTTCTTTTAGTTTAGTTGTAGATGAATAAATTGGAATCTCAAAATATTAGAATATTCCATTCTGTACCTCTGTCCCAGAGTCTTCCTCCAGACTCCGTGACCTTTGTTTCCAAATTAAACAAAAAATTCTTGCACCAACTTTGCTTGTCTATTTTCTCCAGGCTGCAGCCATCAATGTGCACATCCTTGTGCACCTTTTCAAAAATATGTTTCTCCCTTTCAGTCAACTTCCTGTGAACGAGCTTTGATACAGCACTCTGTGAACATCCTCCCCCTCCAGCTATGATCTGTGGCTTCCTCTTATTGGGCAGAATGTCACTGAGTGTCTTTGAGACGACTGTCAAGTCAACAGTTTTCCTGATTATTGTAGCAGTTTATACAGGAACTGACTGAAAATCATGATATTCATACTATATTATAGTGATGTTATAAAGCTTGGCATGAAATAGTCTAATATTTTGAGTTGGTTTTCGATAATATTTGAGCTGTCAGACATGGTTCTGAGTTTAAAGTGCATCATTTGTTGGTCTCTCAAGGGTTTGTTTTGTTGGAGACAACTCCTAATCGTGTGTTCCTGAAATCCATCCCAGGAAGCAGAGGTGTCAAGACGTGATCACATCGATTGTCATTGAACATGAACAATGGTGAGCGTCACGGTGGTGCAGTGTGTAGCACTGTCGCTTCACAGGTAGAACCTTCCAGGTTTGAGTTATTTCTGTGCAGAGTTTGCACGTTCTCCCTGCGTCTGCAAAGGTTCTCTCCGGGTTCTCTGGCTTCTTCCCAACAACAAAAACATGCAGTTTAGTTAATATGTTAACTCCACCTTGTGCATAGATGTGAGTGCATGCGTGAGTGGTTGAATGGTTGTGGTGTGCTGGCGATGCATACAGGGTGTACCCCTCCGCTCTCAACCAGCTGGGGTCAGCTGGGATAGTCAGCAACCCTCATAACCGTAAAAGTTGCTGAAGACGAGACGATAAAGGATGGATGGATGGATGGATGGATGGATGGATGGATGGATGGATGGACCCACGGATGGATGGACAATAGTGGTATTAGTAGTTTAACTAAGCTTATGTTTTTATTAGTTTTAAAAGTCACAATCGGTTTTTAATGAGACTACATCCCATAAACAACTCTGTATGTTTTGTTTGCTTAAAAAATTAAAATGTATTTCAAATCCATGTCAAATGTTCTCACACTGGTGAATAAAATAAAAAGCCATACCCTCATTTCCTTTTGTGTTCTCTGTCTCCCTCTGCTGGAGAGTAGTGGAATCCAAACACAACCACTCTGTTACCAGACCGGATCTTTTCTCATTGGACAACTTTACTACTTTCCGCCTCTACAAATCATTCCACAAACACAAACTAATGAATTTTACACTTCTGCTTTCAGTTAACACATATGTTATTAAATATTAATATTCTATTCAATACGACTCACAAGTGGTTGGTTGAGATTGTTCCAGTGTCTGTCCAAAATGAACATTTGTAACAAGGATTCAGGCAGGATTTGTGTCAAGGAATACTCCAGCTTTGAAATAGCACTCTGGATCCCATCCTTCTCCAACATCAGCTGCGTGTAAATCTATCAATAAGATCATCAATACGAACATTAAGTGAAGAAGCTGTTCAAAACATACTATTAACCTGCAAATTATGGACTTGAGTGGTGACGAATGTACTCTTTCCTCTCAACACTTCCCAATGCGTGAGAGACATACAGTGTGGATCAATTTTAAACATCGAGAGAGGCTAACTGTAGCGTAGCATGCATGACATCACCTCCTTGTATGCACGTCGGTGGTAAGATGGCAGCAAACGTTTGACGGTCTCTGATTTTAGCAGCTCTGTTAGATTGAAAGGCTTCAGAATCTCACTGGCGCTGCAGCCTCCAACTCTCACCAGGCCACCCCTCAGAAATTTATAAATACCTTGGATGGAGAAGAAAATACAGATCACTATGTGTGTTTCTTTATCCTAACATTCCATGCATCATCCATGAAACTAGAAACAAAAATATTATAATAACATCTGTGCCGCTGTGGTAAGATGTACTTAAACAGCCCCAAAGGCCTACACTACTGTTCCTTACTGTTGATCAATATTATCCGAGCTTCATTCGCTTAGTTGAGACCAGTTTCACTTAATTTGATTTCCTGAAAGCAAGTTAAAGCCTAAACTCTGTTACTATGGTAACATGTGCTGAGAAAGTATAGCAGAGGTCCAGGGAAGGCTAACTATTGGGCTAAATCCGTTTAACCTGACACAACTGAAACGGATTATTTTACTACAGACTTGCTGTGCTGCAAAATTATTCTGAACTTCATTAACGAAAACTAAAAGAAAATAAGCTTCAATGGATTTAATATTTTGAGGAGGCTAGATAAAATAGAACATAAAAGTGGAATAAGTTGCTATTTCATACATTAAGAAATCCTGCAAAAAATATTTAAATTCTGAAAGTATATTAAGCATATCCCATTTATTGACAAAGCTATAAAACCACTCAACCAGCATATGAAGGAAATCCAACATTAATCACTACTTACCCTCCAGGAACTGGTCCAGGGCATGGTTAGTGTAACCCACCACCAGCATCGGACCCATGCCAGATCTGTTGCCCCAGAGACCCCGATTGGTCAAGAGAGACTGAGCAATCTTTAGGCCGATGTAGGTTTTTCCTGGAGGAGGAAGAGATGGAGGAGGAAGAAGAGGAAAAACAGGAGCAAGAAGAGAAACAGGGAGAATACTTGATTTTTGATATTCACACATCCACAAATGTGAATACAGAATATTATTGTGACACCAGATGTTTTTTATGTGATCAAAACCTAATTTTATCTCAGTCAACGTCTTATCTTACTGCAGAATACTGAAACTGCCTCTTGAATTGCTTTGTTTTTAAGTTTGTTCTTCTTGTTACACAGATTGCTATTTAAGTTTCACCAGAAAAAAAAAAGTTTAAAAAGCTGCAACTTTTTTTTTTTTTTTGGTTTGCTCATTTACATCCTGGACCACAAATAAATTTTTTCTTAACTATAATGTTTTCTGACATTAATTTAAAAAGGGTCGATGACTTAAAAACACCGTACCAAAACAACTAATATATCAAAAAGTATCGACATAATAAGGACAGTAAAGACAGAAAAATGCGTTTAACCGCATTCAACAGCATCACTCTTACTCCTCTCACAAGAAAACGAAGAGGGACGTAAGTCGAATTAACTTGTGTCCAGGGCAAACTGTACTGTACTTTTAAATGAATGCATTTTCAAAAATATTTGGTTAATATGAATCTATTTAAATCTTTTACACAATTAAACCTTATTTTATTAGATAGTATTAAAAAAAACCGGGCTGCTTCTTCCACATCGGGGTAACAGGCTTAAGGAAAATTATTCTTATTTATTCTACAGTAACGTGATATTATGCGCCTTTAATGGTTTACTAATGATTTTACAATTCCAATATATGTGGCAGACAAATGTAAAGTGAACTAAAATGACGTAAACTTGATTTTTGTTTTTCTGTGTTTTCAATCAAGACATAATCAAGAAATTTGCAACTTGTTCTTGATCATTTTATCATTTGCATCAACAAATGAACACAATTCTCCATCTCCATCCCTTACCAGTGCCCGGAGGTCCCTGTATGATGGCCAATTCTTTAGTGAGGGCCAACTGTAACGCTCCCATCTGGGACTTATCCAGCCCCAGCTTCTCCTTTTTTGGCCAAGCAGTTTCCTTCAAACTGTGAAAAGGCAGTAGATCCTGCTGATACTGAAGAGGTGCGATGGAACGCAGGTCATATATATCTTGTATTTGCAGATAAGCAGGTGGTTCCACGTCTGTCTTGCACTTCACAATGTACCTAAAAGAATCATGGATAGAACCACATCACTCAGTATCTACTGTTGATGTAAAAGGAAGAAAATAATTCATTTTGAATAATTACTATATTTTGTGACCAAAAAAGGTCACAAATAAAATTTACAGTCAGATCCACTGCAGATGATTGTCTCTGGAAATAAATCACTTTGCACTATAACAATGTTTAAACTCATACTCGTTTGAAAAAAGAAAAGAAAAGCAAAAGCAGCTGTAGTGCTTCTTGATATATGAAATAAAAATTCACAAATTTGAAAGTTGTTAGCATCATCTATGAAGGGAGCTGGGAGTGCAACTGAACATCCCAAACATCCCATTGCTCCCTGAAACATTTACATATGACCTTGTTTATGAGGATGCCATTAGATTATATAAAACTGTTCTTTATGGTGAAATTAAAAAAAACAACAACAACAACAACCTCTCACCTCTGAAAGGGCAGGTTGTCCTCATTTAGCTCCTTCAGGCCATCGAGAACATACCGGTAGGCCTCAAAGTAGGCAGTGCTCTCAACCATCACAAACACTTGATCCATCTGTGATATAATTCAGGTTTGGTTAGTTGTATTATACAGTATATGTTACATGTAAAATAATAAATACACACATAATGCAATAATCCCCTATCCAGGAAAGCAAGAGTATCGACAAATGTTTGTTTTTTTCCTTTTGCAGTCATTCAGAGGCGACTGTAAAGTGGCCTAAAAATATAAGTGTTATAATTTACTGCCCAACCTGATATTCGGCCAACTTCAGAATGCTTTCTTCAGTAAAGACGATCTCAATCTGCCCCTTCCGTAGGTTTTTTACCTCCCGATTTGACACGGTGGCAAACAAAATGCTCTTGAAGTTATCACAGGACAGAAGGACAAGGGAACCATAGATCAGTCTCTTGGAGTCTCCCCATCGCACAAACTGAAAAGAATATGAAGATATCCAGTTATATTAATAAAAATGTAACTTTTTAAAAATTTAATTTACATTTTTAGGCTATTTAATTTTTTTATTTTATTTAATTTTTAATTTAATAAGAATATAAATGTAAATGTATGCGTTTCCAAAAAAACAAAAACATTGTAATAAGCACATAAAACCAAAAGTAGCTGACCCGGAGTGGCTGAATGTCAAACTGGACTATGTAGGCGACTCCTACGTGCGTGCATTGGGGCACCAACAGTTTTGTGTCGTAATATACTCTGACATCATCAAAGTGCTTCTCCAGTGTTCCGTCGCTCTTTCCCGTGGTCGTCTGGTACAAACGTAATTGCCGGATCCCATTACGAAGCGGTTGTACAAAGTCCTCTCTCAGCAGTCGGAAGTTAGTGTCGAGATAGAGGTGTGTGTTTGTGTAGCACTCAGACGTCAGGATGGGTCTAAGGGGGGGCTGTTCTTCCTGATGGAGCTCTTCAGCCGTTGGGCAGGTGGGTATGGTACTGAAATGGTACTGCTCCGCTTCACCTGAAAAAAGTGGGATTTATAGTCATTTGTATAACATGGTGTGACACTGTTGAAAACATCACAAAATATAGGCTCATATACTGTATATATAGGCTGTATTACAGTATTTTCCGCACTATAAGGCGAACCTAAAAGCCTTTAATTTTCTCAAAAACCGACAGTGCGCCTTATAATCCAGTGGGCCTTATATATGAAAAAGCTTAAAAACATAGGACATTCACTGAATGTGCGTCTTATAGTGTGGAAAATTCTGTACTGTATTTCTATGAGGGCAGAGTAGTATAATTACCTCCAGTGGACAGGAAATCACAGCGGAGGGTACCCTCCCTAGATCTCCCCGGGGGGTTCCTCATCACAACCCTGAGTCTCTGCACGCTCTCCTCCATTTGAGGACTGATCTCCACTCCTGATAGTTTCAGGCTGTTGATGGAGGACTGGAGCTGTGTGAGGAGTAAATTCAGTGTCCGCTCCTCGCTTGCATGAAACGTCCTGTAGACCTAATAGATACACAACATGTCAAAGTCAGTTCAGGAATACATTCAACCTGAAAGGAAGTCAAATTCTATTTCACAGATGCCGACAGAAAGAAGCAAAGACACAGAGTTCATTCGAGGAATCTTATTTTGTCATCTAGTACAGTATTTTCCGCACTATAAGGCACACTGGATTACAAGGTGCCTTATAGTATGTATGTATGTGTATATATATATATATATATATATATATATATATATATATATATATATATATATATATATATATAAACGCACTGGAATATAAGGCTCACTGTCGGTTTTTGAGAAAGTTAAAGGCTTTTAGGTTCGCCTTATAATGTGGAAAATACTTGTCTGTCTGTAGTATGCAACGTTTTCTGTAAGTTTGCTTTTGATTTTATGAATTCATTATATATATAAAATGTAACAATAAAACCCTACAATTTTTATTTTACTACACATACTAATAAATACAAACAGTTGTATTCATTATTCCTCCCCCAGTGATGAATGGAAATGCATAGAGGCCATGTTACTGTTCCTACACACTGTAGCACCTTTGGTGTCTGACAACCTCTTAACATGTCTTCACACACTACACAACAGCCCACCCCAGCTGTTGTGAAGAAATAACTACTTTATAATTATTCATTAAATAACTGAATAATTATCAAAAGTAATTATTCAGTTATTTAATGGGGGAGCCTTTGGGAACAATTTGTTGTTCACTATCTTGCCCAAGGACACTTCGTTATGAGGACTGAAGAGGCAGGAGACTGAACCATCGACTTTTTAATTATAATGAGTTCAAACGCTTTTACATTTATATGATTATTTTACCACAAATGCTATATTTGCTATATTTGGTCCTGGTTTTTTGTTGTTATTTATGTTGGTTTCTTATATTTAAATATTTAAATATAGTCTGTTGCGGATAAGTGTTGGATATAATGTTTGTGTACAATGTAGGATCATTGTATAGTTTTATCATAATCAATAAGAAAAAGGTTAGTATTAGAAGCTCACACGTGTTTGCACTTTGTGGTCAACATTTGTCATGTTAAGGGGTAGGCCACCCTTCCAAATGAATAGTAGGGGAAACTCTGTACTGTATTTTTCTTGTATTCCTTTATCCTAAAACTACATTTTCTGTGTTGTTTCCTTTAGTTACCTGTGACAGAAAAGCCAAAATGTTTTCCACATGTTGTGGGTACTGTGCCCTGCGGCCGGGGTCAGACTCTGACTCTATGTCTGCCAGATATTGGGGCAGGATGGTGCTGAAGAACCTTGAATGTCTTATCATGCCGGCGAGATGCTGCAGGGCGCCTCTATCTGTCCGTGATGCGACAGCTTTACTCAGCACCCGACACAGGAGTTCCAAGAGGTCTTTCTTCATCGTTGTCTTACTCAAGAAACCTCGTAGGGCAGGTTGAGACGCCAGGGTTCTGGTGACTACAGCTGGATCTTGTAACGACAGTTCTTCCAGTTGTTTATAACCCAGTCCGTGCCCCCCTGGCACCCCATTTTTATCTCTAAAATCTGATCTCCTTTCATTCTTGTCTTTTTTGTCTTTCACATCTCTTCTCTTTGGCGACCTTCCTGACTTATTTTCTTGTCTCCTCACACCCGTATCTGACACGTCCTTTCTTAGTGGTTTCCTTCTGTCTGCACCTTGATCTCTAATGCTTCTAGCCCCAAATGTCACCCCCTTTACCCCTTCTCCTCCCCTTCCTCTTCCCTTCCTTCCTCCTCTAGTACTTCCTGCATTCATTTTGCACACCTTCCCTCCATCTGCTGCTCCACTTCCTTTTATTTGACCTCTTTCTTCCACCTTCTCACGTCCTGTTCCACCTTTGCTTTCCTTTTCTGTGCCACTTCTCTGTCCCTCAGTTTTCATTTCGCACCCCTTCCCTGAATCTGATGCTCGTCCTCCTAAACCTCTACCCTGCACTCCTTTACCCGCTGCACCATCCTTGCTTTCTTTTCTTACGCCTCCTTTCTGTCTTTCTGAATCTAATTTCCTTCCCATCCCTGCATCTGCTCTTCCTCTTTTACCACTTTCTTGCACCTCTTTATGTCCGGCTACACCCTTGTATTCCTTTTCTGTGCTACTTTTCTTTATCTTTGCATCTATTTTATACCCCTTTATTTTTCCTCTCATACCTCCATCATGCAATCCACTTCCTGCACCATCCTTGCTTTCCTTTCTTGCATCTCCTCTCTTTCTTCTGGAATCTAATGCTTTTCCATTCCCTGCATATGTTCCTCCTCTTTTACTTCTCCCTTGCATTTCTTCACCTTCTGCTCCATCCATGCTTTCTTTTCCTGCACCCCCTCCACCATCTATTTGTCTGCTCTCTACTTGACAAGCCCAATGACTTTGTGCTCCTCTTCTTAACTCCTGCTCTGTTCCTTTCACTCCAGCTCCTCTTCTTCTGCTCCTTCTGCTTTCTCCAGAATTTTCTTTTTGGCCAGCAGTATTGTCTGTGGAAGCAACATTTATATCTTTAGATATTAAAATGTAACACCTAATCTAAAACTTTTGTATGTAAATTTGTAATGGCATTGCCTTTCATTTTTATAATTACCCTTATTCTTCATGGTCTAGTGATGTTTGCTATAATTCAGATCAATAAAATTGAAGATATCCAGGTGGCAGGATATTAGAGATTGAATAATAAAAGAAGACATTTGAGAGTGCAGTTAGCATACAAACCCCAAAAAACAAGAAGCATAAAAAAGCATTGAATAAGGCGGACTCGCTCCTAAAAATTACAGTTTATTTTATAATTTTTAGGAGTGTTGGGTAAGAAAAATCTGTAATAAAGTAACAGCAAAACTATTGTGTAGAGTAGATGATACACATCGCTTGTTAACATTGATTTCAGTGTTTAACATTTCCCATATAAATAAAACCCTTATTCAAATAATTGCACATTTTTAGAAACTGCAATGACAGAATCTGACTGAAGAGGGCGCCCTCTACCCGATGGTGGATGCATCTCTCGGTTTCCTTTCTCCAGAAATCATTATTAATCACAAAGCTCATTCTTATTTTTTTATGAATGCATTTGAAATACCTTGAAATTTCAATTGAAGCTAATAATTCAGCAAATCAATAATCGATTCGTTCAGTATAGATCCACTACAGTTTTTTAAAATATTAAAAATTAAACATTCTGACATTATTTTCATTATAATTTAAGACAAAGAAAGAGTGAAAAACATTACCCTGACTGACATCCACTTGAGGTTTTTTAGATGAGCAGATGAACGGGTCTGTGTCTGTTCTGTCTTCCCACCACTGCTCTTCAGCGTCTCGGCTGCTCACAATGAATTCACACAGGAGGCTGGTGGTGATATTGGTGAGATGACTTTCGGTTTCATTTCATCCATATCACCACCTATAGCTGGCTGTAAGGCAAGTCACCTATTTATAAAGATGATTATCTATAAACGCGCTGGTTCGTGTTGCGTTGATGAACGATGTAAGTGTGGATTCAGTTTGGCCCCTAAACATCCATTGGCATTCTTTTATTTGCTTAAATGTAGTATTAGGAAGTATTACACTGAATTGTGATTGATAACAGTAAGGTGATCAGTGTAAACAGATTATTTAAAACTGGTCACCACTCATTGAGCAAGGTCTGCCACAGTAGATGAAAGATTCTTGATTCAAGTTTTGGCTTCCTTGTCAGAGTTGTTGGCATTAGGCCTACTTGCCTACAATGAATTCAAATTAATCCCAGCAATAAGGAATGATTTTCAAGTTCAGTTTCATGTAATAGCACGAATCTGAACAGCACTGTGTCATAGCAGCAATTGTTTTTGATGAGAGAGAAGAAGTGATTGTTCGGGTCTATATGAAGCTCCAAGTCCAGTAAATTATGATCTCAGTTCCAGGTTTTTGTAGTCAGCAATCTTTGTCATATAAATAGCATCCTGAAGTAGATGAACCAGTTCTTTCAGACTGTGTCATGGTGGTGTCCTTTTATGACACTCATTCATATGTTTCCAGTTCCTCGATGTTCCTGATGACCAGAACTTTGGCTAGCTCTGGTGTCCCATGGAGTTTAATGGATATTTTATCGTACTATTATCAAAACATAGTATTATGAACACTTCCTGGAGAGTTGCCAAAGGATTCCATCTTTTCCACTGACTAATTGGTCCAAAACCATGTCTTGTTTGTCCATGAAATGTGACAAACATACCCAAATAAAGAACATGAAAATAGTGCTTTGATCTGTGGGATTTGAAAACTTGTTTAAAGATTGCATGTCATGCAAAGTAATACTTCGATTTTTAAAATGACTTGCTGGATGGTACATCTGGCTGCCATCACTATCAACAGAGCATCAGAACTCCAACATCCAGTGCATAACCAGATTTTGTATTTATTTATTTATTTGGTTTATTTTTTTCGAACATGTTAATATAATATAACAGACTTCACACCTTCATCACATTTACAATTATTACAGATTAGTCCTTAATCGCAGAAATTATCCAAAAAAATTCAGTTATTTAAAGAGTAATGTCCATTTCTCCGAGTTAAAAAGGAATACAAAAAGAGAACTACAGAGACACAAAGAGAACTACAAAAGGGCGTCTCCGCCCATCTATCTCTTACGTCATCAGTGACGGAAGTGGATTGTAGGCTAGCAACTACTGCTATGTGTTATTGTCACTGCTGTCAGTGGAAACATGTAGCCGTCTCCCCGGTGTAATCCTTTCTGCGGTTTCAAAATTGTTTACTAGTTCGTTACTAGTTCGTTATGTTGCTGGAAATACTAGTTTTGAAACCAGGGCAGTCTGACGTTTGCTTGACACTGGCTAGCTAACTACCGGGCCGTGTTTGTGCGCCGCCGGCCTTGCTAATTAGGGCGCTAGCTTCCATATGGCAGTCACGGGAATGGGGCTAAACCGAGGTTAGCCGAACAAACGAAGAGGATGCTAATTGAAATCTAAACAAGGGAACACCGAGAAGTGGACAAACATGGAACATTCGACTGGTGTCCTTTCCTCGTCGCCTGTCAATAACGGTAATGTGGTTTGTCGCTTAATTGATGCTATTAATTAGGACGATTAAGCGTTTTAACCGACAGAAACAATATCCTTATTGTTCCAAATGTCAGAGACGTTTTGTGATTGTAGCAGAAGCTGACTTGACTTCTCCATAACATCCGAAAAATTACGAATTACAGTTACCTACATGAGATTCTTACGCGATTTTGTGTGTTAGATGGGACTGCATGCTAACATACTTGAGCTAATTAACCCTGGGGGACTGTGTGGGCCCGAAAGGGACATTTTTGTTGTTTTTATGTGTATATATATATATATATATATATACAGTAATGCTGACATGTTATAATGAAACATGATCTTCATTGCTCCCAGTCACCCCACAACCCAGACACAGACCCACTGTCTGTGTTTACACACCTGCAAAACATTCACCCAATAGTTGCTATATCTTAATCAGAAGTCATAAACTGTGCACTAACATGGAAATATTCCATATGTTGTGTTTTTTCCCCATTGGAAGAAAAACAGGATTCTAATGGCAAATTCCATATAAACATATATAATAATAAAAGAAATACAATAAACGTTATATCTATGGATAGGTCTGAAGTAATGGAAAAGATCTGATGCATTGAAATGAGAAAAAATATTTCTGTAATACTTTTTTTTTCTTTGCACTTTTCTGAGACAGCCCTTTTATGACCCGGTTAGGTAATATGTGTAGCCATTTTAATAGGTCCCTGAGGGTTAAACATGATTTCCGTGTGACAGGCTGGGACACCAGACGGAAGAGGAAACTTGTTGACATCACACAGGCCCTTTGTGTGAGTCCAGTGGATGTGGCAGCATTGAGGAGGATGGCGATCAGTGAAGGCGGACTGCTGACTGATGAGATTCGCTGTCAAGTCTGGCCGCGACTTCTCAACGTCCCTCCTCACATCCTGGATCAAGAGCCAGGTATCATGTTGTCCACACATGCAGCACAGCAGTGTTGACTACATACCTTATATGCTGCAGCCTCCTTTTTACATTATGTATAATTAATACTTTCACACAGCATTCCAGCATGTGCAGTTTTTGGGTAGTGTATAATAAAGCTGATGGTTACATGTCTTATGCAGAAACAGTGGAACGTGAAAACAACAAAGACTACAACCAGGTGTTGCTGGACGTCCAGCGCTCCCTGCGGAGGTTCCCCCCAGGTGAGAAGAACCCTGACCCTTCATTGTTTCAATAGATTCTCAGACTCAAGAGCACAGCAAACCAAACAACTGCATTTTGTTTTTGGTGCCACAGGTATGCCAGATGAGCAGCGGGAGGGTCTCCAGGAAGAGCTAATTGACATCATCCTCCGGGTTCTGAAACGTAATCCTCAGCTGCATTACTACCAAGGATACCATGATATTGTTGTCACCTTTTTGTTGGTTGTGAAAGAGCGCCTTGCAACTGCTTTGGTGGAAAAGCTCTCCACGCATCATCTCAGGTGCCTGGCATATATAAATATAGACATAAATCTAAGCAGTGGTTTTATTCCTCTAAATATTCCTTCTCTGTTGTGTGTCCACATGTTAGACTAGAAAATTAAATCAGTTCTGTCTTTCAGGGACTTCATGGACCCCACCATGGACAACACTAAACACATTCTCAACTATTTGATGCCTATTATTGAAAAAGTCAACCCTGAAGTGCATGACTTCATGCAACAGTAAGACATCCTCCTGATTTTGCTGATAGCAGGCCAAATGAAACCATTAATTTCTCAAAAGTAGTATAAAAAATTGGATCATATTCATTTGCAATGTATCACAATTTATATGAACTTTTACCAGTGTTTGAAGTCTGTTATTATTATTGACTCTACATTTTCATTTCCTTCTAAAATTATATGTTTTGTCCTCCAACATCTAACATTAATGTCAGGATTTTGGAGAAATAAATAATCAGCCATTAGGCGTAGCTGCAGACAAACAAATTGTATCTTTACCAAAGATATTGACAATATTCCGATATTGAGGCTATTTGATGGAAAAAATCCATAGATTTTCTGTATGCACTACCTTTGTAATATGCCTATAGTAAAAGTGAAGACTGACTGTGTTCTAACACCACACTGATCCTATTGAGCCAGCTTTACAGGTCATGAATCCCTCCTTTAAGAGCACTAATATGACTCTTGCCCCCTTTATCTTTCAATTATCAGTCACACAACATAACTCCTATTTTCAGTAGTTTCTGACCTTTTGCATGATCAGACAATACTGATGTGTGTGCCGTTGTAAATGATATATGTCACCTGTGTATTGTTTGTTAGAGCCGAGGTGGGTACAGTCTTCGCTCTCAGTTGGCTGATCACCTGGTTTGGCCACGTCCTGTCAGATTTCCGCCACGTCGTCCGGTTATATGACTTTTTCCTGGCCTGCCATCCACTGATGCCCATCTACTTTGCTGCTGTGGTGAGTTTCCTATAATCTTCCATGTAATAATAGAGACTGACTGATTTAGAAACTATTTCATGCCTATTTTTATCACATTTAGAAAATAACAGGGAAAGAGATGAAACCGGTTCATTTCATCCTTTGTTTTGACCATTTCCTCTTCTACTTCCTCGTATTACTGCTTTAAATTATATATGATGCTGTTTATTGAGCAGTTAAATATTAATGACCAGCCCATTCTCTTTCAGTTATATCACCACAGCTGTATACTTCCCTAACAACAAATCAAGTTTTGCTATCCCAATCATTTGTCATGTCATGTTTCAGTGCTAAATCTCTCGTGCTTTATATCCTTTTCCCGTTTCATTACCTGGTCATGTGTGTAATGAGTGCTTGTGTTGCAGATCGTACTGTATAGAGAAGAGGAGGTGTTGGAGTGTGAATGTGACATGGCCATGGTCCACCACCTGCTGTCTCAGATCCCCCAGGATCTCCCGTATGAAACACTCATCAGCCGAGCTGGGGACCTGTTTGTCCAGTTCCCTCCCTCTGAACTGGCCAGAGAGGCAGCTGCACATGAAAGGTACTTAACCTCGGAACGTCACAATTCCATGGACTTGCCTTTTCTTATTGCTCTTACTTCCGTTCCTCCTCAGCACGGCGGCTTCCACCTTTACGGACTTTGACCTGGCGTCGACTCAACAGCGACCGGACTCCGTCCTCCGTCGCCGGCGCAGACAGAAACAAGCTGCTTTGGAGGAGTCGGCTGCAAACTCAGTCGTGGCCCGACCTTCAGCGGTGCGGCGCTTCGTCCGACTGGCCGTCATGGGTCTGACAGTGGCTTTAGGGGCAGCGGCTGTCGCTGTGGTCAACACTGCCCTGGAGTGGGCCCCCAAGCTGGACCTGTTTCCTTGAACAGTTCCTGTCTCTCTCCCTTTACTTCATGCTGTCTGTCTCTAAATCTAACTGGTCCGCCTTTCAAGTACCACAAATCATGAAGTCGATGACACTGTCTTAACTGATCCAGGTGATGCACCACTTTTGCAGTGGAGGATGAGTCTGAATATCCCACGTAATGCCTGTTAATGACTGCTGAAAAGCACACACCAGTGGAACAGCAACAGCCACTGATATTCTGAAATGAAGAATCCTGTTATAAACAGCGGACTGCAGAGATTCAGAGAACTATTAACCATGCTGTCAGGAGTACATTTTATTTATATTTGGTATATTGATCGGGTATGGAGTTATGTTAAGAGATTTATGCTGAAAGCTTGTAGAACTCCCCACACTTGAAAATGCTGCCAACTAAGAGTGAGAATGAGTGTGTTTGTGTGCCAGTGCAGTCAAACCTCATGTTACCTATTTGATACCGGGACCAAATTTTGGCTTATTACAAAACTAACTGTAGTCCCCTTTTTATGGGCGTGAAAGCAACTGTATAAATATTAATCCGCAAACAGGCCGGCTGAATAAGTATCTTAAAAAAATTGAAATACTTCTGGGGTCCAAGTGTCCAGCAGGTGTCGTATTTGAATAGATGTTTTAATTCGGACAAATTGAGGTCAGCTAAACTTCCCTGTGACAAGTTTTTAACAAAATGTTAAAGAGTAAATTTATTGATTTGCTCCTGATTTGGCTTCATGTATATATATTTTTGGATCACAACACAAATTATCAGGTTAATTTTTTTTGTGTCACTTTACTCACAATGCCTGTCACGACACTAAACTGGACCGAACCAAACGACTCTTGCAAGTGTAGCCTTGAGTGGTATTATTTGAACATGCCTTTCATTAAGTGAGTGGGATTTCTTTAAATGTAGTTTTTTGTATTGCAGTATCCCTCCAGGTCATTCCAATTACTTTCAATTACACATCGAGTTAAAAATCACCTAGGATTGCGTAGGTTTCAGTTGTTTGCTGCTAACCAGAAAAGCTGAAGATGTTGAATTTGAGTGAATTTGAGCTTCTTTAAGGATATGTTTTGCTTTTAACAAATGAAGTATTGACCAAGTTTTTAGCCCATTCATTTGCAGTGTAGGGTGTAACTTAGCTAACACATTTTTCCTCAGTTGAAGAGGCATATTGAGAGGTTTTTGTTGCATGAAGAGCTGAATATTTAGAAATCCCATTCCTATAAACTGGTTTACTGCTTGTTTTAAATGAAAGTGACCTGGAAACATGGCCAAGGGATGCTCTGAAGTGCTTGACAGAATAGTTGTACAGCAGCATTGTAACGCACTTTGTATCTGCACTCATTTCATTTATTTGTATTGCACTAAATGGGTTATCCATTTTTTCAATGTATTTGTTAAAATGAGTATGCCATACTAATATAAAGTTGTACATGTGAATGCTAATAAACTAGAGGGAAAGCACTGCTTTGCACATGGTTACACATGAGCGAAGTAACACGTTTGGGATAACGTGTACAAGATACACACAAGCTTAAAGCCCACAGATTTCCATTAGAGTTCCAACGAATAAAAGACGCTTTTAAGATCTTTACTTTTTAATATCTACTTGTCCCTTTAAATTAATCATAAACATTTACGTTTAAACAAGTTAATACCACATTTAAATGTTATTTTCTTTAAAGCATTCTTCATAATGTTACATTGGCTACACTCAGCTTGCAGTGTAAACACGACTTCATCTTTAAGTGTGTCTCCTGTTATATCAGCAGTTCTTCATCAGCTTCATGTTGAAGTTAATGCTATGTGTCTTTTACAACAATCTTTGCTATAAGTGAATCGCTTTCTGTGAAACCAAACAAGCTTCACTGAAAGCAGACAAATTACAACTGATATATATAGATATAAAAATAAACTGCCATTGAGGGACTTAAAATTTAACAAGTTCAGATGAAGTCATACTTACAGCATCATATGTTCATTGGTATTCAAGTCATTTTAGTGCATAAGATCAGCTTATTTTACATTATTTTACACATTTAATGTAAACTTCCTTCACCACACTCTGAAACGTCTGTAAAATAACGACTCGTGTATCAAAACACGTGCACAGTTTATCACACCAAAAAATATTTTTGTTAGAAAGACCAGTTATAATAATTATATCACTAAAGATGGAGATGACTCTCCATACTGCATCTGTGTAGCCATGGTTACCACACATTGAAGAAAAGTGTCCCTCACTGACAAGATTGCTGAGACGTATTGGAAAACAGACAAAGTAAGAACATTAAAACAGCTACAGTTAAAAATACATTAAACGACACACGCATGTAGCTGCTAAAACTGGCTCAATCAGCTGGAGGTGTGTGTTTCACACACTTGCAGCTTCATGCATGTTCATTTATACCTTTGCCTCAGTGACAATTCTGGCAGTCGGGATGACAGGGTCGATTATTGACTCGGCATTTGCAGCCCCCAGATGTGTCGCCTCTGCCCTGTAGATTTTTTTTTTAAAAAGAAAGCAAAGAAACAACTCAAACACAAATGCTGACTCGGCTAAAAACAGAACCAAGACTGTAAATAAATGTTGTTTTTTTTACTTTTGGACCCCAGCGAGCTTGTTTGGTGACCCAGCAGATTTCCGTTTTGCACATTAAACAGCAGATCCAATCGCAGCCATCTTTTTTCTGGACAGTGATGTCACACCGTGGACATTTCATAGCCTCTCCGTTCTTAAGTAGATTCTGTAGGTGTACAAACAAGAGAGAGGGAGTAATGCTAAGATTATACAACTGCTACAGTAATACAATAAGACACTATATGGTGCAATATGCAAACATTAAAGAGTTTATCACGTGGTAGAATTAAATAATCATTCTAAGGTACTGAAAACACTACCACCTAAGAATATATCTTGTATCTAGATGAAACTTTCCTCGCTAAATAAAGCTTAAATAAAATAAATTTCATTCGTGTCACTACTATTTTTATCTCTGTCATTAAATTCAACCCCAAAATCCAATGCATTGATTATTAATGAATAATAAATCAGACCATTCCTTTCTGTTCAAAAGAAGCTAATCTAATCAAAGCAACAAATCACATCTGTCTGTTATTGATCCTAAAATATTCACAAGATTTTAAAGAATATTAAACCATTAAAAACGATTTGACAACCTTTCAGTTGTACGATATCTTCTTCTTTCTTCTTGATTTTTAACAGCATTTGATTTTTCTACATGAAACACTAGATTTAAGACCCTGCAGAGTTTCCTGCTCTGGTTTGTGGTATAATCAGAAATACCCCGCTGCAAAACTGCAGCACAGGAAGTGTGGACCACAAATGTCACCGAAAAGTAAAGTTTCATCTAATACACAATAAATATGAGCATCAATGAATTTAACAAATTAAACTTATTAAACTATAAGTAAACACAGTAAATCCCAAGTGAATTATTTTAACATCTAAAGAATTAAAAAAAATTAATTCTAAATTAAATATTAGTCAATGCCGCCACAGAGTGGGGACTAAATTAACATCTATCTATCTATCAATAAATATTTTAGATATTGAAATTTAAAAAAGGGGATTTCAAAAGAAAACTAAACAGAAATTAAGTATAATTTTAAATCACTTTATTTAAGAAATGTAAAAAATTAATTTGGAATGGATTTCAATAGAAAAATACATTATAGGGATTCATGATTCATGGGAAATTCATGAGAATTTTTTTTAAAGATTTGTTTAAGAGATTTAAAAATTTATTTGGAATTTATTTCAATACAAAAATACACTATAGGGATTCACGATGGTTGTGGTGCTTCGTGTTTTCTGTTCATTTAAAATAAGGTTGTTGCTATGAGAAAAAAAAAAGTCCTGACACAACTTTACCTCGAGCATCTGTTTGGTTTGTTTCGCCGCCTGGTCATTTTCTGCTCGGATGCGCAAGTCATCCTGGTAGTCCTTACAATTCATGCCGCTATGAATGGCCTGCAAACACACAAAACATAATGCATTTGATGCCTAAACTATTACTAAGTAGTGGGGAAATCTTTTTTTTGGGTTTAAAAAAGGTGAGCAAGAGAAAACTACCCTGCAGAGAATGCAGTTGATTTCATCACAGATCTGACAGTGGAACTCGTTGACTTCGTCCTCGTAGATGCACCACCCTCGACAGTTGAGGGTCTGGCAGTGGAAGCTGTGTTCCGAACAGCTTTCTGCGATGTTCAGACGCAGCTCCAGAAAGCGCTGGTGCTCCTCTTCTGTGAGGAGCTGTGTCCAAAAACAGAAAGTGGTAACAGTTGAGACAGAAAAGGGAGAAAGAGCACGAGAAAAGAAGCAGGAAAACTGGTTCCTTTACTGCCAGCTGGAGGATCTCTGATTTCTGTCCCATAGGAATGAGGCAAAATCACGCAAACAAAATGTTTAGATTTGTCTCTATCCATCCCTTCATCCACCTTCTTCTGCTTATCTGGTGACAGCTCATGGTTACAACATGCTAGGAATATCATTTACAGATAACTCCATTTCCTCAGCTTTGCTTTTCAGCTCATTCTAGGGGATTCTGAGCCATTTCCAGGCAAGATTAGATCTAAAATCC
Organism: Antennarius striatus; assembly: GCF_040054535.1. NCBI lineage: Eukaryota > Metazoa > Chordata > Actinopteri > Lophiiformes > Antennariidae > Antennarius > Antennarius striatus. Next base: position 2,279,506 of record NC_090780.1, on the reverse strand, counting down.
ATCCATTGAATTCTGAACAGTGTATCTGCCTCGAAAATGTCCAAGGGGAGGTAGAGACGAGACATCTTAACCAGCTTCTATTGCTGCAAAGAAGCACTGGCTCCAGTCCAACCGCCCTAGTCTGAGCTCCTCAAACGATTCCTGAGGATGAGCAGAGCCAATTCCTACAGGGAGCTCATTTTAGACACTTAGACCCATAATAATAATTCTTTCTGGCACAACTCAAGGCTCATGGAAGGAGGTGAGGGATAGAACTCAGACTGATGGGTAAACTGAGAGTTTCACCATACGGCTCAGTTCCCTCTTCAACCGCGACCATCCAATTAAACGGCCACATTACTGCTGATACTGCAGAAACTGAGATTATCACACACACTTTATCACACGTGTTCCTTTATGGATAAAATAAAGCTTACTTTATTTTATTTATTATTTATTTTATTATTATTTATTTATGTATTATTTATTTATTTATTATTTTATTTATTTTATTTTATTTTAGTGCAGATCAATGATATAAATACACAACTTATACAATCAAATATTGCAATACAGTAATCCCTTGCACATTCTAGCATCAACACGTGCGGCTTCACCTCAACGTGCGGCTTCACCTTTGACACCATACACGCATTCTATTGGCTGACGGCATCAGGAAGTACGCTTTATATATCTTCTTTTCTGTATTATTAGTATTATTCTAGACTCGTAAGGTTTCTTGTTTTTCTGTTATAGTGTCCCACACTTACCGCTTTGATTTCTCTGTCCATTATTTTGCTCTCGCACGAGTCGGGACAGGACACTTCAGCATCCTGACTGTTCACGATTGTCCCGTGTAGACACTCTCTGATCAAGAAGTCACACACAGGAAAAAACGTTTGCACGTCTCGTCAATCATGACACGTATGTGTTCACGCTGTACTTCAATAAAAACACTTTTATCTGTTTTATAATATACGACTAGCGGGAACCAGTGGAAATTCCACAATAAACAATAAAAACGTGAAAATTGTTGGAACAGTTATGACACTCTAAAATGATGTTAACTGGGAAGTCCATGTAGAGTTAGTGATGGACAGATGAAGCCCCAAGAACCATTGAAGCTTTTCATTCCAATCAGTTCGCTGCAGTTTGAAGCTTCATGAGGCTTCATTCGCTCTAGTGCGCCATCTACTGGATGTTAAAATGTCAGTCGGCATGAGTTTGAAGTGCGTGTCATTTTGCAGAAAGCCTATGAATAAAACTGTCAGCAAAATTAGGAAGTATGGAAAACATGTATATTTTAGTGATGGCAGTACGCTTGATTGACAGGTAGTGGGTGGAGTTAAAAAACATGACAGCGTGAGGTTTTCAAGTGAGCTTATTCAAATATATAAGAGGGGAGATAAAAGCTACGTAAATCATTTCAGACCTGCAGAAAGTGTGCAGACACTCTCTGAGCACAACGCCCTCTCCTGGCTCAATGGCGTTAAAGCAGATGGGGCAGTCGATCTCAAAGGTGGTGGAAATAAGGTCTTGGTTTTCTGCTGCCAATAACATCATGTAGTTCCTGTCTCGTTCTTCCTGCTGAGCCTTTCATCACCGAGAAAAAATGAGGACAATCGCAATACAGAGAGATATTCATTTAAAATTGCCATGACCTAATACAGAAAATACATCTTTAAAAATTAAAAAGCCAGAAGCTCTCAGCATCAGCTTTTAACAGCTTCCATCTGCAGTGACGTTATTTACTTATTCATACTTCATCTTTTTCTTTTCGTGGATTGTTGTCATCTAAAGATGGTGATATTCACGCAAAAGAGAAAGGGACAAACTCCAATAACAAAAAGGAACGTCTTTACGTGTCGTTGGATGCATTAAATTGTCCTGGATTTATAAAAAAAAAGTATAAAAAACATTTATTTACTTGAGACATGGCCCATGAAAGGTACATAGACACACATTTGCTTTATTGAACCTGCACCACCCTCCTTTTTGTAATCTGTATTGAACTGTCAGAGGAACAAATGGTGAACCACAGTTCACCAGCGCTTCCTGGTGTGTTCTAAACATTAAAATTAACACCTGAACAAAAAAAAAGCATCCCAGAGTTTATTGGTATTTATTAGGCCATGTCAAACATCTGTTTCTGATTTATTTTTTATGTTTAAGAACAAGTAATTAAATTTTTAAAAACAAATTTAAATAAACTCCTTCAATTAAATTATTAAATTAAATTACATTTATTTTTTTTAAAATGTAAATAAATCAAAAAGTATTTTCTTCCACCAAGAGGGGGCGTAAAAGAGCACACAGGTTCACGACTACTACACAGAGGCAATAAAAAGTGTGCAGCTACAATCCGTACATTTTAAAATTTCGCACACAGTGAAAGTCAAACACTGAAGATATTATATATAATTTTAAAAATGTTGGACAACCAATCAAAAGGGAGCTATGAATAATTGAAATCCATACTCACTCAGACACACACACACACACACACACACACACACACACAGAATTTGACATGAACTGAAAACATCCTTAGGGGGGATCCTGTTGTTACCTTTTCATACTCCAACAAGGCCATCTCTTCCTGCTGAATTCGAAGAATCTCATACTGGTCAGGCTGATGAATGTCAGGCACCTCGTAATCCTCAGGCCTTTCGTGTCCGCAGATCTCACAGCCGGGACGCGTTGGTTTGTTCATGAAGGTACACATAGCGCAGGCCCAGCCCAGCTGCAGGCAAACACATGCATGTAAGGTGCTTGAACAGCCATTGATGAACCTGGTTTACCTGTGTAGATGCTGATATTAAAATACTTTGAATATGAAGCAACAGTTTGTATTCTGACCTGAGGTTCAGGCGAATCCGGTGTAGTAATACCAGTGGGGGGTCTGGCAGGAAGAGCAGGTGTCTCTGGGGGAGGAGGTTTCTTTTCACCACCACCTCCACCTCCATCTAGCCCTCTGGGCAAAAGCTGCATTGATTGAATTGACTCCACGATACCTGTGAATAGATGACATAAAACTAACTTTTAAAAAAAAAATCCAGTGTGTGTGTGTGTGTGTGTGTGTGTGTGTGTGTGTGTGTGTGTGTGTGTGTGTGTGTGTGTGTGTGTGTGTGTGTGTGTGTGTGTGTCTGACCCTCGAATCGAAGCTGCTCCTCAGCCAGTCTCTGCTGCTGCCACGTGAGGTGAGCAGCATTGGCAGAGAGGATGAAGAGGAAGGCCTTGTCTCCGCTCTGATGGACGCCGTGACTGTACAGAGTCTCCTGGTCGTGAGCCAGACGCTTCCCGATCACCCAGCGCTGCAGCGCCGGCAGGAACCCGTAGTCCAGGTGGATCTGAGGACGTGACATGAAGGACGGATGACAGCTTTGATTCATCAATAGTTCAGTCTGATAGAAACTCAGAATACATGAAAAAACCCTGTAACATAAACTTACTTTTCATTCAGTAAAGAATTACATTAAAAATACAAAATTACAAGCACAAAACACACAATAACAAATAATTACTGTATATTAGCGAATAACAAAAGAAAGGAAACATCAGAGTCATATTGATTCAGTTCATCATTTATATATATTTTTTTCTTTTACATGTTATTTATTATTATTTAAGTATTTGCTGAAACATCAGTACCTTGTCTTTAAGTTGTGCAATTGTCATGTAGGGTGAAACCTCAACAAACACTGGGATGCAGGAATCTGACTGAGCATCCTCCACTCCAACCCACAACCTAGAGAATGGAAAACAGCAGATTCAGCTGTTTCTGCAAGTTTTTCTTTATGCATACTGCATAAATATAGCACAATATAAATATATAACCCTTGTCTTATATTTAAGTCCAATATTTCTAACTGTTTATTACTCGGCGATGCATTTAAGGCAGGGATTTGAGCTGGTTCACGGAACAAAAACGAAAACAAGATTTTTTTTTAATTTTGCCAGGATGGAAAAGGAAACTTAAAACTTTATATTTTTTAAAGTTCTGGAACAGAATCGGTTATTCAAAATAATAACGGCTAATAACGGGCTTTTTTTTTCTCGTTCTTGAAGAAAATGTGAGTTTCCTGGACTCTGCTCTGAAACTTTGAAACTTTGATACTTTGAAGCTTTGAAACTTTGCTGTATCATAAGCTGCCGCAACTTCTCCGTCTACCTCTGATTCTCCATCCTCTGTTCTGTACCGTTCACGGTAGGGCACATGTGTCAAAACTCAAGTGTCTAAAAATAAATAGGTCAAACGTGTGCTTTGACCAAAACCACATTTCCCACAATGCAGTAATTCAGCCCAATTTAACTCTGAACAAAAAGTTTTGAACAAAGTTAATGTCCTAACGTGTGTTTGATGTTATTTTTCTTTATTTGCTTAGATAGTTTTTATCCTTGATTGATGGAGTTCTGCGGGTTTAATAACCTGACAAATATAACAGAGCAACAAGCAAACATACAATGTTTATCACTTGAATAAGTAATACATTCCTAGTTGTTAAACATTAAGGAGTAGTTACATTTATATCATATAGACATACATTTAGTTACATTTTTAAGTTGCATCTGGCCCTTTGAGGACAGCCGTTATGTTGATGTGGCCCTCAGTGAAAATGAGTTTGACCCCTCTGTTGTAGGGACACAACTACAATATGTAAACTAATTGCCATGATTTCCAATTTAAAAGTCCTAAAGCGACCTACCCACAGGTAGGTAGCTTTACTGCCTACCTTTATTACCTTCCTATTATTACCTACCTTTATTACCTACCTATATTATATATTTATATTTACAAGGAATGTTATTAACTGGTTCGGGAACTATATTTTTTGTTGTTGTAACCGATTCGGGAAAGTCAATTCTTGGGTTGAACATGTTATAACCATGTTATAACCATGTTATAACGTGGTTTCCAAAAGTCCTGGTTATAATTTAAAAGTCCACGTTATAACCACAGGAGAGTGTATCATAAGGTGTTCTTGGATCAGAGTTTATTTCCCACGTTATTTCCACGTTATAACCATGTTATAACCATGTTATAACATGGTTATAACCATGTTATAACATGGTTATAACACATTTTTCTTTGTATAAAAGCAAATAGAGACAATAATCTAAAGTTAATAAAGACGCAAATCCAAGTTGCCCCCACCTGATGGAGTCCTGGGGGTACGCCTGACTGCTGACGCTGACCTTCACTGGAACTTGGAGGTGTGACAGTCTCTGGCACAGCCTGACTGCTTCCTGTTCGTCCCCGCTGCTCAGGGCTTCGCTCAGAGCCAGAGACAGGTCCTCTGCTGCTCAGGAGATCCAACGAGAGCCCCACCACCATTAATAAACACACCCCTGACAGAATTCACCTGTGGAGGAGTTGCTCACCTTCTTTCAGATGGTCTGTCGGTGCAGATTCAGACGCCATGGTCACACCTGGAGGGACAGGTATCACTGCATCAGGTACCAGATCACAGCTGATCAGGGGTCAAAGGTAACAACCCACCCGTGCAGGTCGTGTTGGGGTCCCCCCCCTCCCTCCCACCACACACCCGGAGAGCCAGACAGACGCGTATCGGACAGGCGGGTGGTTTATGTGGAGAGACGGACGCGGTCAGCTGTTTTTTTCCGGCCCAGGCCGAATTCTGGCTTTCAGTCTGAACTAAAACCGAAACGGATTCCAGTCCAGGAAGAGAAACCGTTGAAGTGACGCGTTCGACCCGCGGGGCCCCGCCCCTTCAGAGGCCCGACAAGTTTCCGGTTCGTTAATAGTTGTGGGAAATAAACTGTGATCCAAGAACACCTTATGAGACACTCTCCTGTGGTTCTGTGGTTGTCACACGCTCAACACGTCCGTCCGGTCAGTTGGGACTCTCACCGACCCCCACCCCCCACCCCCATGAGGAACGCCGCACTTCCTGTTTCCTTAGATAATAAAGTTAGAATAAAAGCAAAGTTCGAACTGATTACTTATTTCACCTGTTTATAAAGCTGGAGTTTCAATAGAAACTCATACATTTATTATCGTTCTCAACTATTCTTAAAATGTTCCATATCTTAATAAAACACACATTTTAACCCTTACCCTAACCCTCTGGCACATACGTACTTTCTTTTCTTTTTAAAAAAAATATATGACAGTTTTTTTTTACATATGTCTTTCAATTCAGATTGAAAAAAGTTAATTTGTTTCTAAAGGGCAATTAGAAACAAATTAACAAATTGCAAAGAGCAAAAAACACAGAAAGCTAACACTAACACTGAAATACACAGTAAACAGATATGTACAATATAATAAAGGTATGTGCAATGATGTAATAAATATAGTAAGCCCCTTCATATTTCTTCCTATAATAATGTACAACAACGTTTACTGTTGTTTCAAGTTTGCCGTGTGAAGCACTTTGAGTAACATGATCCTATGGAAGCATGCATTCATTCATTCATTCATTCATTCATTCATTCATTCATTCATTCATTCATTCACCCTGGGCCTGGGGTCTATCCCGGTTGACTGGTGGAGGTTGGGGTATATAAATCACCCGTTTTTCTTGGTTAAAGCAGTTCCCGCTAACGCCCAGCAGGGGGCAGTGTCCGTGAACAGCTGATCCGGTGGAACGTCACGGCCTCAAGTTGGAATCGCCTGAACTCATCGCTCACACTCATACTAACACTAACAATCACAATATACAATCAGAAATTCAAATTAAATATAGGCTCGATAATTCTTTGACCTACTGGATTCAAATAAACACCACAACATTTATACTTTTGCACATTCATTCTCATCTCTTTGTGCTTCACATGATTCCGCGGTATTAGACAACGATTCCGGTGACGTCAGTCATCGATACTTATAGGATTCACCGATCATTTGCTTCTGATGCAGTGACAGTTCAGATCCAGATGCCGGCGCAAAAACCGAACGAGCCAATCAGCGCGGGCCTGGTGGGAGGGGCCTGGCAGCTCTTCTGCAGCGCACCTCAAAGTTGCGTCCCTCTGCGCGCCTCCACCTGCGTGGTTTTCACTTGTTATCTGTCAGACCCGCAGCCCGCACCGCTTCCAGACGCCCGTCGTTCCGTCAGAACATCCTCTTCCCGTCGGGTCCAAGATGCTGGCGTGTGCTGAGATGATCACGATGTGTTTGCAGTCCGCCAAACAGAAGCATCTGCGGGCTCAGCAGCAGCAGCCGCCGCCGCTGGTTACCGCCGGACAAGGGCTGACTATCTTTCATGATGTGAGTGGATCCAGTCTGTCAGTCATGCATGATTGGTGTGGATTAAATGAATAGTAGTGAATCAATTATTACAGCTAGAATATCAGGTTTTAAATCTTAAAATTTGTTGGGCTTCTTGTTTTGTTTGTCATTAACCGCAAATTTTAAAATAGAGTCATCATATGTGGGCTGGATAAATTAGCCCAGTTTATAGTAATGTTAATTTAATTCAGTTGCCTATCGCAGTGAAAATAGACGTGTTTGAACAAATGTTCTCATCTTGTACACCCACATCACACACACACACACACACACACACACACACACACACTAAGTTGATACACTGTGTGTGTGTGTGTGTGTGTGTGTGTGTGCGTGTGCGTGTGCGTGTGCGTGTGTGTGTGGACGGTAGGAAGGGCTGCAGCTGATGCCTCTGCATGATAAATGAAGATCTCAGTCAGACAGGTTTAGGGACTGTTGGGGTTCTCCTGTTCTCATTAAAAGCACCCATTGCCTTGGATAAAAAAATAAAAAAATAAAAAAATATATATATATACTGTTATAATCCCCTAAGGTTAATTATAAATATATTAAAATGTCTAATGTTAGGTACCCCTAAACCAACTTGTGGCAGTTTGGTTCACAAGATCTTTTTACCAGATCTTACTCTGTCAAACATTAACGCACAACATATCAAGAACAGACATATTCTTACACATATACTTCTTGTGAAAGGGACAAAAACAACTTTACACCTTCTAGGTTCTAATCTTTTTGCTGAACTAAACTGAGCCTTGCTGACTCCCATTTCATTGAAGCTAACAAAGTGAAAGTAACCGTCATTTGCCTGGGTTGTCTTTACACAATAATTTATGCTTAAATTGAGATATGACTCCAATTCACTGAGGGACATGCTCAAATATTCTGACTCTGCACTTCTTATCACCCACTGCCAAACCTCAACTCTTTATTTTGTCACATTAACGTTAGTAGAATTATTTTACTCTTTGGAAATGACGTTCTACATAGCCGACGTTTGAAATCTGATTATCGTCTGTCGTCCATCCCAGCATAATCACGCTGACACGTTGCCATGCACCCTTTGTTCCCAACCCACATCGCCCCCCAGAATCTCCTGGAGCAGATCTGCACTCGATTAGTGTTAATGAAAGTAGAAACAGCTGATGCTGTCGTATTTCTCTGAGTCTCTCTGCCAGGTGTGGATAATTGTGCACATTTCTGTTTTGTCCATTTATTGATTAGAAATAAAAAGAGGCGGAGCTTTGAAGACTGTCAGTCTATTTTGGTCTTTATGCATCTGATAGAATCCCATCCATGTTGACATAAAGTTTTATTGTTATGATGAAATGTACATGGTGATCCTTTATTAATTTACCTGCCCACCTGTTTAGTGTGTTCTGGGTACTCCAATGGACTGCTGCATTGTGTTCTGCACATATGGGGGGCGGGGTTTGAATGTAATCTTCATTGTCAGATATTTTCTATATTCATAATTCTGCCTCAGAATTTCATGGATTGTTTCTGGGATGAGGCTCAGTTGAGCCAGTTTCACCACATTATGTAATCCTGCTAACAAACAAACAAACCAATAAGTGAAAAGAAATAGACATGGATGAAAAAAAAACAACAACCTCTTTCCTTGAGGTAACAAGCAGTCAAGATGCAGACGAATGCACAACCTTCCCTAGCAGAGGTAATTGTAGCACGATCAATAGATCAATATTAGATCTATAATGGGTCCTTTTCACGTCTTAGTCAGCCAGTTGGTGATAGCAGACGCAGAGATTTCCCTGATCGCATCCCCAAAGTGAGAAACAGCATTTAAAGATGTCCTATTCAAAAGGACAGGGACGGTTAATTATTCTGCTGATGGTCGTGGGAGGTGGTTTTATCATCGATGTTGTTGTTTTTGTTGGATGTCTTTGCGTCATGTGGATCATCAGCACTCTTCTGTGATTATTTCTCTCTCACACTCATCGCTCTGCCCTCTCTCTCTCTCTCCTGATGTTAATCTTTTCTTTCCTCCACTCGTTTGCTGCAGGTAGAAACAGACATGAAACAGAACGTTTGAACGATTATTATATATACAGATCATCTCAGCGAATCACAACGTCCGACACGTCTCACGATAAGAACGTATGACATATGGAAATGCAGGTCTAATAATGGAATTCACAATAAATCTAAACCCCCCAGCTGAAGCGTTTGCCAGATAGTGAGACTATCTTAACGAATGTCTTTGTGACATCTGAGTAGCAGCGCTCTGGGAAGCAGGATTGACCTTTACTGAGCTTTACTGTAAATGATGCATTACCATCTCCTGACACTGGAGAACCTGAAGACACAACAGAACAACAATTCACCCCACCTTTCCCATTAAATCCTGCAGAAGAGGTGGGGGGGGGGCAGACAAGATGGATTATACAAAGGCAAAAAGGAAGTGAAATGATTTCACTCCTTTATCAAGTATAGATTAAATGTACGTGACTGAATTAATCTAATAAATATGCAAGTTGGGAAACAGCGATTGGAACCTTTACAGTCACCTTCAAATCTAGGCAGATGAATAAGAATAGACCAATGAGTGTATTTTGAAGTGGTTCATAATGGTGGGGGCCCTTTGTCAGGACTGAAGCAGCAGAGAGGGAGGAGGCAGAGGGTGAGCTTGTTGCCCTATGAAAAATGAGAGATTGTCGACAGCAACAAATTGATGGAGAATTAATTATTTAGAACAGAAAAAATGAAAACTTTTTTAAATTCCATTGTTTTTTGGGTTTGTTTGTTTTTTTTTGCAAAATCAATTTATCAAACTAAGATTAAGGAGCTGCTCAGAAACATTCTGGTCATTTTTTTCCCCAGTATGCCTGTTTGGTTATAAATAACAGTTCATAAATAACATAATAACTACAAGGTCACCCTGTAAATGCGGCAGGAATTTGTCTTTTGTTATTAATGCTTTAGCTATTAGCAGACGACACGTTTGTTTACTGTAGAAATGAGTTTCTATTGAGTTTGAAAACAGCATTTTGACAAGACACAAATGTTGCAGCATGTAGGGACCATGAAAGTCAATGTGATTATTTAACTGCAGGTTGTGAACATCTGTTTGATTTTTACAGGAGGTAATTAAACTACTGCATTGTTTATTCACTATTCCTACGTTTTGCAAATGCAATCAAACTTTATAACCGGCGATGTGGGGACGATAGCTTTTGTGTTGTGTCCTAATAAGATATTAAACTGATGATAGTGACACTGGGGGCTTGTTTAAAACCTGTTTCGTTGTTTGTCTGGTACTCAAGTCCATTAGATCATAAAAACTAAATTGGAAATGACTGGAATGACATCCTAAACATTAAATCTCTTTTACTTTCTTCACTGTCTTCATCTTTGTCTTTTCAAATCTATGTTTTTGTTCTAAGTAGAAACTGAACGTTTTTTCTTTTGGATGAAGAGGCAGTCTGTTATCAAGGCTGCCTGGAGCGGACTAACTCTCCTCACACTGTCAGTCGTAACCCATATGGCCTTGAGTCTTGTACACATCAGCCAACAAATGGTTTTCCCTCTGCTGGCTTCCCATCTGTACTGACCTCACACTGATCTTCATCTTCATCTTCATCCTCATCTTCAGCCACTTCTTTATTTCTGCTGAACAAGTTCATCTCGATCTGCTTGGAAGCAGAAACCGGAAGAAGAATCATACAGTTATCATGTATGGTTAGGGAAAATATAATAAACCTGTAATAAAAATAAAATTCTAATTCAAAGTCAATCATTAAATATTAGTCATTAATTTCTCATCAGCAAAAAAAAAAAAAAAGTCCAGATATTTCAAAGCGTGTTTTCATGTTTCTCATTTTTTACAATCCAGTTTTGTGCTATTTAAATATAGAAGGTCACTTTAAATCTTAAAAATTGGAAAACAGCTTCTTTAATAGCTTTTATTGTAGTTTAATGTTGTGTTCACTTTTTATGAGTTTCCACTCAATGTCATAAATTTGACTAGAAAAGAACAACACACTGATATTATTTCAAATGTAATGATCCGTCAATTCATAAGATGAACTATGTAGCATTGAAGTACATTTAAAGGTGGAGACGTGGAAGGAATCCAACTCGAAACCTTCTTGCAGTGAGGCGCCATAGCGCCGCCCTTCTTTCTCAACATTTCCTCTGAAGACAGAAGGATTGTTAAACCTGTTTCGTAGCTGACACATACAAAACAAATCATAAGTCTCATGTGTGTCATGAGACACGTTGCGTGTCTGTTTGCTGCAGCAGAACAAATGAATCTCCTCCAGTAGGCATCCAACATCCGATTGTGTTTTTGACAGTTTATAATGATTCTTTATTATCAAATCCACCTTATAGTTACACTGAGTGGTAATATTAGGTGCTGTAGATAAATATGCAATAAATAGTAGATAAACCTTTCCAGTATTATTTTGTAAATTTGCCAGAATATTTTAAGTAGATAATTATTTCTGTCTGAATGCTGTGATTTACATGTGAATCTGAATCTGAATTACAACTAATTATTGTAAATGTGCAGAAAGAGTTTTAAAATGCACCCCCCCTCCTTTTTTTCTGTTTTTTTTTTCCAGATTTTCCGCCGAGCAGACAAAAACGGTGAGTAAACACTGCACACATAACGGTGAATAATTTTATAATGTTTGTTTCCCACATTCTTCCACTTCTTATTGTGGCCCAGAAAATCTGAGTTGATTGACATGAGTGATGCAACAAATCCAGTTCCAATGTGGCTGCTGCTGTTACTGTGTCTAAAATCCAACCAATCAGAATGTGGCGTGACATGACAGCAGCATCCATGGACTGTATATTGTACCACGCTGCATGAACACATTGTTTTTTACATCATTCATTATTCAGCCGTTCCCCTCAGAATCTAAAATCAATCCTATATATATCAGATAGTTTTCCATAGATTGCAGCCAGGGTTTATTAATAAGTGCTGTCTGACACGGTGCTGCGTAGAGTGGGCCTGTAAGTTAGCCGTTATTCCACAAGAGGTTGTAAAAATAGGCTTGTGTGTTGTTCTGATTAAAACTTAGAAGCCTAGCAGAGGATCAAACAGGGTTTTGCTGAAATTACAATTAGCCTCAGCAGCCCCTGGACCCGTCTTTACACGTCTTTATATTATCAGTATAGAATATTAAATTGGGTCTGGGAGTACAACTCTTTTTTTTTGTAGCTGTCTTGACTTCAGATTCAATGAAGTCCCTGGATATGTGAATTAAACATTTTTAATTCAGATGTACGTTAGCAGATTAAAAAAGAAAAAAGCATTTCTTTTACTGTTATTTATGATTTTTTTTCTGATATTGATATCAACACATGGCATTTAAAATTTTTAAAGCTAATCCAATGTTTTTTCTCCATCTTCTGTTAAACTGTATTCTCTCTCTATAATAAGTGTTTTTTTCTTGTCTCTGTTGATCTGGTGCTTTGTTAAACACAGATTTATATTTTTTGTCAGACAACAAATGAAACAAGATGCCACAACAAATCAACAAGAGGTGGACAGCAGTGGGGTCCTGGTGCTTTTGCAGGGACTGTAATTAGCATGCCTCCACAGCAATTACATCTCAACAGCTCTTAACCTTCACTTGATGAATGTTGCGATGTGAGTTTGTCTGCGGTTTCACGCCAAATTCACTCTTGGATTTTTATTCTAATAAGCTCAGCTGAATGCAATCACTTTAAGATGATGCTGAGGAGGGAGGACCAGCGTTAATGCAAAAGTTAAACACAAAACAAACCATAATACATTCGCTGTCGTAGAAACCATTACGAGCTGAATGTCTTCAATAATGAAACAGAATTTACATAAATCATGTCCCTTTGTAAATTAATAATGTCTCAACTGTTCCATTGCTTTTCTTTGAATACAATCAGAACAATCAGAAATATATTTTCCTTGAGCTTTCCCCTGTATAAAGTTTATATATTATATAGTCTGCATTACGTCATGTATGTTATGTATGGATTCATACGTTCACTTTTCATGGGCATACTGACCTTGAAACTGATAAATGTGTCGTGGTCATAATGGTTAAATGAATGTAGCAATGGAGTTGCTCAGAAGGAGTTTTATTTGTATGGAACCTTTCAGAATAAAGGTGATTCAAAGTGCTTCACAAGAGCACAGTGAGATTTTAAAAGTGCATTTAAATATACAGTATATGATACTTTGAACGTAAATATTTGCTGTGCTAAGATATATTAGATTAATGGAATATGTGACTATGAAAATTATAGATTGACAGAATAATACAAACACAAGGGTCATTTCCCAACTCACAGTTCATAATCCTTGAGGTTTTTTTCTTCAAGCATGTAATATTTCAGACTGACTCTTCCATGTGTATAAAATACTAAGGATGGGGTTAAGGGTTCAGACAATATCCCGACTGTGCCAGTGCCTAATTAGGATAATAGTCACAGATGAGCAATTTTTTTTAATTAATTTGCATCTTAAACCGTAAAGCTTAAGTAGAAAAAAGTTTCTTCTTTATCCAGATTGTGGTTTTTCCAATAGATATAGAACACAGTTTTCCATGTGACAGCTTTTAATGAACTCCACTACTTTGCTGGCAGGTTCTCCAATCAGGGGGGGAACAGACCAGCGAGCAGCAGACCATTAGTGAGGTGTAGCAGGGAGGGTTTGTGATCTAAAAGCAGAATGCAGGCTTAAACCAGGATATGGAAGCTAAAAGGCAGCTTATAGCACAGATCTGCTCACAGATGGCCTGATGGAACACGTAGTAAGTAGAGCATAGATGCTAAGAATACCAGAATCGGGGAAAGAATAGCGTATACGTACACCACAAAGCAGTTTAGTATAAAAACCAAGACACAACTATGTTGGAAATGTTAGTCGCTTCTGAAGCTGCAATGCATTTGTAGCAATTTCTAAACCACTTAGGAGAGGCTGCAAAGCGACTAACCTTTAGATTGAAGTGCGGCCTACTTTGTGCCCTACTTTCCACAACTTTTTTCACCCACTCAATTTGGGTCTTGTTTACTCTGATCCCTCTGAGCACTTTGGTCGGACAATTTGGACTCTTTTTAATTACGGAGGTTAGATTTTGGTCCATTTATTAAAAGATGTCACATAACTTTAATGTGATGAGAATATTTTATACTGCGAGCAGATATAAAAGACAAATAGCTTTTTTTTGATGAATTAATTTGTGTGGCCCTCTTGACTCATTTTCTCTTTATGTTAATCAGTTAAATACCTGTCCTTCAATTTTTTTTGTAGCTTAGAACTGTAGAGCTAACATTGAGCTTGTGGTTGGAAAAACTTTGGACAAGTTGAGTCTTGAGTCTCCAAAAAAAAAAATAATAATTTTTTTTTGTTATCGTGTTTTATTTAGTTATGATTTATAGAATAAATTGTGAATATGTCAGATTATGCCTTATTTATGGCGGCCATGAAGAATGAGATAGATATCATTAAACTTATTAAAATATATTTCAGATGCATCAAGACAACATCAATTGTAGTGATTTCCTTTTCAGGGAAATCACACAGTGTGAACAGAACAACAAAGAACTGGATTCACATCCGGATCCCAATATGAGCATCACATCCTTAGTACCATTATTTGATTGTTCAAACAGTTATTTTTATTTTTTAAATCAGCATTTGCTCATTTATTAACAATTCGTTTGCAGAGTGTGATTAAATTATTCTCAATGAAACAAACTGTTCTGGTCTCTGTATAACTTCCAGAAATAGTTTCATATTGCCTGTAATAAAAAAAAGAAAAGAAAAAGGAAAATAGACAGGAACAATGTTCCATAAACTGTGTTCATATTACACATAATGTGTATTTTATGACTGTTTTTTTGGATCTCTGATCTAGTTAGACACCCCCATGTGTTTTCCTTATATTGCATTAGGACACACATGAATGATTAACTCATATGGAGGCATCAGTTGGAAGTTCAGGTTTATAAACTGGATACTGGAGCTGCTCTGATTGGCTGTAAGAGGATGAAACGGTGCCACCCATTCATCTTCTTATAATAACAACACAGATAAATGGAAACTTCACTTTATGCATTCTCAGCACTTCAATGTATGAAATGAATAGTGGATTATTGGTTGTTTTGGTTATGTATTGATTCAGAGCTGCTTTATATTAAATATAGATCTGCAGATAGAGAGAGATGTCTGAGGTGTTATAAAATATGACCCGTGGCATCTTATGTTAGCAGATACTGGAATGTTCACAGCTTTGCAACATGTCACAAATAATAAAAAAGAGAATAGTGTTTGATGGGTGTCCAATTTGACAGATTTGACTTCCTCCATCCTGCGGTCCTATACCCTCAAATCCCCCACAAATCTTCTGAAGAGAAGTGTGTAATATGACGGAGGATTCAGGAAGTGAAAATGAGAGAGACCAGCAGGTATGGATGAAATATAATCTCCTCCTCCACCACCAGACTGCAGATCTTCTCCTCTCAGTACTTGCGGCACCATTTTTTTTGATGCCAGCTGTCACCATCTTTCCTTTTGGACCAAAATGCATTTATTCATTTTCTGTAACCACTTATTCTGCACGGGCTTACTGGGGGACTGGAGCCTATCCCAAATGAGTTTTTGGCAGAAGGTGGGGTAGGATTTAACTGGGATTAAAATAAATATTGCTATCTGACATATAATGTGTTTGACAAAAAGAAATTGTCAAACACATCAAATGTCAAACAGCAATGCTTATAAAATAAAATTAAAGTATATAAAATCTCTACTGAACTTCTTAAGTGTTAGTTTATCTGGTAACAGTCTTGATAGATATCGATAATCTGCTAATGAACATTTTGATGTGAACACATGGACCTGTCCTTTCTTTGGACTCGTCTCCTAATAAGTCTACAAATCATACACACACACACCCTTGAGTACTATATGAAAAATGTCCCTCTCACCCTTTCAGGGTGGTATCTGTGTGCCATCCTCAAGCTCCGGTCCTCTACCAGACCCCTGGGAGTCTGAGGGTTCTGTCAGTATCTTAGCTGTTCCTAGGACTGCGCTCTTCTGGACTGAGGCTTCAGATGTTGTTCCAGGAATCTGCTGGAGCCACTCTTCCAGTTTGGGGGTCACTGCCCCAAGTGCTCCTACTACCACAGGGACCACATTAACCTTGACCTTCCACATCTGTTCCAGCTGTTCTTTCAACCCTTGATACTTCTCAGTCTTTTCGTGTTCCTTCTTCATGATGTTGGCATCAGCTGGAATCTCCACATCTATCACCACTGCTCTCTTCTGCTCTTTGTCCATCACCACTATGTCCGGTTTGTTAGCCAGTAGCTGTTTGTCGGTCTGGAAGCTGAAGTCCCACAGGATCTTAGCCTTGTCGTTCTCAACCACCTTCGGTGGTATGTCCCATTGGGATTTGGGTACTTCTAGTCCATATTGGGTACAGATGTTCCTGTACACTATCACAGCTACTTGGTTGTGCCTTTCCATGTATGCTGAGCTGGTGAGCATCTTACACCCTGCTACCACATGCTGGACTGACTCTGGGGCTTCTTTACATAGCCTGCACCTTGGGTCAGATGTACTGTGGTAGATATTGGCCTCTATTGCCCTTGTACTTAGGGCCTGTTCTTGTGCTGCCATGATCAGTGCCTCTGTGCTGTCTGTCAGTCCAGCTTTATTCAGCCATTGGTAGGTCTTCTTGATATCAGCCACTTCCTCTATCTGACGGTGGTACATGCCGTGTAGGGGCTTGTCCCTCCATGTTGTCTCCTCCTCCTCCTCTTCCTCCTCAGGTTTCTGCTGTCTAAGGCATTCACTAAGCAGTTCATCTGTTGGGGCCATCTTCCTGATGTACTCTTGGATTTTTGATGTCTCATCCTGGACAGTGGTCCTGATGCTCACTAGTCCTCGGCCTCCCTCTTTCCGCTTAGTGTACAGCCTCAGGATGCTGGACTTGGGGTGAAACCCTCCATGCATGGTGAGGAGCTTTCTCGTCTTGATGTCTGTGGCTTCTATCTCCTCCTTTGGCCAGCTTATGATCCCAGCGTGGTATCTGATGACAGGCAGTGCATACATGTTGATGGCTCGGACCTTGTTCTTGCCATTCAGCTGACTTCTCAGGACTTGCCTTACTCTCTGGAGGTATTTTGCTGTGGATGACTTCCTTGCGGCCTCCTCATGATTGCCATTAGCCTGCGGGATTCCAAGGTATTTATAGCTGTCCTTGATGTCTTCTATCCTGCCCCCTGGTAGGTCAACCCCTTCAGTTCTGATCATCTTGCCTCTTCTTGATACCATCCGGCCACATTTGTCTAATCCGAATGACATCCCTATGTCGTCGCTGTAGATCCTGGTGGTGTGGATCAGAGAGTCAATTTCTCGCTCATTTCTCACTTGATGTCATCCATGTAGAGAAGATGGCTGATTGTTGTCCCCCTTCGGTATCCGTAGCCACTCTTTGTGATGATGTGACTGAGGGGGTTCAGGCCTATGCAGAACAGCAGTGGTGATAGTGCATCCCCTTGGTATATGCCGCACTTGATGTTAACTTGGGCAATTGGCTTGGAGTTAGTCTCCAGGGTTGTCTTCCACCTCCCCATTGAGTTCTTGATGAAGGCTCTTAGTGTCCTGTTGATCTTATACAGTTCCAGACATTCCAGTATCCACATGTGTGGCATTGAGTCGTAGGCTTTCTGGTAGTCTATCCAGGCAATGCACAAGTTGGTCTGCCTGTTCTTACAGTCTCTGTGTGCTGCTCTGTCCACCAGTAGCTGGTGCTTGGCTCCCCTGGTGTTACTGCCAACTCCTTTCTGTGTCCCACTCATGTATTGATCCATGTGCCTACTCATCTTAGCCGCCATGATATATATAAATATATATATATATATATCAAACAAAAAAAATGACCCAAATTTCTCCAAAATACAAAACTTTCACTGACTCTAAAGCAGAATATTTCATGACTGCATTGATTCTAAGGGATTTGATTGTGGAAAGTCTACATGTTTCTTAGCAGAGCTATTTAGAAAGTGTTGAGTGTGGTGGAAGATGCTGCTGTACGGATGAACCAACACTGTATGAGACTACATTCTTTATACTAAGGTCTATGATGGCGCAGTTCTTTCTTTAATTTATATTTCTGCCGGAAAGCAGACAGTTTTGAAATAAATGCTTTGTACAGATAATAATATACATTTAAAATTCAGTTTTAAGTATGGGCTCGCTCCTGCACACATTGAGAGAGAGGAAGTTTTTTGAGCTGGTGGGGCCGATGTCTTACACATTATGCATTCTGCTCAGAGATAATGATGAGCGGTGTCAAGAGGCTCCAGCGGAACAGATGGTCGTCGAGCTCACCCTTGAGTTTTCAACTTTGATGAGTCAGCAACTGGGACTCCATGACACATTAAACTGCTCACATTTAACCTCATCTTTTCTGAGGCCGGATCGTTATGTAAGATGTACGTATCGGTCGATCGGGTTATGGAGCCAAGTGTCATCTTGTATAGAGAAGATATAAAGCGAGGGAACTCATCTCAACCGCTGGGGGTGGCGTCTGCAGAGACATGCAACGTATTTTATTATCGTTACTATGACTGCATTACGATGGGATGTTTCTGTACATTAGCTGTTGAGTTGTGTGATACTAGTCTTCAGCCAAAAACAGCACAAGTCACAAGTGTCACAAGTGCATTTCTACTGATTGTTACGCTTTTATTCACATTAACCTGTTTTTAATTTTTTTGCTCCTGTCAAATTTGACCAAGTTAAACATTTTCCTCTCCAAAAATATATTGTTAACTTCTTTTAAAATCTCCTCATCATAAGATTCCATGACTTTGGTGAGTTATAACTTTTGAAAAAAATTATAAACCGGTAAAAAAAAAACAATTATCAGACATTTGAAATAAAAGTTTTTGGTTTCCATGGCAACCCACAAAAAAAACTGTCCCCTATAAGGTGTTGTGATTCCATTTGAATCACACCCATTTACCATTGTCAAAAATGACCAGCAGCGTTTAAATGATGAAGTAGTAGTAGTAATAAAATAAATAGTTTGTCTAAATGATGCAGTAGTAGTAGTAATAAAATAAATAGTTTGTCGCTATATTTCATATATATATATATATATATATATATATATATATATATATATATATATTGTGGAATTTCATTTTTGCGGATGGTTCCTAGAACGCATTAAACACAAGTAACGAGAGATTACTGTTACTGTATTTAAGACATTCCCACAGATACAGTATATAAGGCTTTTCTGAGAATATTAGGCCTTGCTGAAAGTTCCTCCTGATGTAACATGAAAGTCAAGTGATGTGAGTGGAGGTCATACAGGCAACTGTCACTGAAGAGTCTCTTTTGACAGGGAACAACACACTAGGTAATAAATGATCGCTTAAGGTTAACCGACTGCTTCACTCTGGTTAAATTCTTATTTTCTTGGTGATGCATGCCTCAGAAACGTCTCCACAAGCAGCCAGACTGTTGGTCCGAACTCTTAAAGGAGGTTTGAAACGTGTTGTGGCGTCTCTCTCTCTCTCTCTCTCTCTCTCTCTCTCTCTCTCTCTCTCTGGCAGGATAACTGCCGACTGATCTATGCGAGCTGTGCCAATACACACACTGATAGTACATTTCAAAAAGAAGTGCTTCTTCACAGATGAAAAGCAAGCTATTTATCTGTTGTTATTGATTTGTGTGCATTTTCTGTCATAACTAGTCTGAGGACTGGGAAGCTGCAATCAATCTTCTTTCATTTTAAAAGTTTGGGGAATATATCTCTGCTTTTATAGAACAGGCCATAAGGAGTTATTTGGTTATGCATGCATCATGTTTAGGCGTAATTCTTTGAATATTGATGTTAGACTAATTGTTTGAATAAAGAAAATTGTAAAATGCTCCCTTGTCAAATGTGAATATTTTAGTCTCTTGTAACTTCAATATATTTGCTTTTTTTAAGTCTCGGATGGAAAAACACTTTGAAGATGGCAATCTGAAAAACACTGTGATGATTAGATAGTAGAGCGAAATGTCTGTGTAGGTTCTCCTTTATCCAGGTCACAGTTATCCACAGCTGTTAAAAACAATCCACTGGACTTTAAGAACGTTTCTTGAAGACGTTTCCCCTCTCATCCAAGAGGCTTCTTCAGTTCTGAAGCACTGACCACACCCCACAAGGTTAATAAGCTGGGACAAGACCAAACCCCTTCAGAACAGCTTTGGATAGTGGAGCAAAGGATTACAGACCTGTGGCACTGACCTCCCACATCATGAAGACTCTTGAGAAACTCATCCTTGAGCGTCTCTGACCCCTGGTTCAACCACACCTGGACCCGCTTCAATTTGCCAATCAGCCTCGTATTGGAGTAGAAGAAGCCATCATTTACCTGCTGAGCCGTGTCTACGGTCACCTGAACATCGTGACAATCTTTTTTTAAAATTCCTCCAGTGCTTTCAATACCATCCAGACACCTCTGCTGGGTGAGGAGCTGACAGCAATGCAGGTCGACCATCCTCTACTGTCCTGGATTGTTAATCACCTGACCTCCAGACATAGTATGTGTGCCTGCAAGGCTGTGTGTCTGACAGGGTGGTCAGCAACACTGGGGCCCCACAAGGGACTGGTCTATCTCTGTTTCTGTTTACCCTTTACACCATGGACTTCAACTACTGCACAGATACCCGTCATCCCCAGGAGTTTTCTGATGACACAACGGTGGTTGCATGTATCAAGGTGACAGAGACGGAGTTCAGGGCAGGTGGAGTAAGGAAAACCACCTCCAACCCAACGTGGCTAAGATGAAGGAATTGGTGGTGGACTTGAGGAGGAAGAAGGGTCAGATGACCTGTCTACATTCAGGGGGTCAATGTGGATGTTGTTGAGGACTACAAGGACTTGGGGGTCCACATTGACAATAAACTAGACTGGGGGAGGCACAGCGACGCCCTCTACAAAAAGGGCCAAAGCCATCCCTGTTTTTTCTGGAGGCTGGGGTGTTTTGATGTCTTCTGTAACACCTTGCTGAGGATTTTCTATCAGTTTGTGGTGGTCAGTGCTTTACTCTGTGCTATGGTGTCCTGGGGCACCGGTGTGAGGGTGGGCTAGACAAACCGATCCACAGGGCTGATGACATTGTGGGAGTGAAGTTAGACTCTCTTACTGTCATTGTGAAAAGGAGGACATTGTCCAAACTAAGGACCATCTTGGACGACGAGTTCCACCCACTGTACAGACCACTGGTGGGCCAAAGGAGAAACTTCAGTAGTAGGATGACCCTTCCCAAATACTCGACTGAACGCCAGAGGACATCTTTTCAGCCTGTGGCCATCACACTGTATAATGCCTCACTTTAAGGTGAAAGGAAGCGGCAGTTACTGTACTGTCTCACTTTTTACTTTGTCCTACTACGGAGTGACTGTGATGAAAAGCAATTTGCCCTTCAGGGGATTAATAAAGGATTCTGATTCTGATTATATGTAATTGTTTACTGTGGTTATTAGATTTTACTTATTTAAAATTCATGAACATCTTGAACAAATGAGTTCTACTCCTTTCTTGTGTTTTAGATGATGGCAAACTGTCATTTGATGAATTTAATGCTTACTTCGCGGACGGGATCCTGACTACCGAGGAGTTACAGGAGCTTTTCTACTCCATAGATGGCCGACAAAATAAGTGAGTTTTTTTTAATATATATATCAGTGTAATCATTTATTTATTTCATTTGCAGGCAAACTCTATATAACATCTCCAACGCTGCCTTTGGCAGTTCAAAAAAGGCAGAGGGCGACTGAACTGAATGTATTTTGAGCATGTTTCTTTCAGGTTATCAGTCACAGAATAAATGCCTCATAGCTGTAAAACAAAAGGACCCTGTAACCAACCTGGATCAGGCAGAATTTACCTCATTCATTTGGGAATAAAATGCTTCAAAAGCCTACGCATCTGGTATCACGCTGGCCTGAGGGTAAACTGCTGACATCACGGGTCTGCAGAAAATGTTGTACTCAGCCCAGGCAGGAAGAAAATGTCCATCACTCCCCCGCCAAGGTTCATGTAGTGATTTCATGTTTACTGCTTTTACGATAGCCTTCTGTCAGGGAGATTCCACTAGACTCTCATCCTCAAATATCATTTCAAACGTACAGATTACTTAATTTATTCAAAACAATTTGTTTGACTTCAACATCGTCTTTATGTAACGGTTTGAAGTAGCGAAGGCCTGCTGAGCTGACAGTGATCTTGTTTCCTTCTGTATTGTGGACTGGCTGGAATCACCATGAATGTATAGTATGTTTACCTTTAATGTACAGGAACAGAGACCACAACAACATGTAAATACCAAGACTGCTGTGGGTTGAGTTGGTTCAAACGGCCTATTATACACACAACATCCTGTCCACAGTTCAGCCAAAGCCACGCATCACCAACCACAGATACAACTAGTTTAATGAGCAAATGACTTTATTATACCCATATAAACATTTCAATAGGGGGAATGTAGGAATAAACCATTGAAAGTCTTTGAAGCAGCGCTACACGTTAAAAACCAGTAGTAAAAAGTATTTGCTCTCATAAGTGTTTTTCAATGTTATTTCTGAGACATGAGCTTAGAATTTGGCTACATAATCAAATTAGGATAGCTGTGATATTCTTAATTATATACTGAGCTAATTAGCAGATTCTATTATCTGGTTAACTTACTATAAAGTTGACTGCCTCCAGTTGTCTTGTTGCACTTTTTTAAAGCAAAGTCTTCTGGGAAATGCATTGAAAGGGTTTTGTTCGACCAAATGAGATGGAAATAACTAACTTGTGGTTGCAGTGGAATAAAGTTTCTCATGTGTGTTCAAAATGTTGTCTCCTGCCCTTGTTTGAGGTCGGTGTTTGTGAGACAGTTTGCGATATTTTTTGCCTTCTAATCTGTTTTTCTAGCGTTCCTCATGCTTTTTGGCATTTATCGTCAGTTGAGCTCAGTTGTCTAATTTAAAAGGCTTTTTTTGTTTTAATAGAGCTGTTAAATGTGCAGCTCCACTATAACATAAGTTGATGGTACAAACGGGGAAACTAAAAGAATAGAATTTGTTTTTAATCGTTTTGCTTTAATTAGCCTCCAACAGGGACCTTAATGTCACCATCAAATTGGAAATTTACATTTTGCAACTTAGAGAAGAAATTAGTAAGAGCACAGATGCTTTAAAAACCTTATAATGGCTCAAGTCATTAACCGGCTCCCCTTGTGGTCGGCATGCGACCTGTAAAATACCATTAAAGCTACATGGAAGTTTAATTTAGTGGTTATCTTGCTGTTATCAAGAAGTGAAAACAATTTAGTCTCAAATATAATAATTTCTGCCATGACAAGTGAATTTTTATTTTGATGCCATTAAAGAAGTGCAAGATCTGTTATTACAATAGAATTTGCTTTTGCAATAAAATTGTTGTTGTCTGTCTTTGTTGTTTGGGGACGAACGATCGATCTAACAAAATCACAGAGTGACACCAGTTTAAATTTCTGTAATTAACTTTCACCATTCATCTCTTTTGTTCTGCCTGCAGCAATCTGGACACTGACAAACTATCAGGTTGGTGGACAAGTGATTTGTCTTATTTAAAGTACCATTGTGCACGATGTTTTGTAAAAATGCTGTCTTTAAAATTTACCCATCCTTATTTCTAAGCCTTAAGTAGCATGGAAAACTTAATAAACTTGATAAATAAAATATTTTTCTTGTTTTTCTGTGAGTAACAGATGACTAAAACCACACTTCAATCTGTTAAATATGACACACCAGCTCAGAATAGTTTTTTCTCAGTGATGCAGGAATGAAGGCAGATTTAACCCCTGTCTGAAAACATACTCTTTGCTGACCTGAATGCCTACATGTGAAGGTCGGGTAAAAACAGATGACAATCTCATCTCAGACGCACGCAGTCTCTTATTATATCTCCTTGGAAACCATCCATAGTAACTAATTTGCAATGTGACACAAACAGTTGAAATAAAATAAAGAGAACTGAACTTTGCGGCTTCAACAGACGCTCATTTCACATTTCTGCACACGTGATCGATGGCTGTCTGAAGTGGTAATGAACGCTGGCATTCCTTAGCCTCTTCAGTCTTTCAGTGTGCTGTAACATACACCCCCCTCCCCCCATATGATTTTATTTCATGTTCCTACGCCTACAGAAATGGTGTTGTGGAGTTATGCAATTTCCTCCGGGATTAATAAAGTATCTATCTATCTATCTATCTATCTATTCGTCTGAAGCTCTCCATGAAAAAGCCATTAAGGAAGATTTTCTGAGACGTATAGCTGTCCCTTAAAGTCATCTCAGTGCTTTAGACTTTACTGAGGCGCATACAATGAAAGGAACCTCATGTTTTTTTCATCATCTTAAAAATGCATGTGTTTCAGATGGCCTGAATAAAAGCGAGAAAGTAGAGCAAATACCTGTAAATACCAGTGGCACCCAGAATAAAACTTGTGCATAATTTATAGAATGAGGGGATGGCGTCTTCTTCATGTGACGTCAAGAGAAGTTAGGAGAAATTCACAGAATATTCCACTAATCCCAGATTTTGTTCGCTGAATTGTCTTTGTTTGGAGCGGTTATCTCTCTGTGGCGTTAACCTTAGGTGGGTAACAATTTCATTTAAGTCCTCAAATTGAGGTCATCCTCCTTTTCTTTTAAGAACTTAAAAACTAATATGGATTTTAGGATTTTTGTGTTTTCCGATATAATAAATGCTTTTTCCAAGAAGTAAATGTGGATGTTTGTAGGTGTCATCATCTGGATGCATCTGGTATCAAATGAATATTGAAACTATTACTTCCTGTATCTGTAGGCGTGTATACCTCTCTGTTATAACACTTGAAACTGGACAGGACATTAAAATAAGCCTAGATATTTTTAACCCATTTATTTCTCACTGCCTCTGTCAAAGGCCATTAATGTGGAATAGAGAAATGTACAATATACAGTGTAATAAATAATAAATAATTAGTAGTTCTGACACGATGTTTTTTCTTATATATATATATATATATATATATATATATATATATATATATATACACACACACACTGTATATATAATTTTTTTCTAATTTCCTCATAGATTATTTTTCTCAGCACCTGGGGGAGTATCTCAATGTACTTTCTGCTTTGGAGAACCTGAACGTAGCTATTTTAAAGGCAATGGATAAGACGAAAGAGGTAAGTTTAGCATCATGTGAATCATGCTTTTATAGTTCAGACAGTGCTGCTGGGGGTGGAACAAAGCAGGTGTTCAAACCTTTGCATGATAAAAGTTGGGAAGTTGTGCTACAAATGTGCTTAGTGGGCTCTACACAGATGGAGTCCAGCTCGGTGTGCCCGGAACGCGGGCTGAGAGACGTCCTAGGAGGGTTGATGATGAGGGTGATCCAGAAACTGGTGGCGACAGCAAATAAGTTTATATTCCTTCATAAACATATTTTCTGTTGCAATTTCTATGTATATGGTCATCGTTTGAATGTAATGTTTATTTCTCTGAATGAAGATTTAAATACTGTGCTTGAGTTAGAAAACAGGACCTTGACCCAGAAACCAGGTTTGAATCCTGACTCTGGTCTGTGTGGAATGTTAATCAAACAGCAGCGACTCTTAGGTTAAGGTTAGTGTTGCTACTACAATAATCAATATGATTACTCATTCTGTAATAAGAATAATAAAAATGAAATTTCTTACATCACAAAGTATTTCTCTCATGAATCAAGTCTTAATAAAGAGAACTTCTAGGAGACAGACATCGGTGAAAATGTGCAGATCTGCTACCTGCAAGAATGTAATAACAATAGTGATGATAATAATAATAGCATTTCTGCGGTGCCTTTCTCAAAGCCAAGGACACTTTACAACGAGAGAGCAGAATAATTGAGAGATAGAAATAAGTGAGGGTAAAATCTACTTTTAAATATTAATGGATTAGCAAAGCAGCGACATGCATGTCCTCACACGACTGGGTGAGGATGGAGCAAGAAGAAACAGGATGGAATCCTGACACCAGCAGATAAAGTGGATCTGTTTGTTTATGTCTGAGAGGAAACGATAGCATGCACAGGTAAAGCCAAGCTTTAATAATAAGTCAAGAAAAAAAGCGTTACATACACAGATTTCTATGATTTTTCATATTGTTATTCTTTATTGCAGGTGCAGATTGACACAGGTCTCATGTCTGTAACCTAAATTTGAAGCTATAGCTGAGAGACGGTTGGTTTAGCGTGGTACAAAAACTGTCAGGATATCTGTTAATTCTTTGATTGGTCTAATAGAATTAGTCATCATTTTGTCACATAAATGATGTCCATGCAATTTTAAATGGGGGATCTCCACATCGAAAAGAACATACATTATAATAACAAAAAATACAGGTCCCCCCCTGCTTACATCATTTCGAGTTACGTCGTTCTCCATTATAGGTCAGTTAAAAAAAAAAACCAGGAAAATATAAGCATCAAGTTTATGTTATTTTACTTGACTTTTAAATAATAATAAATCCTTTATTTGTTTTATAACCTTAAAATAGGCTGTTATTTTATCATTCATTCATACATAAACCATCCACGATGTATCGTAAAAATTGCCAAAATGTATTCATGAATTTAGATTTTTTTTTCTGCACTAAATTAAAAAATAATTTGTTTGTAAGCTTAAAATGGGTTTATATTAACCATTTATTATTGAGAAAGCATTCATAAATAAAGCACAGCCCAGAAATGGTTCACATGTTAATTCAACATACGTCTTTTTTTGACTTGGGGTGTGTTTTCTGGAACCAATTAAAGACGTAGGGTGAGGTATACCTGCATTTTTACATTTCCTCCCCACCTTGAGGCAACAACACCAAGGACGACAGCAACGTGTGTCGGCTGGAATAAAGTTCTAGATGTGTGCTGAATAATTATTCATAGTGTGTTAGATCACCTTGCTCCTTTCTTCTACCTCTTCTAATTTTTTTATTTCCCATAGAGGTTTGTGCAACTGCTAGTTAGCAGCTGTGTCTTGGCTGAGCGCTCTGGATTGTTAATCCCAAGATGCATTTCCAGTCGAGGCTGCTTATCATTTCAGGTTTTGACAAAGCTGCTGCTCTGCTCATTAGTGTAATGCAGGAACTCCTGAATGCAGAATGGTCTTTGCGTTCGGGGATTCACTCAACAATTATGACTCCCATAACAGTTCTTCCATTTTATAATTTTTGAATTTGTGGCGTTGACTAATGTATGCATTGAGAAAATAAATTAGCCCACTTAATTGTGGCTGTCAAACGTTTTCCTGTTGTTTTGTAGAAGTTATTAAGTTATTTCCATCTCTGTGGTCTATCTCTATCTCTATCTCTCAGGAGTACCAGGGGTCCAGTGTGCTGGGTCAGTTTGTCACCAGGTTCATGCTAAGAGAGACGTCCAATCAGCTCCTGTCTCTACAGAGTTCGCTGCAGTGCGCCATGGAGGCGGTGGAGGAGCAGAGCAGCCCCCCTCCGTCAGTACTGCACTAACAATCTTTACATATTGTGCATGAGTTGTGCCTCTTTGAAGACTCTGTTCATCTTGTACGCTTACCCGGGTCAAACCCTTCAACTTAACCTCAGCTTTCCACACAATGGTGGGTTTAA
The DNA here is from genome assembly GCF_040054535.1 of Antennarius striatus. NCBI lineage: Eukaryota > Metazoa > Chordata > Actinopteri > Lophiiformes > Antennariidae > Antennarius > Antennarius striatus. Next base: position 2,251,614 of record NC_090780.1, on the reverse strand, counting down.
GCAGAACACAGAAAGTTCAGAAATGAACAGGAAATTCATCCTTGTCTTCAAAAACACCCAGAATGTCATTTACTGGTATGAAAACAAATCTTGCAAACATTTCACTCTCATTACTCAGAGCCTCCTGAGCAGTACAGCACATATTGGCTCTGGGTTTAAGCTATTTGGCCAAATAAAGAAAATTCTCTACCATTTTTTTCTATGTTTGCTTGTTTCCTCGATTATGTGGATAATAAGACTAGTACTCCATACAGAATGGACACAAGGAACCGAACAGATTAGAACCGACCATACTACTCTATGAAGGGTACAACAGTTGAAGTCAACCTCTTTCAGTCTTGTCCTTTGGAGGATAGGGGGGGGGGGGCACTAGACTGGGTTGGTGAAGTTGTGGAAGCGGTGGAATCTAAGGGGGCTGGGTGAAGCATTAGCAGTGATGGCTACAGTTTGGAGTCTCTTGCTCAGGAGAGCAGTAGATTAGCACAAAAAACACAAATTCTCCCTGGCAATCAGGTTCACCCACATCATGGACCATGATGAAAAAGACGAAACAAGAGGGGACACCAGGGAGCACAAGGAACACTAGAGTAATGGCTGAGCTGTGACACATTTGGTGACATGTCGGACTATGCTTCTCTATGTTGTATTTAAAGATACTTAACCCCAATATCTTTACAGGCTAAAAGTTTGACATCAAAGACATTGCTGGAGATCTCTACACTAAGCTATCTACTAGTAGTCATGTCTTGCCAACTGGGTCACATATGTTGCAGTAGTTGCCTGATGCATGAAAAACTACATGTCTGACTTCAAAAATGGAAATCAGTCTACTTTAACAATCCTTTAAAGAGTCTCTGTTGTCTTCAGAGACTCTGTGTCCACGGTCTCTGAAGACAACATTCTTGTCCAGCGTTGATTTCAGCCTGGTTCGTTGAGAGCTTGAAATAGCTTTGTGGTGGTTGAAAGACATTTTATTCAGCTTTTTGTCTCTCTGTGGGTACAAAAGGTGAAAGCTGATGTTCCCTGCTTGTCAGGTAAAGGTTCTGGTTGGTATTGGTGAGACTTTTTTGTCATCTAAATTTGTTGAGGACACTTCTGCTCCTGCAGACTAGCATCTTGTCCCCATCTGCACCTGCTTCAGGCCAGGCATTGATGACTACCCCATTACTTTGGACAGCATAGCCACCACCTGCTACTTCCCCCCCGATTACCAATCTTATATTTAGCATCTGTCACCGCAGGATTGGTGAAGTTCTACTTTCCCCAGCTCTGGTTTGAGTTCAGCGCTGCAGCAACACCATCTGTAGCGGTATTGGCAGCGGTATTGGTGACATGATCCTGGTCAGCGTCAGGACATCTGGGAACAGCGACAGAAACAGGACATTCTTGGCTGCAGTAGTGCCTTAGTGACCGAAGCGAGAGCTACAGCATTTGCACTAGAAACAGCAGAACAGCAAAAGTCTCCTGATCCAAACTAATTACAGCAGCATCCTCACACACAGCAGCAGTGTTGGTGCGCTCAGTGGAACCGAAGGGGCTGAGTCCAGAGGGTGGTGCTCCTGTGATGCTTACCTCTGCAGTTTTTCTGCCACAACCCAGCAATGTCTTATTGAAGAGGGTTTTGGGGGTATTGCTCAGTGACTCGTCAAAGCTTGCATATTCATGACAGGAATCATCCTCTTTGTTCACAGCAATAAATACCACACAAAGCAGTGAATCTCCTTCAGATGACATAGTCTAGTAGCTAAAGGTACTCGATACTTTTATCCAGGTGAGACAGGTGATGATAGGATTGTTGAGACTGAAGAACCAGAAGCCAGTTTGGTATGGAAACAGACTCTATCTGGCCCTACCTTACCTGGTCCTTATCTTCCTTTTACTTCTTTTCCACCCAACCAGTCAAGGCGGATGGCCGCCCAAAAGAATTTGGGTCCTGTCCGGAGTTTCTTCCTCAACGAGGGAGTTTTTCCCCGCCGCTGTCGGTTAACTTGATTGATTGATTGATTGATATGAAAATTTGAAACTTAAACTAAAGATTTAACTGTTAGTTGATTAAGTTGAATGTGACCAAAAATCAATAGAAGGAAAAGGTTTATTTTTAAAAAGTCCACATTCTTGGGATCAAGGATCTACTGGCTGCTATATTGAAGAACGATGGCTCGTGTTTCAATTCACTTAACCTCCTGTGCGTCACAGAGAATAGTTTAGCATTTTCCAGATTTTGCTTTGGACAAACTCTTGATGCAAAGATGTGTGTACATAGCAGCTATTTGTAGCGTGAAACCAGGAACAAGCATGCTACCGGCTGGATGAGAATTGTAAGATTGGAAAGTGCTCACAGAGTGCAGACCTTACAATGTGCATGTAAGGACATTCACTGGACGGATTCTTTCTAAAGAGGCATTTTGCATTGGACAGAAGTGACGTTTGTTCTGAACTACTTCTTGCTCTGGTTTGCTTATTGTCAGCATTTGGAGGTCACTGGAGTCGGTCAAATCATTTGTTCTCTGTCATGTCTTAGGAAAGCAGAGAATGTCAATGTTCTGCTTGTGTGAAACATTTCAAACATTTTCTGGTGAAAGGAAACTCAGAATGACATGAAAACTGTTAGCATGGACATAGTTTCTAAGCAGGTGAAGGGGTTTTGTTCTGAGTAATCAGAACATCAGTGAAGAGGAGTTTGACAACACACCTGAGATCAGCCTTAATTAAAATACCTTCCCAGATTTTTGCCTACGCCCCAACAGCAGCTCTCTTTTTCTGACATTTAAGGACTGGTGGATTGTTGCAATTGTGACCTAGATTTTCCAGATCATCGTCAGCAAAGAAAAATACATTACTAAATATACCGCTCTTCATTCTCCAGCATTATATTTTCTTTATGAACACAGTCCTTCAATGCAGTTTCAGCACCAGATTTCTCCAATTAAAATTTGGTCGAAGCAGTGAAGAATTTGGAACATTCAGTGTGACCTCAGATTCCTTTAAGCTTTGAATCCAACACATTCTCACCATCCTTCAGACAGTTGCTTCATTAATAGGCGACCTGCTTGAAATTTAACATCTCTGTTCAGGAGCCTGAGATTTACACTAATATATAAGGGTCTGGTGGAATGTAAAAGACACTGTTAGTCCAAAAATAATTAAATAAAAACAAAAATCATGCAGATTTCGGCAAAGGCTCCCGTGTCGTAGAAGCATGAGGTGTAACGTTAACGATGCTTTCTCCACTTTTCATGGTCACGCAACTTGTAGTTGGGGTTTTCTGTTGCACCGTGCGTCTTAAGGATCAGCAGCGCTTTTGTATTTCCCCTCTGAGGGCCATCCTGGTATTATTGGGGGGGAAAAATGGAATGGGCTATAGCCAAGGTATATTATGAAAGATGAAAGATGGGGAAGCAGAGGAAGAAAGAATGACAAGGTCGGAATTGAAAAAACAGTGAATGATTGACGAAGACTTACAAAAAATAAGCGTTTTTGAGGGGTAGAAATAACTTTTAAGGTTGTTCAAATAAGTATAACAATTAGTTGTGTGTATGTGAGAGAGCATGGAAGAACACATTTAGAAACATTATGAGTTAGCAACAACAGCTGCTCATTTCTCTCCGTTTACTTCGTCGGAGTGGATTTACGGCTGCTGCAGTGACCTTTGACCTTCTGGCTGTTCCCAGCATGAGCACACACTCCCTCCATGTTGTCAGAGGGAGTTCTGGATATAGACTACCACTAAAGTCATCATTAACCTCTTGCTGCAGGCATGTTTAAGTATTCACATAGACATGTGCACACACACATCCCTGCATACATGAAACCCTCACATCCTGGGGTTAATAATCTTTAATAAGCATTAGTGTGTGTCCACTTAAGAGATTTCTCCTGTTTTTCCTCAGATTTTCTTTTCTCTCTCTCACACATTAAACACAACTTGGTTCTGAATCCATTTTTAAAGCATCCTACCCATCAAACCTCATGGTCCTATCTTCGCGCTGTCCTCTTTAAGTATCATCCCATTTCTTTTTTTTTCTCCATTCCCTACACAACTATCTGCCATATTTTCTTTTCTTTTTTTTATTTGTTTGCTCTTTCCATACCTCTGTGACAGTTGCTGTCTTTCTCTCTGATGTTTGTTTTTCCCTGGGTTTTCACTACTGTCATGACAGGCAAGAGGTGAAAGAACCAGAGATGAGAGCAGTACAGGGGAATGGCAAGAACTGTGGGCGCAGGGTCCATAATAGCCTGTGCATGTCTCCATCAGATCCCCGCTCTGACATCCTAACCACAGGTAGGCCACAGGGATTTTTACTCATGTTTGCTATGTCAAAAATATTATTCCAAAGAAAATGTCAGTTCATCCTCCTACAATATCCAGCTAAATATGTATTACATTTGGTCCATTCTGCAGTGCATGTTTTCTATTTCCTGTTACACATTGACCTTCAGTCTGCATCCAAATAACTTGAGTTGTAAATACAAGCAGCGTTTTCTGAAGCTTTTTATACTTTTCTTAATGATACAGTACGGTGCAGAATAAGTCAGGTTTTGCCATTATCATTTATGTATGTATGTATTTATTTATATATTTATTTTTCATTCGTTTATTATTTATTTATTATGTCACAAGAAAAAACTAACCATTTTTGAAGAGACAGTTACTTTATTTTATTTATTTATTTGCCTCTACACAAGAACTATTATGTGTGTGTGCACACACACAGGCACACTCCCATTGAAGCTTTGGACACACACTTTCATTGAAGTTTTTTTTTAAAAATTATTTTCAAGACTATTTACAATGCAGATTCTCACTATGATTTAAACATATGGAATTGTGTAGTAAAAAGTGGAATTCAAGCTGAAAGCATTTTTTTTTCATTTTACATTCTTCAAAATAGCCACCATTTTCTTTGATTATTGCTTTGTCTTGGTTTTCTCTCAATGAGCTTCATCAGGTCGTCACCTGAAATGATTTTCCAACAGTCTTGAAGGAGTTTCTAGAGGTGCTGATCACTTGTTGGCCCCTTTGCCCTCACTCTGCGGTCCATCTTATCCCAAAACACTCAGCTGGTGACTGGAGGTCAGGTCATCTCGATGCAGCACTCCATTAGTCTCCGTCAGATAGGCCTTACACAACCTGGAGGTGTGTCTGGAGTCAATATCTAATTGAAAACTAAAGGACGGTCCATTTTAACACAATCTGGAATGGTGTAACCAACCGGACTTCTGCACGACACAACAGATGGTCCCAACCCCATAAAGAAGAGCAACAAAACCCCATAAAGAAGAGCAACAGAACCCCTTAAATAAGGCCAGAAAATCCACAAATTAACCTTGAAGCGAAAACCATTTCAGGTGACTACCTCATGAAGCTCATTGAGAAAAGGTTGTGGGTTTGAAGATCTGTCATCAAAACAAAGGGTGCCTACTTTGAGGAATATAATATATTTTATAGTATAAAATATAAAACATTTCCAGATATAATGCTTCTTAGTTTTGATGTCTTTGGTTTGTATCTACAATGTAGAAATTAATAAAAGGAAAGAAAAACAACATTTCGACTGCCTATATATATATATATATATATATATATATATATATATATATATATATATATATATATATATATATGCACACACACTCTGCATCTGCCTCTAGTTTATTATTATTTTTTGCTTATTCTGATGTGGGTTTGTGTTCTCTCCAGGTTTGATTATGGAGGATGGAAAGAACTGGTGCTCTCAAATCAACAGGCTGCAGGAACTACTGGATAAACTAGAGTGTCAGGTATGAACCAGTAATTCCACTGGCTATGAAGAGAAATAAAAATTATAGACCATCAGCAGACTAGATACACATTAAATTCAATCAATATATTATTATCATTATTATTATTATTATTATTATTATTATTATTATTATTATTATTATATTTAAATAGACTAAAGAGAAATGCTTCATGCATTACGTTTTTTTTTTTCCAGAGAAAAGAATATTTAAATTTTGCGTGTACAGAGATGCAAATTGAACATTACACTGTGTCTTAATAGTAATACTCCTGAGCTGCTTTGAGCATTTATTTTTACAGTTGTGAGATTCCTCCCAGCATATCTTATAAATCATATAAATTCAACTTGGCCCTGACACCGTTACTCTGAGCATGTTGCTCTGATGATTATAAAGAATAAGTGTGTGCCAATCACAAAGCACAGTCACCTCTCGACCCCCCATCTCTCATAGTACAACATGTGACTCATTCTCTCATCATCTCAAAAGGCTTTTTTTACTCTCATGCACTCATCTTCTGCTTCATGTCACTCTTCCTCCGTGCTTTCTTTTCTGTGACTCCCATTATTTCCATCGGATGATGTTCATTCCTCTCCTCCTTTCAGTCTCTCCTGAAACATTTCTCTTGCCCTATAGTCTTTGGTTTTTACAACCCAGAGGGAATTGGTTTGTAATATCAGAGCAATTCATAACCTGCAGGATTTCTTGTGTGTAATATCCGTTCTCGAGCCACAATGGCACCGCCATCGAACACGCACCCCGTCTTTACCCCCTCATATTGAGTTTTTTGCTTCTAGGTTATTTCCCCTGTAAACACACATACAGTACATAGAAGAACCATAAAGATATAGAGTTATTACACTGACTGAATGTTATTATTCATAGTTATTTTTAATGACTACACTGTGTACTGTAGTACATGAAGAGACGAGTTTAACCCATTCTGTGACGGAGCTTGTAAGTCAATCGGCTCATAATCCATCAAAAATAACTAAAATGAATTGCAATCCATCCCAGCTTTGTAAAAAAGCTCCAAGCCCCGTAAATTACGGGGAAAAGTATTCTTTATCAACCAATGGGCATGCATACTCTCCCTGTGCATAATTAATTATATAGATGTTACGTCAACAATGATTGAGTGGTGGTGTCCCGAAACACAACGCATATCTCAGATTTTCGCTCGTATGTCGAAAAAAAATATAGACCGAGATACAACTCGTATCTCAAAAAATATCAAGACACTAGTGTATATACCAAGCTTTGTGGTGAATGTTATATAATTACACTTGTTTTTCTTTAAATGTTCTATTTAATCTTCGCTTTCACCCGTTCTCTTTGCTGTTCTACTCACTGTCTGAATAACACATTGAAATTATTTTTAAAAATTAGATGTTACTTTTATTCTACATACATAACTGTGGGGAATATGTCTTAGCCAATAGTAACTCACACAAGTATAGGAATTAAATGCCAACAAAGAAAACGAGAAATACCAAGTGCACATTCACATTCATAGTCCATTTAACTGTACCCCACTTTTCCCATAGGTACAATTTACCCAGAGTGCAACTGATAAATGTGTGCAAATTTACTTTTAAATGTAAAACAAATTTGGAGTCCAGAGTTTATTGTGATTTTAAAAAAAAAAAGAAATTAAAATTAAGTAATTAATAAATTAAATTATTAAAAATGTTAATGAATTCAATATGCTTAGAAATATCAAAAATAACACACTGATAATTCTGACCCAGAACAGACCTGGACCTTCTCACATTATGTTTGTTTCCTTTTTGTTCAGGGTCCAAAGTTGGAGCCGCTGAAGGAAGACACACTGGCCAGCACATATAAGTCTGTAAGTGGAAAAGAATGTTAATAATCACTTTGCTTTGTGGCAAGTAGCTTTTATTGAGCAGTTTTTATCATTTACATAACTTGTTGTCGTGCCAGTCACTGTGGTCATTATTGCATACATGATATGTGGCATTTAAATAAGCTGCCTCATATGTGGTAATCATTAAAACAAATATGGAAAAGCTCGATCACTGCAACGCACACACACACACACAAACACACACACACACACACACATAGTATAAATGAAAATTAAAATTTTGCCAAGGCTCATTCCACGCTATTTATCCATAAACCATACTGACATTTTACACACTACTCCTCATAAGTCTGGGTTAAATTATATGCTTATATGCATTCTAATGTTGAAATGTCACTCTTGCCTTCCCTGAGGCCATTACACAGCAGAATTATCAAGCGGAATAATCATCTCTTTGGGGGCGTCCATCAATTTGATTGCAATGATTGTGCATCATTGTGCAAATCAAGCAGAGAACAGGAGGAATTGACTTAAACAGTGTTTGCACATATTGTTCTTTAGTCTAAACAACTCCATTTATTCCAAAAAAAATTCACCAATTCATAAGTTTTCACCTCTAATGCCATATTTAAGTTTTAATTCTCATTTATTGTCCTGTTTTTACCTCGGTTGATTACTTCTGTTCGCTGTCCTTTTCCTAAATGTCAAGCAGCCCATCTGCCTCATTCTCAAACATGATGACATTCTCAAACACAGAATGTGAATATACTGTATGTATATTATATAAGTCCCAAGGTCGGATAATATAAAGGAGATATCAGTAAATTTATGTTGTATCTCTTGTATATCTTGAAACAAGGCATTCGGGCTGAAACAGTTTGAAACGGGAGAGCATTACCAGTTTATTTACATTTACTAGCATTATACTTGTAGTATAGGTAACATTTGTTTTGACACATGGCCATAATGATGCAAGAAGGCAAAATAGTAAAAAGAGCCTCACTTCTGTTTCTGTGTCTATTGTGAATGAGTCTTGAAAATAAAAGTCAGTGAAATAAATCTGGACTGTTTGTGAGAAAGAGGTGGGTGACCAGGAATTATGTGTCTGTATATCTAGTGGTCCATTTCTTTGTAGCCTCTCAGGCTGTGTTCAGACTGGCAGCCAAAATCAGATTGAAACCACTTTCGGGAGGTAGTTCCAAATCACCTTTGGACAGAAGCATCTCAGTCTGAACAGCTCCAAACACAACGATCGGTTTTGACTCTCCGTGATGACATTTCACGCAACGCAAGATCCAATTTGCGTTATGGAGTGTGGACAACGCCTCTGTTCCAACGTCGTTCCTATGGCAACCTGACTGATCGGCCAAAAACGTGGCTCAGTTTGAACAGAGCTAGATCAAATTTGGACACTTGCTAAAAACAGTGTGAACAGTCAGCCCTAAAAATCAGATATGAAAGGGAATCTGGTTGGTATTGGATTTGCCTGCAGTCTGAATGCAGCCTTAAATACATAAACTGCCCCCTGGAAGCAGTCATTCACCCCAGCCTGAAGGAGGCAGTCCACCAATCTACCATGACAGAAGCTGCTTCTCACCCAGCTACAAACTATTCTCCATCCTCAAGATCATGGATTGATGAAACCAACAGAAACACATGGTCAGCAACGAGCAGAGATGTAACCCTCATGTGACTTTGCCTTAAAAACCTGTCCTTGAATATCACAAACTGGACTAGAGAGAAGGGGCAGTCTTGGTAACATTCTGCTTCTCGAGAACATGTCTGACTTTTGGACAAGAATACAGACAAAACTGTTCCCATGGTCGATCCGCCTGGGGAAGCAGTTATGAGGCTCATCAAGATCCACCAAACACACGGAGATCATGAATTGAAACTCTCATGCCCCCGAATACTGTAGTTCCCCTACGATGGGAGGTTCCATAATTGGTTTGAGTCTCCTTTCCAGCGCCGTGTTGTAAACGAGACTGTTCCTCCACAGTATCCTCAGGAAGCAGAGCAGTTTGATATATTTGTAATTTGGAAAACATCTACAATCCACCATTTGAAGAGCGGAAATATCCCCAACATATACTACACATACACTTTCCTTCATGACACACTGACAAGGTGAGTCCACCAAAACAGACAAACAAAGCCCGAAGCTTCAGCGTCTCAGGGCAGATCTCATCTACGCCTGACACTTTGGGCTTCTTGATTTTCTTGGCATCAACTATAGAGTCAGTCATAGTCAGGATCTGGAGCTGGTTGAAGTTGTGCATCATTTCAATTACCAAACCCTTGTCCTGATTCACTTGTTTGTCGCTGTGCCCAATATAAAAGCACATATTTAATATGTCTTTTTCTTAAACCTACCAAGTGAAACATTTCCACAATAACATGTCTGTTGAAACCCAGAGAAATGTGTTAAAGGTCCACAAGGAACACAAGGGAAACACTCAAACATGACTCTGTTAGTACGATTTCACCTGAATCCCATTGATTCTCTTCCATGGGATTCAGAGCAACAGAGACAACAGACATCTAGTTCCAAAAGTGTATATTTTCTCAGTTGTTTTAACACTACTGACATCATGAATTTAATTACATCCTCCTCCATTGCACTGAGAGAGACAGAGATTGATATCTCACAACGAAACATATCACATCTCTTTAAGTCTGTCAGGCAGATTAATGTGTGAGGACAGCGCTAACGAAAAGACCGTAACATTTTCTCTCTTTAAATTCCCAGTTGTGACTCACACTCATTAAATTGTTGAGAAAGTAGAACCGGCAGCAGGTTAACAAGACATCGTCCACGAGGTGGGCAGAGGACCTCAGTTCAAGGCTCCTGTTGAGGGATGCTGAGTCTTTGCCAGTTGTAGAGATGTTGCTACTTATATGGGATGTGGAAACCCAGCAATTAGAAGAAGAAAACTTACATTTTAAAGTATATTTTCTAAATGCAGTCATGGGTTTTTAGTCTCTATAAGTGTACTGAGGCCAAATCACCATCGGACAAAAAATAACCTGCACCAAGTTGGCTTTAATGAGAAGAGAGAAATGCTTTCAACGGCTGTCATCGGTATATTATATGAAGGAAGTGACAAACGCTCCTAAAGACAGTAATGAGGCCTCATGGCAACGCTGTTGTTATGGTGCGACATTAGTGTTGGTATTCTGCAGTAACACGGGAGAAATCATTGAATTTGCAGGTGTCCATCATTTGTCTACCTGTTGTTTAGTGTCGCCCCCTCTCTTCTTACAGAACATCCTGCTGGTTCAGAGGCAGATGTCAGTCACTAATGAAAATCTGGACAACTTCCAGGAAGTTCTGAAGGGTTACATCGACGCCACGTCTGCCCAGTCGGACAATCTGCAGTAAGTGTTTTTCTTGTTTTCAGGCGAAGAAAGGAGGCTTTGTGAGCGTTAATGATCACCGATGACTCAGGGGGGGTTGAAAGGATGGAAGACCATTGTTACTGAAACACATCTACTCACAATGAATTATTCTGGGATATTATAGCATGTTTTATGTGAGCCTGAGCTAATTGAATTAAAAAAAATAGTTTATGTAATGATGAAAAATGTTCACAAAGCAACTCCATCATTTTGGAACAAACAGCTCATTTTCTTTTTATACGTCGGCCGATTTGAGAGAACATTTTGCTCCCTGCTGAGTTCTATCTGAAGCCTTTCAGAAGATTCAAACTTTTTAATGTGATTTATCCATAGTGGGTACAGATTCTCTTTCATTTCGGATCCTCTCTCTACTTTTCTTTCCTCTGTCCTGCTGTCAGTGTGTCCATTCAGAAGCTCCCGGGAAAGTCTTGCTACATAATGTATGAGTTCTGGCAAGACCGCATCTCCTGGATGAGGTCAGTTGTGTTTGTGTGTGTGTGTGTGTGTGTGTGTGTGTGTGTGTGTGTGTGTGTGTGTGTGTGTGTGTGTGTGTGTGTGTGTGTGTTTATCAGATGTCGCCGTGACTGTTTGGCACATCTTAACTTTTGGATGGAAATGGTCTTTACCAGTGAAGACAATCAATCAGATGGTCCAAACACACATCACAAATGGGATCAAATGGTCACACACGTATCCACACATATATTAAAGTGTTATTATAAAAAATATATTTGCAAAAATATCAAATTCATGCTGTGTTGGTTAAATAATATTAAGGTAATTTCAGTTTGTTAGACCCTAATAAACTTAATGTAAGACTATTGATCCAGTTGTTTGTCTAATTGGTCTGATCATAAACTCCAAAAAAGAATTTACTCTAAAGAAGTTGTTAGGCTCGTTTTAGCTGGTGGTGGTTTGAGGATTCCTATTAATTCTTTTATATCCAAGCATCACGCCACCCATCGTCCACCATGACTCAGATCAACACAAGTGCTGCCTTGTGTTTGCTGCATCCTGCTGACCTCCAGATGAAAATCTCAACACCGATGGCTTTCATCTCACTTCTCATCATCGTTTTTTTCCCCTTGACTGAATTTCGCTTTGTTCAAATCATTCCATTCAAAATGATTCCAAATGATTTTACTGTATTTTATGAGTAATTTTCAAATATAAGAATAATTCAATGACACATGAGAAACCAAGAAAACATTGTGTATTTACAAGTTTCATGAGTAAAACAAAATATTTACCATGTGACTTACATCCAGTTTTGACTGTCGATAATATCTCAGGAACTCTTCAAAATCTCCGGTGACAAGCTTTCTGTTTGAATTAATTTTATCACCAGCTCTTTTTCAGCTCTCTTTAGAACTCTGCTCTGCTTTCTTTATCATCTGTCCTTCAGCTACCTGCAGTCCGACAGCAGTAAAGATTTCCAGCGCTGTGTCATCGACATGTTGGAGGACGCTGAAGTCGTTTCTACGATGTTGATCCCAGGTTTGTATGCGTGCGCTTGTAAATTACTGGATGTGTTTATCTTATTAATAAACATCAAATATCATGAATGACGTATAGCAGGAAGCCGGTGCTGCTCAACAGTGTTATATTAGATTAAATCTTTATTCTTGAAGAGAAGATGATCGAATGTCATTCTCCTGACTAGTCTTCCTGACTGCGCTAGATCTTCAGTGGAATGCTCCCCTACATGTGGACATCTGTGGTTTATCCAGAATTTCTGGGCTTCTTAGAAACAGCTCGGTTTGTAAATTTGCTCATTGAGATTAAAGTAGAAATATTTTCAAATGATGTATTTGCTGTTCAAATATCAAATGTTTGTGGAAAAAATAAGTCCAAAGTGGGGATTTTGTCTCTTAATACTGCCTGTCTGATGAAAAGAGAGCTGGTTTGTTTTTATTCCACACTCAAATGAATATCGTCCACGTCTGATTTGAGAGAGAATAAAATGGAAAACCTAAGCACACACACACACACACACACACACACACACACACACACACACACACATACACACATTCACACACAAGTGAACCATGACATGTGAATGTTCTTTTTCTGCCAGAGGAGACTCTTAGTGATGCCCCACAGCAATTTTATGTGGCTCGGGTGAATATTTTATGTATGAGGAGCTCTTAATCGGCTTCTTCTGGGACATCTTATGTGTTTACATCGAGACACGGCCTGTCGCTCTCAACAAGCAACATCGTTAGTATTTTTTTGCTGCCAAATGACTTGGGCTGAGATGGGTGAGGCCAGAATGCACTGATTGGAGGGAGGAGGGAGGATATCTGCTGAGGGACGTGTCACAAATACAGGATGGAGTCGACTCAATAAGTAATAATAGAGAATAATCAAAGGATTGTGCTTCTCCTAGAGGCAGCTACTACTGTTTGTGGTACCGCCTCCATATATTTATTTTTTCCGTATCTTTGCACCAACATGCACATCTTCTGTCAAACCTTGTTTATTAATCACCTCTAAAATGACAAATTCTGTGTTTTAATTGCTGTCATTCTCAAATGGCATAAAGAGTTTCACAGCTTATGATTAATATTTGTCAGACAGAAAAACACAATTAAAAAAAATAATAAAGTAAAAAAATATTAAAATGTCATGTGGGATAAATAATTCTTGACACATTTGAGAATGATTATTGAGTTATACAGTTGAATGTGATCACAGTTACTCTCTCTCTCTCTGTGTTTCCTCAGCTTCCTGGTGGATTATGACTAAGAACTAACAAATGAATCCACAATTTCACATCTATTGTCACGCAGACACACCCATCCACCCACTCACACACACATATAATACACATGCATGGAGAAAATCAAAACAGTATCCATGTGTTTGAAAGCAACGGGGGGGGGGGGGGGGGGGACAGAGACAACGGCGTCATCTGGTTGTTGCCCAGCAGCTTCTCTCAAGGCTCCTTCGTCTGCGACGGCTCATTACTGCACCGCTTGTGTCAAAGGGGAGACTACCACCATACAGCCGCTCTACAGACTGGAAGCAGCCCATGTTTTTGCAATGCAAACATAATTTTTTGTTGAATAGGAATAAGAATACGACACTAGATCAAATCGCACTAGAATGAAAACAACATTTTGTGCTCATGCTGTTTACTGTGGATTAAAATTAAAGAAGAAGGTGGAAGGAGAGAAGAATGTCATAGTAGAAAAAAAAAAAACAGTGCATGCTAATGACTGAGGCTGAATGACTTCTAAAACTTTTAAATCATGTCTATGTGTGCTTTTTTTCCCCTGATCTTACTATCATGTAACAATGTCAATAAGGGTTGGAATCAGAAAAGCTTCACCTATCCTGATTTAATATTAAATAAAATGGGTATTTTGACACAATCTCCAACTTGACACGGTCGCAATGTGGAGTCTAAATGTTTTTTGTTTGTTTTTTTCCTAAAAATGTGCGTAATTACGAAATTTCTACTTGAAATTATGGAGTTATAGATAGAAATTTCCTGTATTATGTGCGTATTTTCATGCTAGATTTTATTCTATATTATATTTCTGTTGTGTTGTGGCTGAGTATTGTACACCGTCCACTGCAGCTGTAATAAAACTGGTAATACCTCATCTGTAAAAGCCTCTGAATTTACAGTTTACATACTATCTCGCATCAAAGCTGAAAATGTGTTTTTTCTGCTGTTGTGAAATAATTTACCATGTTCTCATCAGAGTGACTTGTGTGGTAATTCACAATGGGCACGTAAGAAGCGAATATTTCCACCACATGCAGTCCGTTGACTCAATACCAAGACAAACATATTGATCGATGCTACTTTAACTGGATTCAACATTGTGTCTGTGTTTTTTGTGTGGATTGCAGACGTCTGAAATTAATTGGAGTGAGATGTGGAATTCTAAATAATCCAATAAATTGGCAAAAAAATAAATAAATGCCTGTCTCACAATTAAAGTAGAAGAAAGGTGTTTCTCTCTATTCTCTATTCATCATTTTGTGAGCTGCAAATTACCCACAATGCATCCAAATAAGATGAGCACTTGAAATTCATATAAGGTTCCTGTAAATAAAACGATGCACCTCGCTGGCCAAGATTATTCACCTGTTTGTTACGTGACGAGTCCCAGTAACAAACTGCATTGCACCAGGGGCATGGATTACAAGCAGTTCGGAATATAAATATATATACATCCATATAATTTAGATTCTTCAAAGTAGCCACAACTTTGATGACAGATTAGCCTGGTAAAGTTTAATTTATGGATTTTCTGGCGTTCTTTGTGGGTTTGGGACCATCAGTTATGTTGTGCAGAAGTCTGCTTGGTTACACACTTTGACAAATCCATGTTATGGCAAAAACCAATCAGCTAAGTAAAGAGAAATGACAGCACAGCGCAAACAAGCAAAAGGTAATCAAAATAACAATCAATCTGGCAGCATGATGGAGCTGAAGCTCAGTGGTCGAGGCTAGAAATGACACATTTGAATTTTTCATCATCTTGCTCCATTGGAAGCTGATCCCGATCCTGTAATCACAGCACAGACAGAAAGACGGAGAGGGGTCAGCAGCAGAGGGATGAACGCTGGGACCAGCAGCCGGTTTGATAATTGAGGCCATCGGTGAATCAGATAAGTTAATATCTGAATCCTGAGCTGAATGAAGGAACCAATGAAACAATGAAAATCATGTTTGAGTTTTGACAACGTGATATTCATTATAAATTATTATACGTGTGTGTGTATGTATATATATATATATATATATACAGTGTATATATTATTTATTTATTATTATTATTATTATTATTATTATTATTATTATTATTATTATTATTATTTCTTTATTGAGTTCCTTTATGCTACCGATATATAAATTAAATGAATCATTTTGAAGTAATCCAAACAGGATATTTGTTATTCTGAAGTGTGGAGCATGAGGAGGAGAGCTGCCCCGTCATCTGGTGGTGTAACATTATTCTTCTGTATCTCTTGATGCACGGCAACAGGGAGACAAGGCTGTGACTGGGGGGGCGGGGGCGTTGTCTTTTAATATCCTTTCAGGTGTCATTGTGCAGGTATCACTAATGCTGTTGTGATTTTCTGATGCAGAGGCTGAATCCTGAAGCGACTGATGGATCTGTGTTGAATAAAGTCAACTGGACTTTCCCAAGACGCTGGGAAGGGTGGGTCAAACTGGATCTACTCTGCAATCCCATTTTGCTCATTTGATTAAATAGTTTCTTTTAAAAAATGTCTTGCTGAACACAACAATGCATCAAAATATCTATATTTATCATGATCAATATGAAAAAAAATAATAATTGCATATTGATGCATCCTGCACAGACAACAATATACAATAAAAATTAACCAACATTTTGTTATGCTGAGGTAAATACTCAGAAGTACGTGCACCTCAATACAATACAAGTACACAGAGTAAATGGATGATCCGAGGGAGGAGGGAGAGACGACGGACCTAATGGGCCAGCTTGATCTCAGGTGTGTTTGATTGCGTTGTAGGATGCGTCAGGCGGGTGGTGTCTGACCTGATAGCCATGCCCTGATAAACACACTGACAGGCGAGGTGAGACGTACCAGAGACACCAGGGAGGGTAAAACACTGGACAGCGGAGGGGGGAGAACACAAACTGCCAGATGCAAACATTACTAGAAAGACTTTAACGTTGAAACAAAACACAAGATCAGGTTAGAAAATATTTTTATGTAAAATTACATTTTTACAATTTTCTTGGCTAATCCATCAAGTAATTTATGTTAAATGCATATTGTATATTTATAATTGACCTTGAAATAATTGTACGACCTTGGGTTTATATATTTCACTTAAAGAAAATGTATGTGATTCGAAACAATTTTGAAAATTTGTGTGGATCTTACCATAAAGTTTGTGTCACGATGGATTAAGTTTTTTATAAAAGTTCTTGCAAGAAAGTAAAACTTTATTTCTAACAAAATGTGTCCATCTTTTAGCGGCACCCTGCCTTACTTATAATATGAAGTCTTCATGGTGTAGCCAATGCTCTCAATCAATCAATCAATCAATCAATCAATCAATCAATCAATCAATCAATCAATCAATCAATCAATCAAGTTTTATTTATAAAGCGCTTAATCATGGCAACAGGCATTTCAAAGCGCTTTAACAGACAGAAAAACCCAACAGAACCTTCCAGAGCATAAGTGACAGCGGCAGGGAAAAACTCCCTCGTTGAGGAAGAAACTCCAGCCAGGACCCAGACTCTTTTGGGGGCTTGATAGCTAAAGGCTCTAGCCCCTGTCCTACTTGTAAGGAACTAAAAGTTCCTTCAGATTGGTGTCTGGCCATGGAGGGCTTTGTAAGCGAAGAGGAGTATTCCTCCAGTGTGAACAATGCTTTCTACCTGACTGAACATACTTCTTGAGGACACATTGGATATAAAGTTGTGCTGTCTCTGTAAGGTTTTTGCAAAAAGTATTTTAAAAAAACAAAAAAAAACAGGGATTCTCCTGCAGCTCTTGGCAGAGGAATATGGGCTCTGAAACCAACGCGCAATGAATTATTCTCTTAAAATACAACCCGGAGTCTCAGGAGGTATTTTCATGGGGCTACATATTCCGTCAGGACATTGAATCAACATGAGCTCCACTGTATTCACTGCATTAGTTTAAATTATTTATACTGATAGTATATAAGACTCTGACACATCTGTACTCTATTCACCTACGCTTACCAAGTAATTCTTTCCTCTTAGTCATTTCCATTTCTTTATTTTTAACAGGATGTGGTAAAAACTGATGGATGACATTCAAACCTACACATTTCAGTGCAGATCTCTGTGTTCTCTCAAGCTGATCTTAATTTTCTTTCAGACGGGTGTCCTTGGATCTGAATTACAAAAACACAGCTCATCACCTCAGAGAGCCAAAGGCCAGGGCGAAGATGTCCAACGGCATCTGTTGTTCTGTGTCGTTTCACCCCGTTGTCATTTCCTCTGCACTGATTACTTTGTTTTGTAAAGTCGATGTGTGTGTTGACTCTGTTGCTCTCTCTGCATTCATGTTGGAATAAAAGTTGTGAACCTCAGCATGGATGTTTTGGGTGAATTAAATTAAATTAAACAGGACGTGCCATTGAAAGATTTTGTGAGTCTCAGATAAAACTTCTTAAATCTTCACAGAAGACAGGATGGAGGTCACACAGAAGCTTCTCCCGTCAGTTTTCATTCCTTAGCATCGCCGTTTCCTCCACCTTGGAAACCTGATTGTGTGGGAGGCATCGTGTTCAGAGAGTGTTTGGTCTCTAAAAGGCTGACTCACTCGTCCTTACTGAGTCCTCATGCTGACTTGGGTTTTGCCAGCCTTCAACACCAAAGCTATTAATATTTGTAAAATCTAATATTTTATAGATAATGGCACAAAAAGAGGTTTATGCAGAAACTGCTTTTGATGCATTGTGCTTGTTTCCTCATGGGTCCAACAGCAAAAGTCTGTTTTTATCAATTACAATAATTTAAGTCCTGTCCTTGAAGAACAGTATGATGAATATGAATATTAATGACGGCGTTCTGTCAAAAGACATTTTGTAAATTTTTGAGGGTTGAAGGAAAAAGACGAGGAAAAGAGAAGAAACTTCTATAAGTAGAAATGAGAAAAATACTGATGAGGATGGAGAGTGTTAAAAGCAGTTCACCAGTCTTGTGAAGTTTCGTACTGGAATAAGATAAAACTTGTGTTTGCCTCTTGGTAATGATGTATATTGACAGATCCTCCGGTGAGATCATAGAATTGTAGGGATCATGTTGCTAAATGTTACCGTTTGTTTGATGAATGTGTTGAGATGTCTTCATTTAGGCTTCAGTCTGCTAACTTTTATTTTCTTTCGAATGATCAAATCAAAGCTCATCAATGAACACGCTCCGTCACGTTTTGTTTGTCAAAGCAGCATCTTGGCTTACAAACCACTTTTCTCCCAGAATGCAATGTGTTCAGATGTTAACAGTAACCCCGAAATGACCACATGAGGTCCGACGTCACACTTAGTCTGATGTTGGAGTTATTTTGACATGACTTGAAATCTTAAACTATGGGATGTTAATGTTACGTTTTACAGATCTTCATCATCTTCATCATCTTCCTCTTCCACATCGTGCCCGGCGCAGAAAATGAAATATTTCTTGTCTTTTTTAAGTTTGTGTTAATTATGAATGTTATAAACTGTTTGGAATTTAGGCTCGCAGGGCGTATCGCTTTTAGTTAAAGTTAATGGACGGTCTGTGGATTGGTAATTTTTTCACTGTAAAAACACTTTTTTCCAAATCGCACCCTGATTTTATGTACACAGACGTTCATGCCAGCTAAATTTCGGATATAAAACTTGCACGACTGGTACCTTCACACCTGTGCACAGATTTGCATGTATAAAATGTTTTGCACGTGGCTGTTCTGTGGACTTGGACTGAATTGGGTGAAAGCTTTTAAAATTGCACCCCCTCTGCTCTGATTACCCTGCAAAAGGAAATAAAAATGCGGCTGCAAAGGGGACAAAAATGAGATGATGACCTTGACCTTGAGAAAACTAGGTCAAGGTCAAATTTCAACTTTTGTACATTTTTTTGCACTTATCTCAGGAAGATAAGATAAGAAAGACGAACCAAAAGGCGTTATATTCAGGGAGGCAAGGGGATGAAAATTAGATCACAACCTTGACCTTCAAAAACTAGGTCAAGGTCAAATTTTTAGCTTTTATAGCTTTTTATGTACACCTCTTTGAAAACATGATGAGATATAATCACAAAACAAAAAGCAACATATTCAGGAAGCCAGAGGCACAAAAATGTGACGATGTTGCGTCATGTTGTATCTCTGGCGGCCTCGTTTCTATTGTTTCCATGCTTCCTTTCCCACTCGCTGAGGCGTCCAGACTATAATGGTTTTATGGCTTTGTGACAAAATGACTCCCTGGATCCAGCGCGGCGATCATCTTCTTCTGCACGCATTCCAGTTCGCATTCCAGTTCCTGTTTTGACTGCAATGTGGTGGAAATTTGGTGAAATGATCTGAACGTAGAGTAGTGGGTGATGGCAGAAGCACGGTGTGTGTGTCTGTGTTTAACATTTTGGAAGGCTGTGGTACAAGGAATGTCTGGATTTAAGCCTGAGGAAATGACTTACTGTCTTGATTAAATCATGCGTGTGGTTGAGTTTGGAGTTGTTCGGCGCTTGACTGTGAAATTGTCAGAAATGAGTCAGTCGAGTTTCGACACCAGGTCACACAAGATCAAAGCAAGCATTTACAGGATACAGGAGACTAAAACGTGTGTGTGTGTGTGTGTGTGTGTGTGTGTGTGTGTGTGTGTGTGTGTGTGTGTGTGTGTGTGTGTGTGTGTGTGTGTGTGTGTGTGTGTGTGTGTGTGTGTGTGTTTAATGCATTTAGATGAGCAGCAAAATGTTATCCATGTAATGTTTAGAAAAAAAGACAAAGAATTAGTAATTTGTCTTTGTACAAATTTGTTGTGTCAGTGTCAAACATGATGTGTGAAATAAAGTTTACTGAACGGGGGAATGTGCATTGATGCTGGGACATACACTTTTACCCTGTATGTGAAATGTAATAAGCATTTTAATTTGGTATGACTTTCAATTATATTCCATACTTATCCATACAGCTGCTGTTAATGGTTGCTTTGCAGATATTTCAATCTCGAAAACCATTTCCATGATGAGCTCACACAACTAATTCATACAATATAAAGCATTGCTGGATAGTTTACAATATGGATTAACGTCAACATTAATCAATCAATCAATGATTCTTTATTAAACCTAGAGAAAATGCTGTATCTTGCAATAAATTCTATAATACAATGAAATTAATTGATGTAAAATAAGATAGAGTAAAATAAAATGAAGCAATAAAGTGCTTCCAGTTACGATGAGTACCTTCTCTTTGAAAATTTAAGTATCTATTAGACAAGAAATATATATGTAAAGTCATTCTGATGAACTGATTTTTTTCCCCTTGTCTTCAGAATTACATAAATCGGATTTTCCATTATCACAATCTGGCTTATACTGCCCTCTGGTGGTTGCATGTGAGGAAGCATTTTTATTGATATACGCCTCTGTTTTTTAATTAAAATCAAATAAGACACAAAATAACTCTACTGTAGAGACCCTCAAACTGAACCCACCTCTATGTTTACTTCAGAGTTAGAAAAGTATTTTGCATTATTCATCACATAATCACATCCACTTCCAAAAAATTAAGCCACCAGCAGAACTTTTTCACTTCTTATGTGTCTTTTGCATATTTTATGAGATTTCACTGAATTATTTACAACCTCACAAGGAGACAAAGAGGATGCAAAAATTTGAAAAAAAAGTAAGCTATTATTGAACTGTAAAGGATTTTATGTTCATCAGAATCAATATCATTCATGTATTTTGTTTTTGGTTCTATATATGGATGATTTCTTGTGGTACCCTATAAATTATGGTCACAATCATCCAAAAACAAATACTGTATGTGCAACACTTTATAAAACCAAACATAAAAAGCTTTGATGATAATATTCAATAAAAGCAGTGTTGTTTTATCCAGTGTGGGCTTGTCATTACAATATAACTAATAAATGCTGTGAAAACGGAAAGGCTGGAGTCAATGTGAATTACACTGAGTCAACAAACAGATACACTCCGGTTATATAACAGATTGTTCATGATAATTGTTAATGAAGAACAGATATTTTGGCGATCCATCCGTGGCAGCCCATGAGAGGATTTAGTTCAGTGTCACAGATGAGGATGTGACACATTAACAGACACGCGTTTCATTTCAGATTTCACACAACCATTTCATCACAACGCAAAAATCAATTAGAAAAAAAGAAGTCAAAGATTTTCAAAGTCATTTTATTTTATTTCATACTTCAGGTCATCATATGTTTTTGTTTTGTTTTTTTTAATATGAAGTTACGCCTCATCGCAAAAGAACTCATTGAAAGGATGAAGAAAACTGTGGCTCACAAAATAAAGGAATTCTCTTGTGTTTTTTTTAGTGTTTTTTTTTACAAAAGTCATTTTACAAATGAGAATGATGTCTAAATTGTAACAGCAGATTATTATAAATCAAAGTTTTTCACTTTTGATTTTAATCTGTCACTGAAAGAAAAAAGAAAGAACACGATCTGTACAAACGTTAACTCCTGAGATTCTCCATGGGACAGAATCGCTGCTCGTGTCTCCCTCATGAACAATTAAAAATCAACTGCAAAGGATTTAATCTGACCTCCTACATCTCTCCTCCAGATTGAAATCATTTCTTAGTGGAACAAACCACCCTGGGCTCCAGATGTGGACGTTGGAATGGTGGAGAAAACATCCCTGCTGTACAAAACTGGTGAAACAAACTAAAATTACATCTTGATTGCAATCTTCCTGCAGTTTATTTATCAATATAATATATTGGATTAAGCAACCAATATAATATATTGGATTATGGAACTGATAACAATTCTATTCTTTTGAAAAGTGTCTGAAGATCGGAAATAAAAGGTTTTTTCACCAGTTCATAGTTTATCTCATTATATAATCAAATATGCTGTGGGATTATTAAAACGACCTCTCATTCGACCCTCTTTAAGCAACGGAAAAAAACTTTGGTGATGCAGAAACGTCTACGTGAACACGTCACTTTTGATATTGCTTTTGACAAAAAAAAAAAAAAATGCTGTACAATATTCACCAATGACAGGAAACACACATTCACACACCCTAAAATAAAAAGGACCAGACGAGGAAGATGGCAAATATTTGTGTGTGTGCTGCAGAGCTGCAGAGACGACTCTTGTGTGGTCCACTTTGGGATTATTTCTACTGGACAAAAAGACGGATGCTTTATGGCTGGTATTATTACATTTATGGTTTACATTTCCCATCACCTCCTCCTCCCTTTTATAAGTTTATACAACAAAGTGAAGATCTGTTCCAGGAGGGAGAAGTCAGTCTTTTTCTTTTTCTCCGCCGACAGAAACAAACTCAAGTCTGTTTTTTTTTTTGTTTTTTTATTCCCCACCCCGTCACTCCAGAGTTCCAAAGATTTTGGGGTGTTTTTTTTTTTTTTTTTTTTGGATGAAGAACACGTTTCCATCTGTTAGGGAGATCTGTTCATCTAATTCAAAAGATGAGTCCTTCTGTTCTATGCCAGGGACGACATCCCAGTTGACATATCAGGCAGTCGACCGTAATCTGTCCCTTTTCTAATCTGCCAAGAAAGTAAGACGAAAAATCTGTTACCCTAACTTAACCCCAAATTAGTTTCCTCTCCGCTGATTCACATCTTCCACATTAAAAGGAGGACAGTTTGTCGTCGATGGCGTCTCCCCCCCACCCCAAAACTAGTGTCCATTGGTTTCTGGGGTGGAAGCTGGGGTGGAAGGGGTGGAGGAGCGGGAAACAATTTTCTCTCCCCCAGGACTGGAAACTGAGGGGACGCTCTCGGGGGCTTTGGAACCGGTCGGGCCAATGGGAGACAACCCAGCGGCCGCTGCCGCCGCCCTGTTTGAAGCGATGGTGGAAACGGGTTTAGGTTGAGCCTGAAGTCCTGAGCTGCAGATGAGATGATGCCTCTCCCAGTCCTTATGCTGGCAGAAGGAGCCGCAGTAGCGAGCGGCGTTGCAGCCGCTGCACGTCTCGCTGGCTTTACGACCGCAGTTCCAGCAGCACTGAAGAAAAAACAGAAAAGATAATGAAGGAAGTTGATAAAGCTGCAGTTTACACGTCCAGTACAGTGGTGCCTCTACCTACCAAGGTCTCTACGTACGAAATTTTCTACTTACGAAATTTCTCAACAGGAAAATATTGCCTCTAGTTACGAAAGAAATTTCGAGTTACGAAAGGTGAAAATACAGTATGGGCTGATACTCACAGCTCCCACAGGTCCCTGAACGCAACATTCTCATAGCTGCTCTGCCATTGGCTATTACCTAGTATCTTCCTGGCATCCCATTGGCTAAGAGGGACCTCTGTGTGTATCTAGATAGGTGTCTATGCAGCGTCCTCGTCATTCGGCCCTCGACCCATGAGGTGTTCTGATAGTTTTACGTAAATATATTAACTTTTAGAGTATTCACTATGGACCCCAAAAAAATGAAGGAGAAAGGAGGAAAAGAAAAGACGAAGAAAAGAGTTTTTTTGTCCGTACAAACAAAGCAAGAGATGATAGAAAAGCCTGAAAAAGGGATGCGTTTGGTTGATCTCTCCAAAGAATATGGCCGTAATGCATCTACAATCACCACGTTATTAAAACTAAAGGAAGTCTAAGGAGTTTAAGGCATCGCGTGGGTGGTTGGAGAAGTTCAGAAGGAGGACTGGAATTCACTCTGTTGTTCATGGTGGGGCAAGAGGGCATGAACCAAAGAGGGCAAAAACAATGAGGACAGCAGTTAAAAGGTAAATGACCATCATTTTTAATCTTTACTCTTTTCTTTGTTTTTTACATTATGCACAACTCTCATTTATTGTGTAATAATCTAATCGTAACATGTATTTGTTACATGTTTGGATGTATTTTTATGCTTTATAAAACATTTATGTCTGAATTTTGGGGGGCTTGGAACAGATTAGGGCATTTGCATGGAAAACGCGTCTCTACTTATGAAATTTCTTCCAGAACCAAATTAATTTTGTAAGTAGAGGTACCGCTGTATAAAATACGGAATGTGTGTTTTTGGAGCTCACCTCGCTGGAATCCTCCTGTTCATTTATGACCATGATGGCGTCTTCTTGAGCCTTCCTCTTCGCCTCAGCCAGAGTTTTTTCCATCTTGGCCCTCTCGGCTGCGATCATCTCAAAAGCCTTCTGTTCGGCTTCTGCAACGGCTTTCTGAACCTCGTCCATCGCCTGACGCTTCACCTCGTTCACCGCCTCTTCTGTGCGTGAACAGAAACCAGTGTTTTAATGGTCAGTAAGACCAGACCCAGGTGTTTTATGTCTAAACACTCGTCTCTGATCTTGATTATTGCACTAGTACAAGCAAACCTTGGTTTTCCAACGTTTCAACATCAAACAAATCGGCATTCGACCAAAAAAAAAAAAAAAATCGGAATTTTTTTTGTCTTAGAAGTCGAAAAAAATTTGGAAGTCGAATGCGAAATAAACGCCTTTTTCTCGCCGCCAACAGTCACGTATGACAACTGCAATGGGAAAAATGTATTTGGAATTCGAACAAATCGCTATTCCGGAACAAATTGTGGTTGTAAACCGAGGTTTGCCTGTAAAATCTATTACCTGAAAGTTCTGACAGTGTTCTTACCAGCTTTCCTCCAGATCTCATCTGTGACGTACGCCGACCCCGGCCGCTGAGCAAAGTCACGCTGGGAGTCTGCAAGACAGCAAATGAAGGGATTAGAACCTGCAAACCTCGTGAAGACACGATTTTCTGCTGATTTTTTTGTGTTGACTGAGGTCACAGGTGAACGCAACGGTATCGTCTTTGTTGTCGACGTGAAGGAGTCTGCATATCTGGGGCCACACAAGATATTTTAAATGTTGTTTGTCAAGAGTGTTGGACTGATCTGAGATCTGACAGCTTTAGAGAGGAATGTTGTTTGGCTTGGAGGGAAAATGCAGACAAACAAGCTGTGTCAACAGTCTGTGTGTTCCCTCCAATCTCGCTCTCTATGCATCTTAATTCGCTTTGCTCCCAGACCCCGCCTCCTCCAACGGCGCCACCTGGCTCCATCTCGCTCTTATACAATCCATCTCTCTTTCTCCTTCATTTACATCATCTCTTCAGCCGGGCCTGCACGCACACACACACACACCCCCCACCGTCATTTCCACCCCCGTGACAGTCCTCCACAGCCCGAGCCCAGTGCAGGCAAGGCAAGGCTTCCCGGCTGTGGGCCCAGATGGTGCTCTGGTGAGCGAGCCAAGCTCTGGGTCTCTGGGCCCTGCAGGACGACAGGATGGCCCTTCTGTGGCCGATATGTCCGGGGCCGGTCCTGGCACCTGCTTACGACGATAGACCAGCGGGGGACGGCAAAGGCTGGCAGGAGGGAGCAGTGCCAATACACAGCAGAGAGGAAGCCTTCAGGGACGGGCTATGACTGAGTCCTGCAATTCTCTCACTGACCACAGGAGGGTGTATGGAGCAGGTAACAGGACACCTCAGCTAATTCTGATCACTACAGTATTTTCTGCACTATAAGGCGCACTGGACTATAAGACGCACCTGATTATAAGGCGCACCTTCAATGAATGGACTATTTTACACCTTTTTTCACAAACAAGGCCCACTGATCATACAACGCTCTGTCGATCCTCACCTTTATACAGTATGTAACGTTACACAGGTTTATATTCATCCCAGGTTCAGGGAAAAAACTTTCACATCAACAACAACAACAGCAGTGACACCCACCCGACTCTGCTGAGTGGGGGCTGTGTGTCTTAGAGAAGGGGGTGGACACTGAACCCCCTTTGCGCGGGTCCTCCTGCTCGCTCGAACGCCGCCTCCAGTAGTTGAGCTCCTCGCGATCCGACTCCTGGCATCTTCTGAGCACGCTCACCGACCTCCGTGTCTTCTCCACCATGTCGACGATGCAGTTCAACACCTAGAGGATGAATGAAAACACACAAAATAGTATAAATATCTGTATTATAGTATATATAGTATCGTATATATAAAATATTCACAATATGAAGGCTTCATTTTAACATTTAACCTCCGGATGGACCGTAGAAAAATGATTCCTCTCATGCCATCAGAGGTCAAAACGCTTTTCAAGAATAGGACCCGGTTAAAACAAGCTATGTTTTACATTCTTTCTGTATCACGAGCCATCTGCAGGACTTACGTGGTCCAGATGCCTCCATTCATCAGCCCACTCCCGGTCTGTCAGCCTGTGGTCCACCGGCTCCTCGCGGTATCCCCCGTTAGTGCCTGATTATAAAACACAAGACAGACCACAAGCCAGCGTGATTACCATTCTTCTAAAGCAAAGTGAAGCCACAAGCAAAGGTGGGCGAGTGAAACGTGTGTGTGTGTGTGTGTGAGTGTATCTGTGGCAAATCTGGACCGAGTTTAGACGAGGAAAGAGCCGTTAACTTGCAGATTTTTGATGAATTAACTGATGATCAACGTAATATTTGGACACACATCACAATGTAAATAAGTGAGAGAGGTGGGCTGAAAGGGAAAAAGGAGAAGCCTGTGATGTGAACCAGATTCCCAGCACACACACACACACACACACAGCCTGCTCACATCTGGAAGTCAGCTGTCAACCACAAAACACACACACACACACACACACACACTCCCCCAAATTTCTCCTTTAGCACCTCCTCTCCTGGAGCTCGCAGCATTCCAGTAGGGAGACATGAAGGCTGAGTGGAGCGGCTCCGCTGCTAAACACAACCAGCCGCGCTCACACTCACTGTGCACCATTACAAGCCCGAACACACACACACACACACACACACACACACACACACACACACACACACACACTCACACACACTCACAATTACCTGTCTTATTGCAATTTACTTGTTACCCAACAAGAGGATGACTTAAGCAATATGCAATTGTATCGCACACGCAAACTCGAAACATTGCGTGCACGAGCGTGCACACACACACACACACACACACACACACACAAACACAAACCGCAAACTCTTTAAACTGAGTAACAAACAGCCAACATGAGGCCACATGTACAGTAGGTCTGCTGAGGAGAATAATTGCCCCCTCAAGCACACAAACACATGTGCATGCACGCGCACACACACACACACACACACACACACACACACACACACACACACACACACACACGTGCCTCTCCCTCGACCTCTTCTCCACTCCTGGTTTTCATCAGTGGTCATCAGTTCAAAGCCCCGAGTGTGTGGACCAATGTGTTTATGTGTGTGTGTGTGTGTGTGTGTGTGTGTGTGTGTGTGTGTGTGTGTGTGTGTGTGTGTGTGTGTGTGTGTGTGTGTGTGTGTGTGTGTGTGTGTGTGTGTGTGTGTGTGTGTGTGTGTGTGTGTGTGACTGAGTTAAGTGGCGGCAGGCGGGCGGGAGGCTGTCAGACAAGAGACTAAGGCCTTGTAAACACAGCAATACTCCCATGAACTTATCAAGGTGTGTGCATGTGTGTGTGCATGTGTGTGCGTGTGTGTGTGTGTGTGTGTGTGTGTGCACATGTGTGTGCTACTGCTGTTTCCACTGTGAGCTGACAAGTCCCAAATGGAGGGTAGATACACACCAGAGTAGATCCAACCCTCAGCGCCTGGACAGTATGGCAGTGTTTACACACACATAGAAGTGGTGAGATACACTGGGGGGGTGGGGGTGGGGATGGGGGGTGGTTGCACAAACACACAGACCACCCGTTATCGCTCTCAGAAAATATGTATATATTGTACATATATTGTTTTTCCACATATA
This sequence comes from Antennarius striatus, assembly GCF_040054535.1. NCBI lineage: Eukaryota > Metazoa > Chordata > Actinopteri > Lophiiformes > Antennariidae > Antennarius > Antennarius striatus. Next base: position 2,223,143 of record NC_090780.1, on the reverse strand, counting down.
TTTTCATTTTCAGTGCGATAACCGCGAAAAACTTGTGTTATAAAGAGTCTTCAGTCGTCGCCATAGCGACGTCTCTGCATCACCCACCGGGGAGTCTGGGTCGGTCCTTCAGATCGCGGATCTCCAACATGCGCTGGCTGTGCTCGCGGTGCAGAATGTGCGGCGCTGCGATGTCGTCCAGGGCGTAGTGCTGCAGCGGGGGAGGGGTCGGGTGAAGCTGGGTGCTGAGGGGCAGCGGGTGGGCGGGGCTGTGTCTAGGAGCGGGGCTGATGGTGCAAACGCGTTTGGCGGCGGGTTCCATGGCGACGGGCGGGCGTTCGTGGAATCCGTTCTCTTTACTTCTGCAGAAGATGAAGCAGATGATGGATGAAGATGAGCACAAAAGGCTGACGTTGACGAATGGCGCTGACAGAAATGAAACTCCTCCCCCGACCTGCTGGGGCTGTGTCTCTTGGTGGCGGCATCAGGAGGCTCCATCAGCAGCTCAGAAGAGTCCGGAGACGAAGCCATGGTGGTGCTGAGCAGGAGGTGCTCATGCTGGGACAGGTACTGAGCTGGAGTCTGCTTGGCTGCACGAGCGCAGTGCAGCAGCTCCCTCTGCAGGAGGGGCAGATTGGCCTGGAAAGAATTTAAATAAAAATAATAATAATAAAATTTTTGTTCAAATATAACTCAAAATAACATTGTTTTGTTGTATAAAAAAAATCCATCATTCAGAAGATGATGGGAAAAGAGTGTGGAGCACAGCTGAGAGACACACCACATGAAGTAACACACTACAGTATTCACCACACTATAAAACACACTGGATTATAAAGATCACTGGATTATAGAACTCACTGGATTATAAATCACACCTTCAATGAATGACATATTCCCTTTTTTTTTCATATAGAAGGCTCACTGGATTATAGCTGGATTATAAAGCACACTCGATTATAAAACACACTGGATTATAAAGCACACCTTCAATGAATGATATATTCCCAAATATTTTTCATATATGAGGCACACTGGATTAAAAAGTGCACCAGATTATAAGGCGCGCCTTCAATAAATGGCATGTTCTAAAACTTTTCCATACATAAGGCGCACTGGATTATAACTGGATTATAACTGGATTATAAAGCACACTGCTGGTTTTTGAGACATGTAAAGGCTTTTAGGTGCGCCTTATACTATGACGTGAATAAATGAGAATTTACACGAGCAGAGATGTTCCTCCTGGAGGGGGGGTGGGGGGCTGGGCTGGGAAGAAGGGGGAATTGAGGGGGAGGCACTGACTCCTCGAGGTCTGGCTGTGAGGCGCGGTGTGGATCTGGGTGTTGTTCTGGCTGCCTCCGCTGTGGCTGCGGTTTCCATGGCTCAAATGAAAATAGCCGTTTTCTGAGCTGCTGCTGAAGTTGCTTTCTAAACCCTCGCATATGTCGGGGTAACGTCACAGAAAAGCCCCCAATGCTACAGGGGTGGGGTGGGGGGTTACAAGCTCAAAATCAGTCAGATGGAATGATGTCGTCTCCACTTCATCAGTGCTTCAGATTTCTCTCTCTATCTGCGACTGTCTCCATCCTATCTTTCCATCTCACTTTTGTTCCCTACATTTCCATAATAAGGAACAGACTCTGGTGTGTTTGCAATTACAGCACTTCCTCACTCCCTCCTCTTGAGCAACCAAACTAAATAACCATACTGTTCTAATTCTGTGACTCTGACCTCCACCAATCACGTACCAGACTCTGTCACCCTAGAACCCTTTAATGTGACCTCTGGACCAGCCACTACTGACAGCATCGCCACCACGATCCCAAACTGGGGTACCCTTGTCTTGGCTGTACTGGTCCAGTACCTCACTCTTTGTGACAAACTACCCATAACACCCCTGTGCTCTCTCTTTTTGCCTTCCTCCCATGCTCCTCTGCCTCCCTTCATTCCCTGGGGGCCCAGCTAGCAAACATGTGCTGTGTGTGTGTGCGTGTGTGTGTGTGTGCGTGTGTGTGTGTGTGTGTGTGTGTGTGTGTGCGTGTGTGTGTGTGTGTGTGTGTGTGTGGAGCAGAGGAGCCTCTGAGGTTCAGCGGGGCGGATGCTAGATTGCCGGCGCCTTTGGAACCCGAATGCTCTTTTAATGGGACAGCGGCTCCATATGGCACGCTGAGGCCCGTAAAAAGAGAAGGGGACTCTTTATAAGCATGTTTCTCACTTCCGAGTTCCCCCCCCCCCCACTCACCCACCTCTCTCTCTTTTCCACTTCTCCATCCCTGATTTTAACCCCGACTGTCTATTTCTTCTCCACTCTTCTGTCCCTTTCTTTCTTTCTGAAGACAGATTGCGCTTAAGAAGCAGTTGGAATAAAGTTGTGAGGGTTTTTTTTTTTTTTTGTCTCGGTACTTTCAGACAGATGGAGGCGCTCCAAAAGGTGACTAATAGGTATAAGTGTGAATAACTGATGGAAGATGTTGCAAAAAGGGGGCTCATGGGGGCTTTTTTAAGTCACACACACTCATTTAGCTGCTTGTCAAAGTCGACACGATAAAATCTTTAAGGTTACTTTGAACTGGAATAAGATGTGTTTATATTCCAGCCCCCAAAAAATATTGAATACGGCATCGCATCTTTGAAATGATTTAACGCGATGCATTTAGATCCATCATGATTTATCAGCTGTAATGCAACATTATTCAGATCCTACTGCAGGAGCTCCTGTTGTCACTTCATTCTTGTGATTAATAACAGGAGCGACAGTGATAGCATGGAAAATAGCATCAGGAGGAAAAGAAGAAGTCATCCTGAAAATGTATTTACCTTGAGAAAGGGAATAACAAAGGGCCGTAAGGGGAAGTTGGTGGCCTCCTGAAGCCGTGAGTGGAACTCTTCGATTGTAACTGTTGAATTCTGGGAGATGGGAAAAAGCAAAGTTCAAGAAAACAATAATTTAGAAACAAATAATAACCTTAGAAATAAGACTTCTTAATACTGAAGAACTTACAACCAGGGCCAGGACGAGGCTCCGGACGCTGTCTCCGATCTCGGGTGAGATGTCGTTGCCGAACTGTTGCAGCGTGGTGAGGAAACGCTTCAGCTTGCTCAGCTGGCGCGCCCCGCAGGTGGCCGGCAGCTGCTGATTGGACAGCGACGAGGAAGAGGAAGAGGACGGTCCGTTGCTGTAGCGCTGCGGCGGAGACGGCACCGCGTTCAGGGTCGGCGGGGAATGGTGATTCCCATTGGTCACTGGGGGGGAAGGGGGGGCGAGAGGTTAAGACTTGGGTCGCCAAATGAAAGTGTGATTTAAAATAAAATGTTAATATCGTGTCAAGAGGACGGTGACGCGAGAAGTAACATTTAAGGCTTGCTCCTGTCAGGATGAAAGAACCCAAATGGTGACCCCCTTACGCGCTGTGGTGGAGAAGGAGGCTGGGCGGGGGCCGCTGGAGTTGACGGAAGGCAGGGGTGGCATGGCGGAGCTGCTGCTGCTGTTGCTGCTGGGGGCTGATCTGGAATGAGTCTTAGCATCCACAGGAGAACCGGGCATGGCAGGGCTCTTCTTCTCTCTACTGTCTGCAGACAGGAAGTGAAGGTGGGGGGGGGGTTAAATCAAACGACCCCAAAAATAAAAAGTTACTGCAACCATATCAGCACTAAAAGTCTAATTTCACTTTTAGAAACTTCAGGCAACAAACCCCCCCCCCCCCCAACCCACATCACATAACACTCTGCCCCCCCCCCATCCTCTTATCAAAGAGCCAGATGTCTAAAGTTTAGGCCCAACTCCCAACCATTCAGATCAATAACAGAAGAAATGCTGAAGAAGCCTTTTGTGTGAGAGAAAAATGCCCCCTCATTCAGCTCTTCAGTCGGGGTGGGTCGGGTTGGTGTGGGGGGGGGGCAGACAGAAGAAAAGGACCAGGTTATTTCACGCTTTACTAACAAGATCGCCAAAGCTTTTGAATGTTAAATGCCATTTTTTCAATATGCTACTGCGTCTGAATAAGACCACCAGATCAGGGGTATGGGGAGAGAGAGGGGGGCGTGTGGTGGCGTTAGGGTGGGGGCGGGGGGCGTGAGATCAGACGGCGTCTTTGTCTCCTGGAGATCCATGAATTCAGGCCGGTTCCCGTCTCCATTTAGAGTGGATCAGACTTTTTTAACTCTTTGAGAATAAACCTTTAATAGACAAGCGTGGTCCAAAGGTCAAGGGTCAGCGGAGAGCAGCTTTTTTTTTTTAATGAGGATCCGTGGTTTTTAGGTCTTTTGCTTTCAATGGTGTTCTTTATATTATTTCACAGCTATGAACTCTGCATGGCCTTGTGTGACGGGGTCCCAGTTTATAAAGGGTTAAAGTGGACGTTTTAAGCTGTCAGTGGGGATCCCAAAATAACCAAATATAGGCATTAAACTTACTGAATACAATTATTTGTGCAATTTCCTCCGGGATTAATAAAGTATCCATCTATTTTATATTTATATTATATATTTATTATTATTATTATTATTTTATTATTTTTATTATTCATATATATATTTATTTATAGTATTATATATTTATATTATGTATTTATATTTATATTTTCTGCACTATAAGGCGCACCCAAAAGCCTTTAATTTTCTCAAAAACCGAAAGTGCGCCTTATATAATCTTATGATCAGGTGCGCCTTATATATATATATATATAAAAAAGTACTGTAATAAAAAGGTGTTTTTAATGCTGTGAAAATGCAGAAATTTTACAGGAAGTTACAGGAAGTTTTATTTTGTTTTGTCAGCAACTCTCAGCTGCATTTTGTCTTCACTAGAGAGAATAAAATCAGATCTGGTCTGACGCAACTCACGCCTCATGTCTGCAACTCATTTATTCAGCATTCAAAGTTCTGTCAGCGCGTGATACCTTCATGTTTTCTCGTTCTCTCTACGCATTGCTCCATCCCTGCCTGCCATCACTCCACCTGTTCGCCGACATGGGGGGGGGGTCTAACCAGATATCTTGGATTGTCTTACCGGCTACAAACACGATCTGCCAGAGCTCTGTAGGGACGCAGCCTGGAGCGTACACACACACATCAGTTTCAAAAGCTACACACACACACACCCCAGCCGTATGGTCAGGAAATTAGACTGACATCTCCATAACAGAATCAACGGGACATATGGTGTCAACACCGTTACCATGTAAACAACTTCATATGTACACAAGAGCTTCAGGGCATTCAGTGATGGTAGTTTTGTGAATGCATTCACACATTAGTGGCACATCACACACTCTCCACTGGCAGTGAGCGCTGCTTTTGTGTCCAAATTGACTGTCATCCTCATGAAGCTTCCTTATCGGCCCCTTTGTGTTTGACTGACGCAGAAAACATACGCGCAAAACAGACGCAAGGACATTTTACACGCCCTGTTGAATTGTGGGATGCAGCTGCAGCTCTAGCAAAATCTTAAGGAGACGCGGCGCGTCGATCGCCACGTTGGAGGTAAATGGGGGGACATCAGGTGTGCGAGCAAGCAGTGCTGACAGCCCCCAGAGAATAGCCTCTGCTTGTCAATTAGACAGGATACATAGCTGAATGACTTCATCTGGCTAGTGAGCACCTGAGTCCACTATATATAGTCACAGAACTCACAAGGGAGGTGAATGTCACTGCACACACACACAACACACACAACACACACACACACACAGAGTGTATAAAGTGGTCTGATGTTAACTCAGGTGAAAACTGACTCAGAGGATGTTTGTCTGGTCAAACCGCCACCTGTCGTCAATCCTGTAATGGAACAAAGGTACATAACGCTCCTCGACACGGAACAGCAGGATTACCTGGAAATGTCAGGATGCACAAACAACACCTTGACGTAACCCGTGATGTCAGCGGGCAAACGCGTACTGAATATATTAATAGTGAGCAGAGGGCTTCATCTACATTTTTTGAAAGTGCTTTTTGAAAAAAAAATTAAATTACAGTATTTTCCGCACTATAAGGGGCACCTAAAAGCCTTTAATTTTCTCAGAAATTTATAATCCAGTGTGCCTTATATATGAAATAGGTTTTAAAATAGGTAATTCGTTGAAGGTGCGCCTTATAGTGCGGAAAATACTATAAATATTAATTCTGCTAATACCAATCTGTGCCGCAGTTGTTTCTACTAGCCTTTCTTACCTGAGATGATGTGCATGTTAAGATTTTTCATCCTGTAAATTACGCATTTTTTAATGTATTTTTTGTTTCTTTCTTCGTTTTTTTTTTTTGTTTGTTTGTTTTTTTTGTTTTTTTTAACAACACTTTTGCATCGCAAGGATGGAAACGCAATGTGCATCCATGGGCGACGGTGGTGATGGGATGGGCTTGTTTGTTGCTAGCCAGGTGTTCCTTGTTTGTTCAGCCTCAGGTGACACTCGCCTGCATTAAAACATTCAATCGGCTTTAATTGCCTCTGCAGGTGATGATTCAGAAAGAGGCTCAGAAAAAAACAGAACCCACTGAGACCACCGCTGTGACTGAATTCATTCATTAAATTCATTAAATGACATTGGAAATAACAAAAAAAAATAAAGCGAAGAGAACAATAACTGAGGACGGCTAATCTTTGACTGATAAATGCGCTGGATAAATACCGCTGGAGGTGATAAATGGATAAAGGCAGAATATTCAGTAAGTGGTTTCACTCCAAAAGGAAAAAAAATAATATTGTTGCATGTGTGAGTAAGTGTGTGATGTAGGATTGTCAGAGTGATCATCCCACAATGCTGTTCTCTCTGGTGATTGTAGATGAGGTGTGAGAAGATGCAAAGCAGGCCTGGCAAATTTATCAGTGAGCAAAAAAAAGACCAATGAGATCAGGAGCATCGCCAGGACAACGAGAAGTGGCGCCGATGCCCTCGGACACACGAATAGACGTGCTGCACAATCAAAGCATTGATTACTGGGAAGGTTTTAAACATTTTTGGTTTTTAATTTGAAGATAAAAATATTTGATTTTTAAAAGGAGGGAAACCAAGTTCAGTACGGGGGCCAGCAACAGTTTTACCCTAAAAAGGTAAAGGTTGGTTGAGTTTAAGCTTTTCCTCATGTTAACACGCTTCGGATGGTTGATAACGAAAACTGTTGCATCAGCATCTTTTGACAACTCCTCCTGTCATGATGATGATGATGATGATGATGATGATGACACAGCTAACCTTCCTCTAACATCTAACATCTAGGATTCATTACGATTTGGACTGATATCTAAGAATGACTGGTTGAATAAATTATTATAATAAAACGTGAGGTAGTTTATTGAATGGTGAGTGATGGTGAAGTGTTGCTAGAAGAAGGGAAAAGCAAAGATTTGTTCCCTTCAGTAAAAAAAAAGAAAGAAAAAACAAGTTAACAGCCTCTGTTTGGCACCCATGCAACTGATGGGCACTCTTCTCTCCTCCTCGTCATCTTCATCCTGTACCATATGGATCTAATCGGCCAAAAGATGGGCAGCTGGGACTTCCAACAGTCACCTGGGGGGGAAGGGGGGTGCTACTAAGCCAAGGCTGCCCCCTCCTCCACACAACACACGCAAGCATTCAAACACACACACACACACACACACACACACACACACACACACACACACACTTCTGCATTCCCTCCAAGGAGATGAGGAAGGAGGGGAGGCACGAGACAGCTGAATGCAAGCGAGTGGACTTAAATGCTGGGGGAGACAAAGGCTGCACCTGGTCCCCGTCCGTCCATGCACACCACCACAATACAGCACACATCTGTTCCTCTATTCTGCACTCCCTCCTGCCCTACACACACACACACACACACACACACACACACACACAGATCACTGGACGGTGTGTGTGATCTTTCAGTTGCTGAGACTACTGCTGTTATAACTTCACAGCTCCGAGATCAGTTCAAGGAGATATATATATATATATATATATATATATATATATATATATATATATATATATATATATATATATATAATTTTTTTTTTGGGGGGGGGGGGGGTTCAGTGCATTTGTGGGGTCAGAAGTTTTTAAAATCAGGAGATGTGTGCCCCTTTCTGCTCACTTTAATTAATTGAATTTATTTTATTGCCCTCTTGGGACTGACATGCTACCAGCTGTTGCCCCAAAAACGGTTACCTCACTTCCACATAAGCAGTCACAGTTGGTAATATACTGATTCACAAGATATTTAAGTACAATAAATTTTATATTACACATTTATGATCATATGTGTCATTTAAAAAAACTTAGACTTTCTTAATTTATAGGTCTTCATCGATGCTTCATCGATGCTGCACAAGGGTTAAACAAGCATCAAAAGGAAAATACAAATTAGTCTGCGTATTAGGGGCTGGAGACGGTCGGGGTTGGGGTGGAGGATGGGAGGGGGGAATAACAGGGATAGAAAATACTGTTTTCATTTGGTTTCATCCGAGAGACGAGTCTCGTTGTCAAACTCGGAGCCAGGCTGTTTTTCTTGGCTCTCATTACCACCTTCCAGTGTAGACTACATATTTGGACAACACCCAATGTCAACAGCACTCCTCGCTCTGCCAGGGGAGGGAGATATGGGGAAATGACAAGGCTGAAAGTGAGGGGGGAAAGAGAGAGAAAGATGTGGGGGGGGGGAATGAAGGACGTCTCTAGAGGGAGAAAAAGGGAGGGTTGTGGGTGAAGGACTGGACAAGTGGCACAGATGTGCTCCTGAAGTGAACTTCCAATGGTGAGAGAAGTCCTCACAATCTCCGTCACTCAGTGAGATAATTATAATAGCACTGGTCTAATCCTGTAGTGAGGAGAAAAAAAAGAACCCAGGAATGGAAATGTAGTTAGTGGCAGAGCAAGACAAAGAAAAGGACGGCATCGCAGACAGACATCGTCCATAAAAACCAAGAATGAGCAGTAAAAGAGGTGAAGTGACGTGTTGCTGGAAACGGGGGAACGAGGGAAAGGAGTTCTGGCAGGAGGTTGGAACGCAAAAGCGAACAATGTTGACGTGTGCATGAGGTCAGACCTGAGAGAGAACACACTGGAGGGGATTTAACACAAACAGTCCAACTAAGTCTCGGATGGCCCGAAGTGTGTTACAAGACTGACGCCATATTGAGATGGGAACGACTTTTAACCCCAAGACTGGATCTACAGGGACTGCTTTAAGGTGACACCTGTACAAATTATGAAGTAGCAATAAAGAAGTGAAGGATGGGTCTATCTAGAAGCTTTCTATAGGTTGTGTTCCATTACAGGAGGGTACCTCCTTGTATTACCTTTAAAACACTCTGATAGACTGTTTAAAACTCTTTCGTGTCTCATTGAAGTCCGAGACTCACGGAACACAGCACACTTCCTGATGCCGTCAGCCAATAGAATGCGCGGACGGTATCACATGACGACCTAGTAAAAATGAGGTGAAGCTGCACGTGTTGATGCGCCAATGCGTGAGGGGTTACTGTATACCATGTGATGTGGAACCTAAAACATAAAACCTAAAAACCATGTGGTGCTACATAACAGATGCTACGACACTTTATAAACACTTAGTGTGTGTTCGCAGCTTCGACTAGCTGCCTTTTAAGTCTTCAGGTTGACCGCGGCGTGCTACACTCTGTCACAACACCACAGCTCCATCCTACCATTCGCTGCACCTTTACATTGAATATGACTGATTCATTGTTTACACACACACACACACACACACACACACACACACACACACACACACACACACACACACACTCAAACACACACCTGTGAAACGGTCTGCACAACTGTGACTTAACAAGCCCAGTTCAAGCCCGTCAACTATGACCTCAGACCACAAATGTTGTGACACACACTCACGTACACACTCACACACACACTCACACACATGCGTGCATGTGACACGTACACGCCCTCACACCAAACCTCCCTCTCTAAGAACGGCAGATTATCCGCCTATCTGGTTACAACACTTCTCACCTCTCTGTAACTAATTGGTTAGCTCACCCATCAATCATTACTAGCCTGACAATTCTTCAAACCAAATAGCGCCAAGTGGAAAACAACCAGCTTTAGCATTCATGCCCACCTCCTTCAGATCACTTGTAGAAGTCCCCTGACGCCCAGTGAAGACGGACGTCATGGTGCCTGTCTGGAGCACGAAGACTAACCGGCTCCTTCACGTTAGAAACCCAGACAATCAGCTTAAACCCGCAGCCTGGCAAATCGCTGCGCTTCATGGGTTCCATATGACAGACACAATCTCTGAATTTGTGAGCCACAGAAGTCCATAAAACAAAATATGAGCTCTTGACATGACAAAACAGAGTAAACATTAAGGCCTGTTTCAGACCGTGTTTCAGAGGCTTTAACAGCCAGATGGCCCCGGCTCAGGTCCAACCAGATGTTCCTATCACCACGGGCCACGCTGACAACATTTTCACTGCCTTTCTTGACCCAGACCTTTAGATATTTCTCTGACATTTATCCAGAGAGAATAAATAAACCGGTAGGTCAACGTTTCCTAACAATAAATATACAGGTTAATAGATGTACACACATGGTTTGAAGATTATCCATCCAGTTTTTGAGGCTGAGAAGGAAAACTCATTGTTTTTTCTAACCAGGCAGTTATGAAGCATGCCAAGCACACGTCACATCACAGATTATAATCTGTAAAATTACAATTCCACTTACTGTATTGCAGTAAAACAAATAAATCCTCTTTCCAGAGGAACACAGATGACTAATCTGTTGCCTTCAGGTTGTAGGAATGCTGTGAATCAACACTGAGCAGTAGGTATGGTCTACACACAGCATAAACAGAGTTGTGGGTAAGCTTAGCCCAGCAGAATAAAGGACTAGAGATTAACAGTCACTGAGTGAGACAGATAAGTAAAACAAAGAGGCCAGCTGTGCTCAAAACAATGAGGAAAACCAGTTAGCTGCAGAGGTGAGGCGAGAATTGGACGGAGTCTGAGCGCTACGTATAACCACAACCGCATTTTTAGCATATGAATGGTTCAAATCTTTAAAGTTTTCAATGATGATCATGAAGATACGATGCTGTCGAAGCGTCAACGTGCGTAAGTTTTTAGTGTCGGCGGTATTTCTATTTTTATCTGCAATTTCCAAAAACTATGAAAGAGGCAAAGAAATAAAAAGGAAATAATGATGTTAATGTACAGAAATGTAACCGATTACAAATATACCTTCTGTTGATCTGTGCTCCTCTGATTAAGTTTTCCACACTATAAGGCGCAACGAAAAGCCTTTAATTTTCTCAAAAACCAAAAGTGCGCCTCAGAATCCAGTGCGCCTTATGTATGAAAACGTTTTGGGTTTTTTAAATATACCATTCATTAAAGGTGCACCTTATAATCAGATGCACTTTGTAATCCAGTGCCTTATATATGAAAAAGTTTTGAAATAGGGAATTTATAGATGGTGTGCGTTATAGTCCAGTGAATCTGATAATGCAAAAAAAATACTGTATTAAGAATACAAAAACTGTCATTTTACACATAAATGATGAGCAGCTAATGCTGCTGAGCACAGATGACTTCTAGTGTTGGTCTGCTGGGCAACTAAATTACATGATAGTACATACAGTTAGTAATCATTTTTTGATGAAATTATTTTTTGTTGTTATTCTGCTGTTATTATTGTCATTTGATGAATGGTTGCTGTGGCGTTTAAACCCAACGTTTAACGTTTTGATATTCACATATTTTACACCTGTTAGAAAAGTCCCTAACAATTATATACAGTACGACAGATGATGATTTCCATCCCGATTATTTGGTCTCTTTCATTTCATCACTTTGGATCGGCACTTAGTCTTCATTCATAATTCATAAGCTTCCATTGATATGGTTGAAGTCTTCAGCTGAAGTCATTTTACAGGCTTTTAAAGCGAGTGCTGACACCTCCCTGTCAGACCACACTTGGCAGTAAATGAAGATCTGGTCTTTGGGTCACCGAACATCTCTCAAGCCGACGAAGGGGTCAGTTTAAACCCCCTAATTCATGCACTTAGCATGAGGAGAGGGACTGCCAGGAATTGTCAGTGGGGTCAAAGTAAAAGAGGTTCAGGGGAGGGGGGGGTGTGTGTGTGCAGGTAGTTAGACGCTCGCTGACAGACGTGCATGTGCGCACACGGCCTGTTCCAGAGTCAGGAGACGCTCCTCGTGATGAAACAATCTTTCAGAACACTACTGAGTCGTTTCTGTTGAGTAAATGATCCAACCCTTTCATGTCCACACACACACACACACACACACACACACACACACACACACACACACACACACACACAAACACATAATTGAGCACACACACAACCTCTCATTGAACCCCTGGGGCCAGATATCACAGCCCTCGTCACTGGAACTAATAGAGCACTTCCTGCGTCAAAACTCTTGAGGCAGCTGCTCTTTTCAGTGTGTGTGTTGGAAAAAAGAAAAAAGGGGGTATTCTTTGGCTGAATTCTTCAGATAATAGCACAGTGAGGCGAGGGGGGGTCATCTGTTTCTGCATTTATTGCTAAACTTTTTAGTCGACAAACTTGGGGGGAAAAAAAACAACCTTCGGAGGGTAAGTTTGTACTTTAGCAGACGCGATGTCTGCAGGACACCTGGTGCACACATGCACACACCTCCCAAGACTCAACCAGGCATTTGTTTATCAAGTACCCCATCAGAAACAGAAATCAGGGACACAAAAAATGAAATGCAACATTTCTGAATATAAAACAAACTGAGACATCCTTGATATTCAAGCACAAACACACACACACACACACACACTCGTGTGCACACGGATGCAGAACAGCGGCTGCTGTCAGGAGCGTGACAGTGTCCAGCGGACCAGATGGGGGGGGGGTGTCTGTGGTTTGAGACTGTGCAGCAGACAGTTAGTCTCTCCTATCTCCCCCTGATGGACTGGTCTGGCCTGGTGTGACACTAGCCAGGTATCCCTGCCTTTTCTCTTGCCTAACACACCTCCCACCCCCCCTATGCAAAAACACATTTTCTCCTTCGAGATACTGTAGAAAGAAAAATGTGTTTTTATCATGAAAGGGTGTCCAAAGATGGATTTATATAAATATATACATCCATGTGACAACTATGTGACATGTGCACAGTTGGGATCTACATTCCCACTGATATCATTGCTGTAGAACATCCAGGCACAGCATGAGGGACACAGCAGTCCCTCTCCCCCCCCCCACCCATATGTCTGGGATACCATACAGCAGATGCGCAACTTTTGCAAATTTTCTTCTGGTCTACTTGCCATGTGGAAAAAAAAAACTGATTCCAATCTGAGTAAAATGACAGCTGAGCGAGAAATATGCCCTTTTCACACATGGAGCCAATCACATAGCTGGTTTTATTTATCCGGTTGAGGAAGCAGTTTTTGATGTTTATATGCAGTATTACTTATTTTGGAGAAGAAAAAAAAAAAAAAAAAAAAAGAGCCTGTCTGTCTGGTTCCAACACATAATAATCATTCCAGGCTGCATGGAAGCAGATGGTGGGATCAGGAGGAAGTCGAAAAATAAAAGAACAACAGAAGGCTCCATGTTTTGGCTTCGGTATCCGCTATTTTCAATAAAGAAAAAACTTTTTTTTCCCTATATAAGACGAGAAAACCTCAGATGTTTTAACGCTGCAAGCATCCAATAAAAACAGGACCATTGGTGCTGAAGTCACCATATGACGCCAAACTCTTGACAGTTACCACAGTATATACGGGTTGATGATGTATGGGCTATGGGGAGTGAGAGAAGCATAAAAATGGAAAGCGGAAACTTCTTTTGAGATGTTATACAACCAAAAACTAGATATCTCAGTAACACTGACTGCATGGTTCCCCTAAATACTCTGTATTTTATCTGTGACATCAACAGTTTCGTCTTTCCCTCCTTCCTCGGTGGACGAGGATGAAGAGACTAAGAGATAAAGAAAACATGATGGGACGCCATCTGTACAGTAAAGAGCAGTTCTAGCAATTAGAAATGAGCACACACACACACACACACACACACACACACACACACACACACACACACACTCAGAGAATGATCCTTCCTCGCTGTGAACCTACTGACAGATGAAGCCGATCTTCTCTCCTACCTCCACTCTAGTAGAGTCCACTCTTCAGGTCCGTTTGGGGGTAAGGTCAGCTGCAGAGGCAGGGGAGAGGAGGGGGGGGTGTCTTGATCTCCTTATCCTCTCCTTTTTTTGTGTCCCTTTCTATGACTCCACACCTTCATATGTCAGGCATGTGTTTGCATTCCCACATATGTGGAGCTCCGGTGGGGTGAAGGCCAGAGCCAGAGACACAGATGGCGCCCAGATGGAGGCAGATACCCGAGCAGTCCGGCTCAACCCTCAGCCACACACACTATCTCTGTCCACGATTTTACTGCCTGCCCCTCGTGCAAAGCTCCCCCTACTCACTACTACCGACTGATCGTGCTCTTCTCTTTATTTCCTTTAACTTTCCCTTCCTCTCATCAGATGCACATCCTACCTCATGCTTGCTCTCCCCGGCTGTGAGCCTCCCACCCTCTCTTCTCTCTCTCTTGGCTCTAGCTCCTCCCCTGTTTTCCCACACACTGTCCTCTCCTCTGTTTTCAAGGGCCGGGTGCTTCAGCAACGTCACACCCCCCTGGACCCACCCACCCCTCCCTCCCTCCCTCACTGGATCCTGGCCAATCATCCGCTTTGCTGACTGGCTCTATTCAAACCTGCATTCACCGGCTAAGGTCCCTGCAATTAACATAACTAATTGCTTTGGCACCTAAAGGCTAAACAAGAGTGTGTGCCAAGTGAGACAAAAGTGTGTGCGTGTGTGAGTGTGTGTGTGTGTGTCTGTGCATGTGTGTGTGAGAAGTCCTTAGCAACCCCCCCCTCCCTAACATCCTCCTCTCTACCCCTTCGAGTAAAGAGGGGATCACCCTATAAAATGTTTTATACTCTATCAGCACCCCCACTTCTCCCATTGATGCCCTCTTTTGTCTCACTTCTTGACGCAGCCGGATCGGCCAAGGCCTGGCCAAGCCAACCCATTGGAGGGGGGGGGCACTAGAGGGTCTTGAATGGGGTATTCTTTTCTGCTCTTCTACTCTCTTACCCACTCGGCTCCGTCTCTCCACTGAGTTAAACTTAAATCACCGTCTGATTTATGCCTCCAGTCGAGACAATGCAGGTTAAGATAATGGAGCCCGGCTGAGACTGGGGGGGCCTGAACGCTCCATTCAATGCCCTCCATCGGTTTGCATCTCCAAAGTAAAGAAGATGGTGCTGAGTTCATTCTAAAGCCAGGGATAAATAAGGCATTAATCTGTTTTGAATTGGACGACTAACAATTGAGAGAACATGATCAACGTGTGAAAATCCACAGGCTCTTGGCTGCACAAACAAACAAGTTTACACAGTCAAGTAGCTGTAAGATAAACAGGAAGTTCATTAAGTGACGCCCGACAATTAAATAAAAAACGTCACACACTCTGTGAAATTAAGGTGAGCAATTTGAATAAGATGAAATTCACATTAATGCAAAAGCAAATATTTTCTAAGCAATATTTAAAAAAAAAAAAAGATTGCCGTGACTGTAGTGCTAAAGGTTGTCAGAAATAGATTTGACGAACACACACAATGTCCTCTACCTCCCCTCCTCTCTCAGTGTCAGCCTGCTCTATTCAGAGTGCATCTGGTCAGCCAGCAGGCTCAGAGGCAGGTCCAGGTGGCTGGTGGGGAGGGCGGGGGTGGGAAACGGAGAAATGAGGAAGACATGCATCAAAAGCCACGAGCCACCGCAGAAAATAGTAGGTAGTGAATAGAAATTTACACCAGTGGCAGACAAATGTTACAGATTTTGATTAAGCCCCAGGTGTTATGACAGAGCGGATTAGACAGTGTGCTCATCAGAACGCTGAAACACATTGATGATGTGTTTTCTGCATGACACTAATAAAGTTGGGAACTTTAACAGTTTTTTCTTAATGATCACAAACTACATTAACAGAAGTTGTAATTATAAAGGTATTATTATTACTAACATCAGTTCATCTGCTAATTCTTAGTATTATTTTATTATTACTTTTTATTTTATTTTATTATTATTTTATTGTTATTTTTATTATTATTATTTTATTATTATTTTTATTATTATTATTTTATTATTACTTTATTTTTATCATTTTATATTTTTATTGTTATTATTATTTATTTTATTATTACTTTATTTTATTTGTTTATTATTATTATTATTATTATTATTCTAACGGTTAGCGCTTACCATGCTATGATGTAGCAATATTAACGTGCACACAAACTCACACCGCTTCATCCAACAAGCTCTTAGAGCAGTTAGGCCAAGTTTATGATAACTGGTGCCCTGCATTAACAAAACACTGCCACTTCATTCATCTAATAGTCCTTTAGTGGGGGGGGGTCACACAGAGTGCTCAATGGCACCATTTGCATGACAACAGTTGTACAAAAAAAAACTTTTTTCCTTTTTCCTTTTGTGTTTTTCAAGTTCTGTTTATCTGACGTCATGGAAATAATCCTTGTGCATATGGATCGGCAAAAAAAAAAGTTTGAAAACCTTCCATTGGAGAATAGCATGTTCAGTCCACATGTGGCAATCAGGCTGAAAATGTAAAAGCTATGTGTGTGGTTCGGTTTTCAGCAACAACAAAAAAAAAAAGTTGTTCGTGGAGCTCTGAAAAAAAATCACACTCTGGAAAGTGTTTTAAAAAAATGTGTTTTCATGTAAATCAAGAGACAGATTAGAAGAAAAGTTAACTGTGTTATGTAAAAACAGCTGTCATATAAACAATGCCTAAAAGTGAAACAATGCTGGACGTTTGCTAATTGAATTTAGCCAATGCGATAAGTGCAAACACACATTCCTGTTTGATTACAGTATTTCTTCTGTTTACCTCCTTTTGTTGTGAGAAAACTTTAATGCCGCTTTGGTAACTTTCCAAGGTTGTAAAATCCAGTCGGAATAATTGCAAGAAGATTGTGAGATAAACACCAGAAGTTCATTACAAAGAAACCTACCAGGAATCTATCCTCGATAGGGGGTGGGGGGTGTTGGGGGAGCTACACAAAGACTTGTTCTGTGTGCTGGTGTCTGCTGAGCCTCTAAGAACATTTAATCTGTTACTCCAACAGGACTTCAGGGATCAGGTTTCATTGTTTCTTACCTGAAACAGCCCCAGGTGTGGTTGTAACAGAGCTAAGTACGACAAAACGCCTGTCGTCACTGAGTTTAAGACTGGAGGCCGATGGTGTTAAAAGAAACTAAATAGAAAAATAAATAAATAAATATATATATATATATATATATATATATATATATATATATATATATATATATATATATATATATATATATATATATATATATATATATATATATATATATATAAGAATAAAGCATCCACATGTGTTATATAGAAATATTACAACTGGTTTTGCATGTTCAAAAGTTTCTTGCAGAACTCCTGACTGACCATCTCACAACAAAGAAAGCAAAAATGCAGCGTGTTAAAGCCATCGTCTCCATGATGAAGAGTCGGGGTGCTGCTGTATAGGGGTTCCCCTTACACTATAGCTTCTCAATCCTTATGCAGCTGTTTGCATTTGTGTGTCTCTGTCTATGTGTGTGTGTGTGTGTGTGTGTGTGATAATGAGCGACGGAGCAAGAGAATACGTCACATCTGTTTCTGTTCACACGCTCTTCTGCCAAACTTCCACTATCAGAGAACGTAAACAGTATTTTCTTTAAAGGGGGGGGGGACAAAATGTGGAAGGAGGAGGAGGTAAACACGGAACATTAAGAGGTGGATAAATGAGATAGAAACAATGATTATAACCCCCCCCCCAAAAAAAAAAATTTGTATTGGTTTACTATAATAATGTAGTTTGTGTATGATATAGCTAATAGACACATTCAAAGCAGTGATAAATGATTTTCATTGGTTTGATCTCATAAAAAGTACACAGCTGTATAGTATTTAATGTACCAAGAATCCATTAAAGATATAACTCAGCACTAGCTCCATCCATTCACCTTCTTTATTCTGATAAATCACTAGATCACATATCTGATCATGACATTTTAGTCACCAAGAGTAAAACATCATCATTGTACAGCAGTCTAATATCCGATAGTACACAGAGGACCAATGGTTAACTTCCTGTTTACTACAAGTCCATCAGTATATGTAATATTCTCCTTTCCCACATGGGTAGTGTTTACTGTTTTGGGCATACAACCAGCCTCCAGAGACAACTTAAAAAGAATTTAGATAACAAAAAGTTCAGAAAGTATGAAGAATACTCAACTCATCTCCCCCTAAGAACTACTTCAGCAACATAGTCAAGAGAAGAGAAAAGAATGTTTAGCCAGTTGGAAGTGGACTTCACCACTAGAAATAATTTGATCAAGTTGGAGCAAAATGGGCAGAAAAATAAATATAAAACGTAATTACTCGCGGGGAATATTTTGGTAGATTTCTCAAAAATAAGAAATGTTTGAAGTCACTGCAGCTAAACAGTGAGTCACACTTTTGCAAATCTTTACTCAAACAGTTTGTATTTACGACTCCGAATGAAGAACATGAGTATTTTTTTGAAAGCTGAGCTCATTACCCTCATATAAACAGTGAAAAGGGACAGTTTTAAAAGTAGCTTCTTTGGTGGAGATTTTAAAAACTGCATTTTCCAGGCAATGGAAATAGCAAACATATAAGCGATGACAACCTGGCGGTGTCTTCTTTGCAAAGAGGAACCTCTTGTTGGGTTTGCAGGGTACCGCTGCAGGGAAATAGCGAGGGCGTTCCCTCCATTTTGGATTTTATTGACTTCCAATTTTCACTTTCGTGAGTTTCACTTTGAGTGCAGGTGTGACCCTGAGCAGAAATCGTTCTTCCTGGGGGAGTCACTGTGAGCTTGGAGTCTCAGAGAAGTTTGTCGAGACAGAAAAGACTGGTAACAGCGTCATAATATCAAAACCAGACTTCTGATTGGCTCCAGTGGCTGTACGAGTTCAAATCATATTGCGTTGTGCTGGTACAGAATGCTCTGCATAGCTTAGCAACTGTTTTAGTGTGGATGGCCATAGTTTTCATACTAACACAGTTAGATCCAGCATAGCACTTTGTGCTTCTGGGCCCTGAATACCTGAATCCCCGCTCTGTTTCTGGCTATCAGATTAAAATGTCTGATTTTATTAGTAAAATCATTGATGTTGTTGCTATTTTTCCCCACAAAAACCAATCATTGTTGTCCCCCCACCATCTTTTCTGACCATCTTACCAGCAATGCCCCCTTCCTTCCCTCCATTCCCCCCCGCCATCTCATCACTGTTCAGACTGATATTCACTAATCTGATGCAGCCATAGAGATTTCCCTGTCTGATCTCACACAGCCACATTTTCCACTGCACATTTATCTATTATGGACACATCATTTTCCAGGTCCGTATCTGTCTGGAGGAGCATTTACTGTAAAAAAAAACATGCAGTTAAAGATCAAGTAAGACGCTTCTCGGTAGTAATCAAGGCTAAAGTGCGGTCTATTTTCCTCTGTTTCCTCTGATAAGTGATAGGTCACATAAGCAAAAACAGATTTCGCCGTAGTCCCTGGTTCTGGACATGGAAATTAAAGATTAGTATTGGCAACTAGCGAGGGATGGGATGAGATTCCCAGAACATCCCCCTCCCTCCCTCCCATCGCCGAGGTTTTACTTCCAATTTAGCCACCAAAGAATATGAAAAAGAAAAAATAATCCTCTTCGTCTTTGTCTACTATTAGAACCATGAAGCCCTTAAAAACAGTCAGAGGTCTCTATAAAGTGACAGAACCACAGGGCGTAACAAACCAAGTATATAGTTGTCCCTGTTCAAGTGTGATCAAATTCAGCACTGCTTACGTCTGTTTTACTCTCTGTCCCACATTGTGTTTGCTGATCACCTGTTGATCGGTATAATAATCATCATAATTTTCGGTTTTGTTTAAGATTTAAAAAACTAGGGCTACTCACTGAGTACGGGGCGGCGGTGGCTGAGTGGTAGAGCGTGCGGTAGAGCGGGTTGTCCAATGTTCTGAGATTGGCAGTTCGAGTCCTGCTCCCGCCCGAAAAACAACGAGGCGCCCTTGAGCAAGGCGCCCTTGAGCAAGGCGCCCTTGAGCAAGGCGCCCTTGAGCAAGGCGCCCTTGAGCAAGGCGCCCTTGAGCAAGGCGCCGTCCCCCCTTACAAGTTGCTCATTTGGGGCGCACCAGAAAGGAGCTGCCCGCCGCTCTACCTCCTCTGCATGCGTACAGGACCCATGTATGTGTGTGTGTGTGTGCGTGTGTGTTCAGGGCCTGTGCACACCAACATGTATGCGTGTGATTGGATTTGACTAACTAGAGTGTGCTCTTAATTTCCCTTCGGGGATTACTAAAGTATATTAAATTAAAACATTTAAAAAAATTAAATTAAGTAACCGTGGGTAAACACTTATAGATAAGAGGGTAAAAAGAGTAACTTTTGCGCTTTGACAAAAAGCAGGAGCATTTTTTTAATTTTTTTATGCAGATACATACTGTAGACTTGGCTTACTTCATTTTGGTACATCAGCCCAGTGTGGTTAGGATTTGTACCTCTATTCTCTCATGGCAACCTGATTTACACAGCAATGGTTTTACCATAAAATCAGGAATTGTTGCTGCGGTTCGGCTGTTTCTTTAAACATCAGTGTTTTGGTGGTCCTGGTAATTTAAAACATTTTAAAAAATGGGTTCCAAGTGCAATTACTGTGCAAAAATACAGAATTCATTCGAAAGCTACCCTTCGGTTCCATCCGCCGTAGAAGTTCTGCTCTGATCTCATTCTGTTGTGTTTGACTTTGAACGGTTACGTCACCAACTACCGGCCTGGCATGTACAGAAAAGCATTTCTACAGACGTGTGGACAAGAATAAGTTCCTTAACATCATGGTTTTTCAAGGTGATTTTACTTGAATCTACTTTTTATTGCTTGGAAGATGGATGTGAGATGACAAGATGGGGGTAGAAGTGGAAGAGGGAAAACACTAACCATTCTGAAATGATGGCAAACTTTATTTGACATCAATGCAATTCTAAAACATGATAATCCCAGGTGAGACTCAGCAGAATTTCCACATTTTAACAGAAAATGGAATTGCAGATTAAATAGAAAAGGTTTTCTTTTTTTTTTCATGTCAAAACTTCTAATTTTGTGTCTTTTCTGTACGTGGCTCAAAATAGTGCTTAAAGTTTATCCATTAACATCTAAATAAAGAAAGAATAGGAAACTGCAGACATTTTTATTTCTGAGGACACTTACGGTCAGGTTGAGTTGAACAGTCTCAGGTAAGCGATTATCACACTACGGTTAATTTTCTCAGTCATCTGAATCATTTAAAATAAAAACGTCATTTTATTTGCCAGGAAGTTTTTGTATTCTCTGCCTTTTTCTGGTTGAGTGATATTTTTGGAAAATCACATTATTTTTTATCCATTTTAAATCAGGTGATTTTTGTTTTTCTTCCCCTTAACATAAAGAAACAAAAAGAAAAAAACCACAAAAAACAGATTTTGCATTTGATTTGCATGTGTTTGGGTGTAATGTAAAAAAAATCTTCGCTCCCTGCAGATTCATTCACAGCTCATCCCAACAACATTTACATCAGATGAGAGGCCGCTGGAGGAAGTCTCATGGTGATCTGACAGAAAGGAAAAAAGCGTAGTGACTGGTACTTCACCCCCTCCCGACATCCCAAACCCAAACACACCTCCCCCCCCAACTCTAAAACCATTGTCTCCTCCTTTTCATACATCCTCATATCACCCAAAACAAATGAGTCCTGCATTTTCCTCCCTCCCTCTCTCTCTCTCTCTCCTCCCCCCGCCTCCTTTCTCTCATTTTCCTTCTCCCTTATTTTCCCTCTCTTTCACTCCTTCACTCCGTGCCGATGAAAGGCAGGCATTGAGCCGGCAGTGGCATTCCAAAACCTCAGGCCTCGGCTCCAGTGTGTCTGGCTATTCAACACTGCTGGGAGCCATTAGTTTAAGCAAGGTCTGACCCGCCTCCTCACCCACGGAAAACCCTCACATCTCCTATTACACTCCACACAGAGAGGGGAGACACAGCTGCTTTTTTGGGTGCAACGGGTGTATGGATGTGTACAAAGACGGGACAGAGACAAATAACGATGAGTAAAGAAACGCGAGGCTGACAGACAAATTCATGCGTGCATTTGTGTTTATGAGCGAGAAAAGGAAAGAAGAATCCTTTATTTATGCACACTGGGAATATGAAGGAGTTGGTGCATTGCTATATAAGAGAGACTAAGAATAAGAAAGTGACTGCATGCGAACTTAAATTTATGAGCCTTGAGTCTCATGCTTACTTGGCTGCATCTTCCTAAAGTTTCCACACAGGGAGGCCAAGTGCGTAGCCAGACACCAAACCCTTTCACCAGCAACTCCCCTTTTAAGCGATATCCAACAACCACGCACTTTTTCGAAGTCTCTCCAGCCGCTCTGCTGTTTTAACGCACAAACCAGATGCACCATCAGGGATATCCATCTTTGGCACCGGCAGCCAAATCCTTAAATACGAACGTTTTTACTAATTGGAAAATGATACCGCGGATCGGAATTTTGCGCCGTGTTGCTAGCTTCACCCAGTTGTCGGCACATAAACAGGAATAGTTCTCGTAAACAACTCCATCTTTGGGTAAAGTTGTGTGTTCGGAGCTCCGACAAGCCCACACACACAGATGTACACATTCAGCGTGGAGCTATGCAGCGAACATTCCTCTGAGAACAACGGGCTTTATTTCAGTATATGTCTCAGTGGGAGAAAAATATATTTGTGTCCTTGTTACCTTTTTCAAATACATTTATTAAAACCCAGTGACATCAGTCACAATATGTATGAGTCCTTACGACACAAACTTTAATAATTTATGATGAATAAATCATGTTCCTTATTTTCCTTTGGGCTTTTCCCTTCAGGGGTCGCCACAGCGAATCAGTTGCCTCCATCTAACCCTGTCTTCTGCATCCTCTTCTCTCACAATAAATAATAAAAAATTAATAATAATATATGAATAATAATAATATTAATAATAATAAATAATAATGATAATAAAGTAAATATATTAATAACAACAATACATTAATCAATTAAATAATAAATTAATAAATTCAATATTTTAATAAATTAATAAATTATTATTTATGATTATATATTACATTATTAATCATGTATAACAGCTCCCAATTCTGTCAAAACCATTAATAAACTGCCAATAAATAAACATTACCAAACCACGAAAAGAAGAAATTATTCGTACTGAAAGACAAATGATAGCAAAACACATGCAATATAAAGTCACTTCATATACCGTGTACTGTATTTTCTGCACTATAAGGTGCACTGTCTGTTTTTGAGAAAACTTAACACTATTAGTTGCGCCTTATAGTGCGGAAAGTACTGTACAGTGGTACCTCTACTTACAAAATTAATTGGTTCTGGAAGAAATTACATAAGTAGAAAATTTCGTAAGTAGAAACACGTTTTCCATGCAAATGCCCTAATCTGTTCCAAGTCCCCAAAAATTCAGACATAAATGTTTTATAAAGCATAAAAATGCATCAAAACATGTAACAAATACATGTTACGATTAGATTATTACACAATAAATGAGAGTTGCGCATAATGTAAAAAACAAAGAATAGAGTAAAGAATAAAATGATGGTCATTTACCTTTTAACTGCTGTCCTCATTGTTTTTTGCCCTCTTTGGTTCATGCCCTCTTGCCCCCCCATGAACAACAGAGTGAATTCCAGTCCTCCTTCTGAACTTCTCCAACCACCCACACGATGCCTTAAACTCCTTAAACTTCCTTTTGTTTTAATAACGTGGTGATTGTAGATGCATTACGGCCATATTCTTTGGTGAGATTAACCAAACGCATCCCTTTTTCAGGCTTTTCTATCATCTCTTGCTTTGTTTGTACGGACAAAAAAACTCTTTTCCTCGTCTTTTCTTTTCCTCTTTTCTCCGTCACTTTCTTGGGGTCCATAGTGAATACTCTAAAAGTTAATATATTTACGTAAAACTATCAGAACACCTCATGGGGCGAGGGCGGAATGACGAGGACGCTGCATAGACACCTATCTAGATACACACAGAGGTCCCTCTTAGCCAATGGGATGCCAGGATGCTAGGTAATAGCCAATGGCAGAGCAGCTATGGGAATGTTGGGTTCAGGAACCTGTGGGAGCTGTGAGTATCAGCCCATACTGTATTTTACCTTTCGTCAGTCGAAATTTCTTTTGTAACTAGAGGCAATATCTTCCTGCTGAGAAGTTTCGAAATTAGAGGTACCATTGTATGTGAAGTAACTTTATATACTGTGTATTTTGGTGTGTATCGTGTGTGCTTCCTGCCAGCGGTAGCCCCCCCCTCCATGAAGTGTGTTTCCTCTGTGGGGCTGAGGAGCAGCTGTGTTGTTCTCTTCGCTGGTGAAGGCCACACCTGTGATCTGCAGGTGGTTCATCTGGCAGTGGAGCCGTGAACACCTGGCTAAGCACAGAGATAGAGCCTGCAGGCACACACACACACACACTCTGTGTGTGTGTGTGTGTGTGTGTGTGTGTGTGTGTGTGTGTGTGTGTGTGTGTGTCTAATAGTTTGGGGGATTTCTGAAGGGCTCAATTAAAGTTGGAAGAAGATAACGGCTGAGGTATGTGTTGGCATTTCCCAAGGTTAAGCCTGAGGGATGTTTGGGCTTGTCTGTGTGTGCAATGTGATCCTCATTTTGTGTGTGCGTGTGAGCGTGTGAGCGTGTGAGCGTGTGTGTGTGTGTGTGTGTGTGTGTGTGTGTGTGTGTAAAACATGCATGTTTTACAAGTTGGAGCTCCTTCCTTACAAGAAACAACACATCAAACTAAATCGTCCAGTCGATCCCGCTCAGCTGATTGAATCACATAAAAATCTCCCAACAGAATGAACTGGGGGGGGGTTGGGGGGGTGCTTGGGGGCACCTGCTTTGTTGCTGGTGTGCAGACCCAACACGTGCACGACATCTGACCGCGCCGCTCCGCTAGGACAGACAGGCAAAGACAACAAGCCGTTACACCAGCTGAGGACAAGACACATAAACACACACACATCCCATCCTGGGAGCAAGAGCAGACAGCATAGTACAAGTGTGTGTGTGTGTGTGTGTGTGTGTGTGTGTGTGTGTGTCATGAAGAGACCAGATCCAGTTCCCTGACAGCACAAAACCCAGCGGGAGTGAAATCAAAGACGGGACGGACGAGGTGAACTTGACGGGAGTCGTAAAGTGAGCAGAGAGGCCAGGATCCTCCGTCACGGTCGCCGTGTGACAGAACGGGACCGGGGGGGGGGGGGGGGCAAGGACTCACATGATGTTTGACTTTATCTGTCTGGATATGAAACAGTCATCTGGGCCGAACACTTTGCTCTCTGTGCTCGGCCCACATAAGCGTCGTATTTTATTTCTGCTGATAAAAAGTGTCGATCATTTTGGCTGAGGACGCCCCGTAAAACACAACACAGAGATAACAGAGATATTTATAATACTGCATATGATACTGAAGCTTTCTGTTCAAGACTAAGGAAATATGACAAAGAGGAAGGAGGAAACACAAGTTTAAAGAACGCGTCACGCACAAATCTTGTCGACCTTTGACCTCAACAATAAGAGCTTTCACACAGTTGGTGCTCCTCCCGGTGATGACAGGCCGGCTGCAGTTGGACAGGCGAGAAGGAATGGACAGAGGGATAAGACAGATTAATGGAGACAGAAAAGGAACGGGGACATGGAGGGATCACAGATGGGGGGGGGGGCCATGTCAGATACAAACAGCAGGTGAGAGGAGGTGCTGACGTAACCCCCGAGGGCCGTAGGGCCACATCAGCATAACGGCTGTCCTCAAAGGGCCAGATGTAACTTATAAATGTAACTAAATGTAACTCAATATAATGTAACTAAATGTAACTACTCCTTAATGTTAAATAACTGAATTTATTACTTATTTAAGTTACAAACATTACAAATAAGTTTGTTTGTTTCTCTGTTTTTAAAATAAAACCTTTTAATTTGTCAAGTTATTAAAACCCACAGAACTCCATCAATTCAAGAATCACAACTATCAATGAATAAAGAAAAATAACATCAAACACAGGTTAGAACGTTAACTTTGTTCAAAATGGTTTTGTCAGCATTAAAATGCATTGTGGGAAATGTAGTTTCAGGTCAAAGCACACTTTTAATTAACCTATTTATTTTTATTTTTATATTTTTGACCCCCTTTTATGGGGTTAAACTGTGAGAAAAACAAATATTGATTTTTAGACACTTTGACCTTTTATGCTCTCGCGGGCCACATAAAATGATGTGGAGGGCCACATTTGGCCCCCGGGCCTTGAGTTTGACACGTGTGCCGTAGAGAAAGGAAAAACCAGCGCTAACTTCATTCTGTGTGAACCAAGTGGGGGAATGATGGAAGGGGGTGAGGAATGGGAGCAGAGGGGGGGCATTAAAAAGCACAATGTGGCGATAAGTTCCTTTCACTTGCTTTTTTCTTTTTTGACATTCTGAAGTGTCTCTGCCTTTCTGTTCCCAGCCGGTGTCCCTCCTCTTGAAGTAGAAGAAGGCATAAATGCCTGTACGTAATACCAGAACCTGTGCGCCAAAGTCTCAATAAAGGATGTGTGATTTCTTTCCACCATGATTTAAATGGAACACAGTCGAATGCACAAAAGGAGTCTTAATCCCATTTGGTTGAATGTTTCAAAAGACGTACGACAAATATGCAAAACCTCTCTCGGACCCTGCGGTGAATGTGTCAAGGCGATGTTTGCGCTACCTGGTGACACCTGAATAAAATTAAAAATAATGCTCATCTTGTTGGCTGGATAGCATCACAAAATGAGTGTTAAACAACATTTAGACAACCAAAGGCTGAAATCAGGGGGGTGGGCGAGCACGTACGCCCCAACAGCCCCGGTCTCCCGTATGGCCCGGGTATTTCTGAGGATTGTTATTGGCGGCTGATCTTCAGCACAAGATCACATCTGGATCTTGTAAACGTAGCGGCTCCATGCGGCGCTGCTCGGCAACAAGAAACAGCTGTGCAAAACTGGCTTCA
This sequence comes from Antennarius striatus, assembly GCF_040054535.1. NCBI lineage: Eukaryota > Metazoa > Chordata > Actinopteri > Lophiiformes > Antennariidae > Antennarius > Antennarius striatus. The sequence continues at coordinate 2,195,947 of NC_090780.1, read as the reverse complement.
ATTAGCCTCACATTCTCCCTGACAGTTAATCCCTTTCTGCTCCCCTTCTCTCACTGCTTTTCCTTTAAACTGTTCAACCACTCCTCCTGCCCTCTTTTTTTTAATTTAATTAAATTTTTTTTAGTTTTAAACAGGGAAACTGAACGCTGAATTAGTTTCAGACAATGTGACAAAAACCTCTGAGATCTCACGTAACGTGACAGATCTGTCTGGAAAGAGCGAGCGCTCAACACTTCGTTACGATTAGATTTAATTTTCGCAGTGTGTGATCCTTTAACAGTAGATGTGAGATTAATTTTGTTTTAAATCCTCATCTGGCCTCACGTTATTGCTCCAACATGAGATGCTTGTTTCTTTTGTTGTGGTGCTCGCATGTGGAGCGCCGGCCAACAAAGTGACCCCATAAATTCAGTCTTTAAACATCACTTTTCCAACTATAACCACACACAGCAAACACTTAAGTGCGATCCAACAGTGTAGCGCACTGTTGTCACCCCTGAGTCATTAATCACGCTCAGCTCATTTGAGTTCAACAACACACCGACTTGACCCAGCTGTGCTGAATCCATGTTAATCTGCTCCTCTGATAGGAAACCAGAGGCGGGTTTGAGGCGAGGGAGACGATCTGATGGACCCAAAGAGCAAATCTGGACGTTTCTGCAGTCATCACAGCCCCGGGGTCGGAGTAAAACACTAACAGGTGTTAGCGCTGGTGGAAACGACCCACACAGAGACCAGAGGGAGTGAGGAGGATGCTGATCCACACAAACACACCCAAACACACACAGCAAAACATGGACTCAACAGACAGAGACACAACTCTGCACACATTTCCAGCATGAACACCTGAGAGACATTTCAAAGTCAGAGTCAAGTCAGCTTTACTGTCACATGTACCCGTATACAGTATACACGACATACAGCACAGATGAAACTGTAGTCCTCTCTGACCCACGGTCAACAGGCAGTACAACAGGCAGCACAACAGGCAGTACAACAGGCAGCACAACAGGCAGTACAACACAGGCAGGACAACACAGGCAGTACAACAGGCAGTACAACACAGGCAGTACAACAGGCAGTACAACACAGGCAGTACAACAGGCAGTACAACAGGCAGTACAACAGGCAGTACAACAGGCAGTACAACAGGCAGCACAACAGGCAGTACAACACAGGCAGGACAACACAGGCAGTACAACACAGGCAGTACAACAGGCAGCATACATAGGCAGTACAAAATGCAGTACAACACAGGCAGCACAACTCTGGCAGTACAACAGGCAGCACACGTAGGCAGTACAACACAGGCAGTACAAAAGGCAGTACAACACAGGCGGTACAAAAGGCAGTACAACAGGCAGCACACATAGGCAGTACAACACAGGCAGTACAACACAAGCACTACAATGGGCAGTACAACACAGGCAATACAAAAGGCAGTACAACACAGGCAGTACAAAAGGCAGTACAACACAGGCAGAACAACTCTGGCAGTACAACAGGCAGCACACATAGGCAGTACAACACAGGCAGTACAACGGGCAGTACAAAACAGGCAGTACAACAGGCAGTACAACAGGCAGTACAACACAAGCAGTACAACGGGCAGTACAAAACAGGCAGTACAACAGGCAGTACAACATAGGCAGTACAACAGGCAGTACAACTCCGGCAGTACAATAGGCAGTACAACACAGGCAGTACAATAGGCAGTACAACACAGGCAGTACAACAGGCAGTAAAACACAGGTAGTACAACAGACAGTACAGCACAAAGTACAAGTGGAAACCATTTCCCATGGTACCTCGACAGGTACACTAGAACAACCCACAAAGTCAGTAGGGGTGACTCCATCGGAGAGTCACCTCCCAACACCTCCAGTGCAGAATAATTCTCCCACATGGCTAAAAACAAAAGCCCCACGTCTGGCATCGCTAGCAGCCCGCTGAAGCCAAAACCAATTAGGTCTCTAATGCAGACCTGCAGGGCCCCTTTGTCATTTAGTTCCCCTTTTAATGTCAGAGGATTGGAATCTGACTTTAAAACCCAACCCAACAGAAAAGACAGAAAGAAGCAAAAAAAAAAAAAAAAATGGGGGGGGGGGGGGTGATCAGGGCTTCCAAATTAAGCACATGTTTTTGAGTAGAGAGCTAATTTAATCAAGGGCACATGGAAATGATCGACTGAGCAATATTTGGCCTACATGTACTTTAACACATCGTTCCCCTGCGTATGGACCGCTTCCCAGAGGGACGTGCTTTCCACATAACATGAAATTACTCCAGGAAAACAACTGCATTCAAACAGAATGACAGCACATCTCATCTGCTTTAGGTTTCGGGGACTAAAATAGGACTCCCCTCCAAACACAGTAGATAATACAGTAGATTCTCTGCTGCTCTCTGGTGGTCACTGTAGCATCATCATCATTTTATCATCATCATCATCACTATCAGTATGACAGCAATGCCTTTGTCATGCGGTTATTTCCTTCTATCTAGTGAAAAGGGCATCGCGGTGGCACACACAGGGGCCTCTTTTCACGGGCCCCGGTCCAAATTGACCCCATTTGCGATGCAGGAGGCTGTACTATTGACCCCTGATGTAAAAGCAGGCAGAAACCACAAGCAAAAGAAAAAACTCCTCCTGGCATCAAGCAGTGTCTCCAGACTGGTTTTCACATCGCCTGGTGTGTGTTTTTGTCTTAAAAAGCTGTAAACTCCAGATGGTGTAAAGAGAGACAGAAAAACTTTGCCTGGTGGATTAACGGCTCCAAATCCTCCACTGAAAAGACACACACACACACACACACACACACACACACACACACACACACACACACACACACACACACACACACACACACACACACACACACACACACACACACCAAGAGCTGCTATTCAATCAAATGGGAGCATAATAGCTGCCTTGTGGGGGCCATCGGCTGTGGGGATAATGCATCCAATCGCCTGCGTGTTACTCATAGTTTTTCTCACTCCTTAATGGATCATAATAAGCGTACGATCTGAGCAGACAAAAGGGATAAGAGAGTTTTTGTTTGCTGGTGATGCTGATCTGATAGGATCTGAAGTAGGCTAACACATTTTCTGCAGACTTAATGAGCTCTGGGAGAAGATGTACAATATAATAAAGTTGTTGGGGTTGTTTTTTTTTTACGCGCGTTAAGCAGCCTACACCAGGTCTGATCCACGTTTACGCACACAAAAAAAAAAGATTCCTGGGACTCATCATGAATACCTGTGGAGAGATATCTGTACCGAGGCTACTCACAGGTGAAGACGCTGGGCATTCCGACCATGCCTGTCGTGTTTCTGCGGGTTCTTCTTCGTCCCGGGGAGGGAGGAACGATGATCACTGATGCGCTTAGTTTTTATTAAAAAAAAACACTTAATTAAATTAAAGGAAGAGACGATCGATCCGGTTCACACCATGTAAGACAGGTCCCTGTTCACTAGTGCAATAAATATCGGCGTGGGAGGCGTGGGATTGGACGCGTTTCAACAGGAAACCGAACCTGCGCCGCGGTAATGATTAACAGGAGGACGCGCAGCGCGCAGCGCGCAACGCGCGTAATCCTCACAGCAGACGCACTTCATCGCCCTGAGCAAAGTCGTTTACGACTTCGATTTGTGGGTGTATTGATTTTTTGTCCCCCCCCCCCATTGCTGGAAACTATAAAACAAATTATCAATGAAATAATCCAGTATAGGACGAGTTCAATGAAAGCAGAGTTTATGGATTATGTTGGATAAATGTTGCAGCCCTCGGATCATGTGATGTTGAACAGTAATTCTACCCCCCCCCCCAACCAGGCTGGAGGGGTGATTATATGATGAGGCAGAAAATAACACTGAGTCACAAACTGAAATGGACTCCATCCAGAGGTGTTACTCCTCTTTACAAGCAGAATATTTGGATGCTACAACCCCCCACCCCCCCTAATACACACACAGACACACACACTATCATCCACCCCCTCCAGCCACCCACATATGCCACACACTCCTCCCCCCCCCTCCTGCCAGGCTGCCACCTGCTCCCTGCAGCATGCTCCACAGCTGCTCTGCTACAATAACAAATGAAGGTCCGGTGTGGCTTCAGGAGTCATTACCTACAGCTTCAGAGGAGTCACAGCGTAAGGGTCGCCCCTGGTCTTGTGTAAAGCGAAGGGGGCCAAGGGGCCACTAATTGTTTGGATGCAGAGGACCAGGGGGGTGCTACAGTTTGGGGGACTGGAAGCCAAGAGCCACTTGCTGTGTCACGGCGGGGAGTAAAATCACACGCTGCTGACAGGGTTTAGTCTCCAGGGTTTGGATTTCACTCACCGTTAAGATTCCAATTCTTTGAAGGTTTTTATCGCTTTTGAAAACAAGACACCCCCCCCCCATCTATGAATGAATCCAAGCCAAGATATTTGCTGTTTTTGATTAGATCAGGGTTTGCTTGCATAAGAAACGCAATTAATTAAACGTTAAGCAGGTTAATGCCACAGTTAAATGGTCGGTGGTGACATCAGGCCTACTGTCATAATAGAAAGTACAGATTCTTGTGACTCCACCGCCCACGTCGTCGCTGGCAGGTGCACAATGGAGGAACAGAAGACACAACAGCGTGAAGAGAAGAAAACAATGTCGCTGCGTCGCCTTGAATAAACTATAATAAAGGCATATTCTTGTTTTTATACAGGAAGGATCGCGCCGTCTGTGTCAGAACACTTTGCTCCACAATCGTTTCAGTCATGTTGTGCTTTAATAACACGGATTTAACTTTAGAATTGTTGCTCTTTCTGAGATCGAAGGATAAGAATGCAAACCCAAGTTTACAAAACTTGTCTTATGTATTCATTGAACTTCTCACACAATGAAGCGGTGAGGAGTGAAGCTTTGATCGTGACGGCGGCGTCCCGTCTCGTCGATCAGCTCCGTGACGCGTTAACAAAGAGATGACGAGTCAGTTAGCAGCAGGCCGCAGTCACAGAAGAAACCGGCTCAGACGGCGGGGGGATTTGACGTGGTCATTATGGGCCCTCTGTGTGACAGCTGGTCACTGCCCCCCCTCCCCTCCCTTGATCGCCTTTCAGTGTCTTTGTCACAGCCCCTTTTAATCACACCAGCAGGACTGTTACACAGCAAATCAGCTGACCCGACCTCCTGGCTGAATGAACAGCTAAGAGTTTTTAACGACACCTACAAAAGTAGTGCATCCCTGGGATGCACTTCAAGAAAAATGTGTGCATCGCGACATGAAGTTTATGCATCCCAAAAGTAATAACAGAAAATACAATAGAAGCGTATGCAAGTTTTACCAATAGCAACATATATAAATTTTAAAAAATATTAATTTTAATGTTTTTTATTAAAAACATCATAACTGTTTAAGTTAAAAAAAAAAGTTAAATAATATATTTTATTAAAATATTAAAGCCTGGTAGACATTTTTTTTAAAAAAGTTTTAGAAATAAAGAAAAATGTAATACAGTTGTTATTTTTCTCTCTTTTGCTTTTCACTCAATAGTTTTCTTTGCCTTTAATTCATACAGTATATACGTCTGTGGACACTTCATCAAGCTGACAAAACCTTCTCCACACACATTTCAGTAATATCTGCAGTAATATCTGTAGTAATATCTGTAGTAATATCTGTTGTAATGTCTGTAGTAATATCTGTAGTAATATCGCTCTTTTTCTTCATGAACTTTTGATTGTTTTTTATGCATGAAATCACTCATTGTCACTTGCTTCTTCTCCAACATTTGCATCTTTTTCGGAGGCATGGTGATAATCAACCAAACCTTCTTTTAATTGAAAGCGCCTATAAAAAAATAATAATGGAAGATGTCCCATGTAATCTTACAGTCCAGGTCCCTCACACTCGGTTATTATGTACATCGTCATGAGAACAACGAAGAGCAGTTATTCT